>NC_043705.1:41221781-41342896 GCF_006229205.1 Suricata suricatta | reverse complement strand
TGTATTAAATAAGCAAACACCACCAACAAGCAAAACAAGTACTACAATGTAAAAATATTTAAAAAAAAAAGACAACCCTCTCACATGCATAAATGAAAGGTTGCACACAAAGAACTCACATCTTTTCAAGCTTCAATAGTAAATATTCTGCTACTATGTATTAAATACTGCATGGTTTGCCCAAGCTAAGATGAAACCACATCATAAATCAATAAGCATTTTGCATTTTCTTTCATTATCTACTCAAAGTCCTGCCTACTGCACCTCTAAACATTTCATTAAATCCAATGATACAGCAAACACTCCCCAAATAAACTTAGATTGTATTGCAGTTTCACTTAACAGTGTATAAAAGGCTGTGTTGTGACCGGTATCAACTATCCATTAGATACTGAATCGATTTTTCTTAAGCATTACTAACTGCTTGCTTTTCTTTTTAAAAGGCATAATTAGCCTTTCTTAAAAACCGTAAGACTCCAGGAAGATATTCCTCTTAAAGTACCTGTCAATTGCCTTCCAATATTTAAGAAATTAAAAAGATAAAAATATGACAAATGGTTGCTGAGTAAAAATGAAAAAAATTGAAATGACCTGGTGGTTTATTATACATATGTGCTTTATGTGACCTTTCACATTTATATTAAAGAAAAAAACATAAAGTGTATCTACACCAGCTGAAACCATTTCTACTAATGGTAAAAATACTTCTAAGAAAAAACCATAGTTTTTCTTCTCAACTTGGCAGAAGTGTTGAAGGAGAATAAGAAAAAAGAATTAATCTCAGAATTCATTAAAATTATTTTTAAATCATGGTTTTCATTTTCAAAGTTATTCTTTGTGTACATACCCTTATAAATAATAAGTTCCTCCTGTGAGGTTAAGTAATTAAATGAGCTTCAGCACTTTTTATTTTTTTTCTTAGACAGGAAGCTACCAGAATTATTCTTCAAGTAGCAGTTTCAGGAAGAAGTTTTATTATTACCACTGTAGCAAAATTATGTCACTTTCTTTTTAATGGATTTGCTTTAGAAAAAATCATGTTTTTAAATTAAAAAAATTTTTTGTAATGCTTTATTTATTTTTGATACAGAAGAGACAGAGCATGAGAGGGGGAGGGTCAGAGAGAGAGGGAGACACAGAATCTGAAACTGGCTCCAGGCTCTGAGCTAGCTGTCAGCACAGAGCCTGACGCAGGGCTTGAACCCAAGAATGTGAGATCTGACCTGAGCCAAAGTCGGAGGCTTAACCGACTGAGCCACCCAGGCGCCCCAAAAATCACGTTTTTAAAACTGTGATCTCTTTAATATAGTTGAAGACGTATATTTCTAGCTTCACTGGCCACTTATGTTTGACCTTAGTTACTCAACCTTTTTGAATTGTAGACTCTCTATTCGTAAGTCATATGGTTATAAAGACATTTGATATTTACAAGTAAAAAACTGACTAATTAAATTTACAAAGTGATAAACTGCAGTACATTTAAGATAAGTAATTAGAAACAAGTTCCAGCTTGGTGGTGTAAGTGAGTGAGACAGATGCCACATGGGTAAAAACGGACAGAAGTTTTCAATAATTCTGTGACTCAGAAAAGGCCACAGGGCCTTCAGAATGAAATTACCAGTGGTATTCCCTCTAGAACACAATCTGGAAGCCATGATTTGGGGTAGGAAATATGGAAATCTATAGATAGTAATAAAATTCTAATTAATTTTTTTATTTTATTGCATCTTCAATTATATACCTTTTTAAAATATCAGTCTCTTCTGTATATATGAAATAGAAGAGATCATTTCATCTTTGGTGTTAAGGACATAAATGCTCTCTGTTTCATATAAAGTACTTATTGTCAAAATGAGATTTTAAGTTAATATGAGGAGAATCATATGATTTCATTTTGGAATTAAAACTTTAGGTTTATAACATAGCTTATAATCTGAGATTTATTATAATATAGCCATTAATGATTTAGCTCCAGCGATATGCCAGGTGCTTTAAGAATATTAACCCTTTAAAACAAACAAGTACTGAATTGAAGTATTTTTAGCTGTATTCTCCGTATGCAGCTGCTAGGACCCACATCACACAACTCTGCAGCCATGAAGTGAGTTGAGGTAGAACTTGAACTAAGGTGTGCCTAACTTTCTATCCTGTGTTCTTTCAGCTTTAACCTCCTTTGGGCTAACAGTCATATTCACATTGATTTCTCTACCATGAATGTATATTGAAGCTAAAACTGGACGTTCAATGATTTTCAGAGTGGTGGGTTAGTTAACAGAAGGGCAGAGGCAGAATCCTTTCTTGGTGTAGAATCTTAGTTTATTTGTTTACACATGTGGCTTATATGAATGTAGACATCTGTGTGTGTGTGTATGTGTGTGTGTGATAAAAATGCACGTATGTATAGGAGAAGTACATGTGTTTAGTAAAGGAGAGCTTCAGAGTCAACAGAGAGCATTCTGATTCAGAGTAGTTTTTAAAATAAGACTGACATTAAAACAAAACCAATCAGAATAATTTTATTTTCAATGATCCAGAGGAAAAGTCAGCAAAAGCTTGAGCTGTAAAGAGAAAGATCAAGTCAAAAATCTATTATGGTTAAGTTCCAGAAGAGCCAGCTGGAAATGATGGTCTGCAGGCTCAAGTCACTAAGCAACAGAGCAGCAAACTGCTTGGTAACAAGAGCTGGCCTGACTCACAGGCTGGCTGCAAATGACCGGATAGCTGGGTAGGGGGACCACAGCCCATCTTACCTCCGAACAGTCTCCTTTTATTCATCTGTCAGCCTTCATGTCAAATCCCTCCATTACAGAGCAATCTCTCTGACTTAACAAGATACCTGCTTTTAGAACTATCTCTGAGACCAAAATAAATGTTTTCTTTCCTCTTTAAAATGACATTTCTGAGATTGTCTTCATTGGTTCAGGATGTCATTTAAAAATGTAAGGTTTAGTGAAAGAAAATATAACATTGGGATTATTGGCTTGACTATGGGTTTTCAAAAGCAAGTGTATACAGGGCCAAATGGTCTAACTTCATTTGGTGATAGCTGCCCTTGAACTCTGAGAGCACAGTGTGTTGCCATTTATTTAGCACTTTATATCTTACATTCTCTTCTGTTTCATGTGAATGACTTAACTGTGTAGCTGAATTATTAGTTCCTAAAATTGTATCCAGTGGAGGCACTAAGTACAACCTGTATAATATGCTTTTATTAAATATTTGTTGTTTAGCTGAGAAACATAACTTCTGTTACTGTGCCTCTGACGCTGAACAGCTGGGGAGATACACACTCTTCAAGTCTACAAGTCCTGGTGATGAAGTATTTGACTGCCATAGTGGAAGGAAATTTCACACTCAATGATTAACCATTTGTGTGGACTTTGTCACCAGGACTTTGTGTGTATGTGTGTGTGTGTGTGTGTATGTGTGTTCTGGGTTTGCACAGAACTAAACTGGTATAATTGGGATTTAGTGTATATGAATATGAATCAGTATGTAAGAGTGTCATAAAATTTTCAAATACATGCATTTTAATAATATTTAGTGTATACTTTGAAAATAAATTATGCTTGTGTTTCTGAAAATAAACTTATGTAAATTATTTATGATTCTTAGGAAATTACTGAATAACTAGCTTGTTAAACTGTGATGACTAATCCTTATCTCTTAGAATTCGTAGTGGTTAAATTATGCACCAAGACCTAAGCTTATAAAAGAAATGTCAAGATTTTGAGGAGAAATTTGAGAAAAAAAAAACAACACCCTTTAGAATTCCCTTTTTAGGATGACAATTTGGAGAAACTTGTACTGGCAGAAACTAAGCACCACTTTTCCAAAGCAGATCTTCAGAATAACTAAAATTGAATAATATAAAAAAACCTTTCAGAATATATTTAGCATGGAAATGTTATATTAGTATAAATATTTTGTCTCTAGTTCTATTTATATTTATTTTTTACATTGTGGTGATTTCCAGCCAACCAATTTCCTTTCCATTACCTTTATGAGCTAGCCCTCTGATCAAATTAGCTTTTATTAAAATGGTTTCCTCTGTGTATTATTATTACTAGGGTATTTTGTTTTTCATTTTCTTGTGTAGCTGTTTCACATTTATATTCATAAATGGCGAGAGTGTATTATTAGTCTGAAGTTAGCAACTTTCTGACTAATAAGGATACTTGTATTATCATTTCTTCTTATTTATCTTCTTTAGGCTTATAGTTTTTGTTTTCTTTGCTTTATTCTGTGGAGTGTGATTTTTTTTTATGACTCTCTGTTGAGTGAGTGCCAAATAGGACAGCATGTGATTTATGGGTTGTAATAACTAAACCATATATGAATTGGAGGCTGATGACGCACAACGAGGAAAGCTGTGGCTCTCCTCTGAATAGAACCTGGCTTTCTTTAATAAAGCCGTCTTATTAATAACAATAGCTGCTTCATTAATAGTGTGATTATTACTGTAGTGCCTTGCCAGTTTAAGGTCCATCTGTGAATCATTTGTACTGTTTGCATTTAATTTTTTTAGCGGATTTACATTTTTATTCAAGGGCCCATATGTTAAAAATATAACAGAAGCTTTAGAACATTACTGTAAATTGGAACTCTGGCATTCATTGTACATAGAAGATAACTGAAACAATTACAATTAAGAAAGCCTACACAGATTCAAATTTAGCTGGATTTTATGCCCTGCTGAAGATTCTGAGCCTGCGGTCTGCTCTCTGTGTATGTAAAATGACAGGTAACAACTATTACAGAGATGTGAAAATCTTTCTCCTTAAGATAGTAAGAATGACTGTAAGGGATTTGGAAAGGAAATAACCTTTTCATTATTTAGTTCAGCACTTAAAAATCATGAAACCATATCACCTGTGCCTAAAACTATCTTGATGCAACACCACACCTTATAATATACCAACCTAGTGGTACCTGAACCATTGATACTTTTCCTGTTCCAAGAAGGACATTGGTTCTTGCAGGTTCTTCAGATATGAATCCCTTAGCTGAAAGTAAACACTCTGAATTTGGACTGTGTGATTCCAACTCCTAAACAGCAAATGAGGTGTTGGCATCTTGTTTTACCACCACCCTATACTTACTACCTAGCTGGTAGCTACCCAGATGTAAAGAAGCGTGTAACTGTTCATGGAAAGTACATTCCATTGCTAATGGAAGCTTTCAAGCCAAAGAGAACAAACATTGACATTTTGAAAGAGTGTAGGATCTTCATGCAAATGAGTGCTAGTTGAAGTAAGTGAGAAGCCTGATTTTTTATACATCTTTCATCTTCTGGAGAACTAATTTAATTCTAGACCAGAACTCTTGCATAGGGCCTGCTTTGTAATTTGCAAAGCCCAATGTAAAGGGAAGATGCAGAAATTCTTGTTCAGAAGAATATTAGGGATTTCCTGACAGCAACAGCAGAGTCTTAGATTCAGCACAGGGCCCTCTGGAGAGTGTGTTCCTACACAATTCCTCAGGTCACCTTTGTGAAGCCAGTCCTGCATCCATAGCAGATCTGAGCCTGGGCCCCAGAAGCCACATTTGTAAGCAGCTGGAACCATCCTTTCAGAAACTGTCTTGGAAGAACATCTTCATTGATCACCTCCTTCTCTTATTTACATTATTAATAGAGACTCCAGAAGACTGATCTGCTTTGGAGTAAAAATGAAAGTTTCAGTGAAAGTCAGTAGTGTACTAGCTGTAAATTAAGGAGGAACATTATTTTACCTTCATCTTGAGGGTTTTCTTCACAGATGGACAGCTGCATACATAAATAAAAGTAGCATTGTCTTTGCATTGCACGACTAGGTATTTATCCAGAAGATACAGGAATACTGTTTCAAAGGGGCATATGCACCCCAATGTTTATAGCAGCAGTATCAACAATAGCCACAGTGTGAAAAGAGCCCAAATGTCCATCCACTTATGAATGGATAGAGTAGATGTGGTATATATTTACAATGAAATATTACTCAGTGATTAAAAAGAATAAAAGCTTGCCATTTGAAACAACATGGATAGAACTAGAGTGCATTATGCTAAGTAAAATAAATCAGAGAATAGGCAGAAAATAGACTTCACTAATTTGTGGAATTTAAGATACAGAACAGATGAACTAAAGGGAAGGGAAGCAAAAATAACATAAAAAACAGAGAGGGAGATAAACCATAACAAACTCCTAAAATACAGAGAACTGAGGATTGCTGGAGGGATATTGGGTGGGGGGTGAGTATGGGCTAAATGGATAAGGAGCATTAAAGCATGGTACTTGGGATGAGCACTGGGTGTTATATGTAAGTGATGAATCATTAAATTCTATTCCTGAAATCACTATTATACTATATGTTAACTAACTTGGATTTAAATTTAAAAAAAATAAAATGGAATAAATAAATTAAAAAATAACAAAAAAATAAAATCATCTCTTAATATGCTCAGTATCAGCAATGGCAATATATTACTAGCATGCTGATGCATGACCCCTCCTTGAAATTATCTAAATCACTGGCTTAACTCCTATTTCTGTGAGATCTCTTTTTTCCTCCATCATTGACTTAATTTCCTGCACGTTAAATTGAAGTGCACTCCAGTTATATTATTAGCCCTTTGGCCTTGTTTCAGTGTGCTCCCTGCACCATCAGCCTGATTTCTGCTCCGGCTCCAGTTGCTAGCTCCCTTTCACAAAATCTAACTCTTAAGCCTGGCTCAAGATCTGTGTGTCTCCTCTGGACATTTCCACTTAAGAAATCTATTTTCACCTCAGATATAATGTGAAAAACTGAGTTCAGTGTTTCCTCCTTTCTGGTTTTTCTATTTCTGTTCCTGGAAGCATTGCTTTCCCAGTCATCTTTGACTTCTTCTTTGCCCTTTCTCTGCCTACTCCTACAGATTATTTCATCTGATATTTCTTGCTTTTTTGTTTTTGTTTTTTCCTGGTTACTACTATCTAATGTAGCACCAGTCTTATGTTTGGGCTAGGTCAAAGCCATCCTAATGGTCTCTGTGCCATAAGTCTCTTCCTTGAGGATGTATTATCCATGTCGTCTAATTAGTTATCCCAAAGTTCTACTTTTGCTTTCTCTGATCTACAGTGGGGGTACGCAAACATTTTCCTGTAAGAGGTCAGATAGTAAATGTCTCAAGCTTTGTGGGCCACAGTTTTTGTGACATCTACTCATTTATGCCACTGTTTTGCAAAAGTAGAACAAGACATAAAATGGGCATGAGTGCATTCAATCAAACTAGTTACAAAAAATGATAGGAGGCTAGATTTGGCCCATTGGACATAGTTTGCTAATCTCTGGTCTGAAAGATAAAGTTCATATCCTCAACTTGTCTTTGAAGTCTGTATCATCGGTTCCAAACCTATCTCTACAAACCTTTCTGTGGATACTTCACAGCATTGATTCTGGTGCTGAATCTTGACCAGAGCTTCTCAACCTTGACACTGCTGACAGTTGCGTCCAAATAATGCTTTGTCATGGGGGCTGTCCTGTATATTGTAGAATGTTGGGAACATCACTACCACTACCCACTAGATGTCAGTAATCCCAGCCTGTTAACGAAAATCCAAAATGTTTTCAAACATTGCCAAATATTTACCAGGGTGGGAGGGTGCAAATTATGCCTAGTTAAGAAACACTGATCTACAGGGTAAGCTTTGTGAAGGGAGAAATGAATTCTTCATCATCCACTGTTATGTCCCTAGTGTCTAGTACAGTCTTGTGATACAGAAAGATGTCTAGAAATGTACTGCCTGGTCCAGCTTCCCTCCTCACTTACTGTGAGTTCTTAGGTGTATCATTTACTTTCCACAGACCATTAAGTTCATCTGTAAAATAGAACTCTTACTAATTCATGTATGATTCATAGAATTATTTAGAAGTTCAGATGATATACTTAATGAAAAAGATCTTTGGAAAGAATAAAGTGCTAATCAAGCATAATATGCAAATAGTACTGGTGGGACTTTGGACAGTCTGTATCTCTTGAAATCTAGAAGTTTAATCACTTCACATACTGTGTCTACCTCACGTAAACCATTGTATAGGGTGCTATTAGGACTTTGTCTTTGCTCTCTAGGATTGTGATCTGAGAGGGCATGGAATGTGATTACTTAAGAATTTTAAAATGGCAGCCATGACTACAAAGAGCGGAGGGAGTTTATAGGAGGTAGAGATTGTTTCTGGAAGTGGGACTCCCTCAAGATTTGGTACGGAGTACAAGCTGGCATAGTCGTAAAGAAGGGCCTGAGCACTTAGTTAGGTTATCTTATTTAATATTCCCTACAGCCTAATTAGCTGTAGTTTTAATTATCATATTTTAAAAGAGGAGAATAGAGCCCAATTTGATATGAACAAAAAGCATGGAGTATGTTAGTAAAGAGGGAAATCGAGTGAATTATGGAAGGAGAGGAAGTGGCAGGAGGTGAGTTCTCTTCATCAAAGCAACTGAATGTCTATAGAGAATACATGAGGGTCAGGTGAGTTTGAGTCCAGCTCAGAGTATCTGTAGAGCAGGTAGACCGTAAAGGTCAGCTGGAATCAGGTTTTGAAGGTCACTAACATGTACATCCACCCACTCTCACACACACACGCTCTCTCTCTCTCTGTCTCTCTGTCTCTGTCTCTGTCTCTCTCCTCTCTCATACACACACACACACACACACACACACACACCAGTTACTTATATGCTTAAATGAAACACTATCAGTTTTATCTTTCTTAACAGCTTCATTCCAAATAAAGGGAAGTGACATTTTGAGTTATTACCCCATGCTAAGCTTGCTAAGCTTGAACACTCCCCGTAGTTGGAATGTGAGATTCAGTCCAATTAGACCAATCACAGTACCTTTCAATTAGTTAGTATCCTACTCCTTCTAAGACAGTTCTACTGAAATAGCAGAATACACAGTTGTGTTTTCATTTAAATCAGATGTGTCAATTCCACTGGTGGCACTTATGTTCTAATGCATAGAACAGAGACATTATTTACTGTGCCTGCTTTTTCACTAAATTGCAAAAAAAAAAAAAAGTAATCCTTAGAACACATTTAGCAGTTCTAATGGTCTCCACATAGAAAACCATCTTGTTCTGAAAGCATTTTCTGTATTTCATGACTGGTTCACCAGGGTAAAAGTCTGGAGCTAAATATCCTGCTATCCTTTTATTTATTTAAAAATAATTTCTGAGTGTCTATACTCTTTATCTGTCACTCTTCTGGAGATAAAGCACTGAACAACAACAACAAAAAAGACAGAGTTCTGCCCCCTTGGAGCAATAGTTCAGTGAGGGGAAGACAACATACAAATAAATACTTCAGCAGGTCAGTGAATGACAATACAGTAAAAAAGAATAAAGCAGATTAAAAGGATAGAGATTTATATAAGGTTTTTGGAAAGGACTCTCTTTAAGGTGATGCTTGAGTAGAGATTAGAGGTAGGTGATTATATGATTAGCCAGAAGAGCATTTCAGGCAGAAAATATGAGAAGTGGGAAAGCCTTGAGGGAGGAGGTGACTGGTGTGTTTGAGGGAGGGGAATGTTGTAGAGAATGAGGTCAGACTCATAGAAGGGGGCCAGATCCTCTAGTGTTTTGAGGCCGTAGTGAAGGATTTGGGAGTTTGGGGAGATTTTTCTTGATGACATATCAAAGAGAGGGGGGTTAACAATGCAAGTGTCTGACTAAGGAAGGACACAGTCTGTTTTAAGTTTTGGAAGAGTTGTTTTAGGCTCCTGTATAGAAAATAGAGATGTAGGGAAGAGGTAAAAAGAGGGACACTATTGCAGTAATCCAGGGGAGGTATAATGGTGGTGCGTAGTAAATCGGAAAAAAATGATCACAGTACTTTCTGGAAATTAGCAGAGAAGAGCAAGAAAGTCACTTTTTCTCCTTTAGGGGGAGTGTTACAAAAATGTGGAAGGGAAACTGGACACCACTCAGGGCAGAAGTAAAGCAGCATCCTCACTGGGCAGCCAGTCATGTTAGCACAAGAAAGTGCAGGAGACAGAGAAGACATTGAGACTATAAGAGATTGTACTGATGACAGACAAGAAGCACTAGAAGTTACAGTAGAGAGTTTGGAGGTTGAGGGAGGGCTGGGTAATTTAAGTCAAATGAGGGGATTTACAGAAGCACCTGAGGATGGGAGGTGGGTGATGAGCAGTATCTTGGCAGTTCTTGGGGTCTTTTGTCTTGGTGATTGTGAGTCAAAAACAAGGATCTCATCAGAGGCCTGCAGTTGAAAAAGCACAGCTCATCAGCTGGGATGTCCATTCTCTTGGGTCTGTGTTTAAAATTCTCTCAGGCTCTCTAATTCACCCGTAGTTCATTTAGAGAAATGGAGCGGAGAGGCAGTGGATACTAGGCTGGCCAGGTCTATCCAACAGTCCTCACTCCAACTTTTTGTCTAGCAGTGCCATACTCTGTCCATCTTTAACTGTACACTCGTGCTCTCAGGATGAGAGATGTGAGAGAAGATGCATGAAGGCAAGTGGGAAATTGCTAGTTTCCAGATGTATGGCCCTGGGGAAGATTTACTAACAGGAAATTACCATTTTTTTTCATGCATTGGATAAAAAAAGAAATCCTGTCCTTTTTTTTTTTTTTAATGCTTATTATGTCTTTTGAGAGAGAGAGCGAGCTAGCACACATACATATAAGCAGGGGAAGGGGCATAGAGAAAGGGAGAAAAAGAATCCCAAGTAGGCCCCATACATAGCATAGAGCCCAACGCAGGGCCCTAACTCATGACTGAGATCATGGCATGAGCTGAAATCAAGAGATGGGTGATTAACGGACTGAGCCACCCAGGTGCCACCAAACATCCTATTCTTAAGCATGAAGTTATAACTCGATATCAAAGAACCAAAATAAGTTTTGAAAAATATGCATGCTTGCCACAGTTTCATACATGTCATTATAATGATATTACTTTTATTAAATACATAAGTTTTCTGCGTACGCATAAAATATTTCTAAAAGAAAACAGAACTAAGCCACATTTTAACATATACATAGGAAAGGTCATGATCCTCCTTGTAAACAGAACAAATATGAAATGGGTAGAACATAGCTTTCTCTTTGGAGTTTGAATTATTGGTTTGTGTTGCTTGCTTGCAAATTTATATTATGAGAGCTAACTGGCTGTTACCAAGAAATACGATCTCTTATGCCTTAGAAGTGCACCCTGCAAAGCAACATGCATACACTTTTTTTTCTTGCCCTAAGGGGAAGAGCGAGCCCTGGCACCTCTTAACCTGTAAGGATTATGTAGCCCTTGCTGTGATTGACTTGTTGGCTTCTCTTCAAGAAATGCTCCTGGTATGTGTTTTATGTTCTGACAGAGCCATGGCTTTGCTGATCCGCACGTCACCCCCAGGAAGACGTGGGCATGCTTTTGTGCATTTGCTCTTGTAGCCTGGGAAGCATATTTCAACACACCATCCAGAATTGGCTAGAACATGCCTGTCACTCCCAGCTGACTCTGATGACGCTCTTGCCAACGTAGATTTACATCAACACAGTTCTTTACTAGAAACAACTCATTTGGAATATACAGGGTGGCCTATTTTAAAAGAGGCATAGCATCAATTTGAAGTGGTCTGTATTTTAAGGGAAGCATTGTAAGAAATACATTGTCAATTGAATGCTGCTCAGAGCACAGAATTAGAGTCAGCCTTACTCAAGACTACCGCCCCACCCCCAGCAGAAGTCATGTGTCATTCACTTTTAGAGAGTTGCTTATTCTGAAGAAAATCCCTCTCTTCCAGACTTTTCTTCCTCGCATGCTGGGTATGTAGGCATTTCTAGCTTCTTCCCTTTCTATCTACAAAATCCTAATTCTGTATTCATTAAAGAAAGTATGTAATGCTGAGCTGATGACATGTGATATGATGTAACAACATTGCTTATTGCCTGCCTGAAATCAGTTTGAGAATTCAATGGATAAATAGCTTTTTATTAGCATGAAACCTTTTTGGCATGTGTCCATCTTGCTTTTTGAGTCATCTTCAATATCCTAATGAATGTTTGGGATAGGCATATTACTCAGATGCCTGGCTCTGTAGACAGGAAACTAGGCACTCAGAAATAAAACCTGTTACCATAGTTATTCAGAAAAAAGAATACAAAACTGCCTTTGCTGTATAAAAGAAAAATTCAGTATCAGTGGCACTGACCTGTGATGACTATTATTATGACCCTATACTACTCACCCTTCATTTTCATCATCCTAGTCTATCTAAGTCATTACAGTAATGGCTACAACTGAATGGGTTTGCAGTTTTACCCCGTTTCTCATGACAACCAAAAGGATTTTCAATGACACATGCTTTGATCTGCCTGCTTTTAAATCTCTTAAGCAGACCAGCTCTAGACAGCTTCCTCTCAGAAGATTTTACTGTCCTAATAGACCTCATCAAAAATTCTATATTTATGCTTGTTTAGACACATCAAAGTCAAGCTTTATACCAGGGTCCACCTGCGAAGTTAAGGTCATCAGCTTCTTGTTGTAGCTACTGGTAACTGTTTGACCTTGAAAAGTGATCAGAAGTTGTGGGGTACAGTACAGGAATATTTAAAATGTTCTTCCATGTTGTTTCATCTGCTATGTTCTGTCTAGAATTCATATTATTGTCATAATTAACTCCAAAGTGTTCTATGCTGTTTGCATATAGTACAGAGGGAAAGTACGTAGAAATAAGGAAATATGGTCTTTCCCCTGTGAATTAACACATGAAATCTATACTCAACAGAGCCAAGATGCAACGCTTTCAAGAGATGAGTTTGCCAGCCTATCAGATGGGAGGATTGGTTAGAATTTGAGTAGGCATAAAAGACAATCACAAAAGAAACAGTTGGCAGTGCTTCTTCAAGTATTGTCCAATAAAGAGAAATGATTGGTTAGCAGAATGACATTAAACATTACATTATGTTAATGATCTTATTAATAACTTTTAAATTTTATCTATCTAATCAATCATCTGTTTATCTGTATATTTTGTTAAGGTTCCATGTTCACAAAGCAATCTTCTGATTATAGACTTCATTGCTATATAGGACTTTCTGATGAGAAGGAAAGTGCTAGGTCAGATGGTTAAACATTATTTTTTTGGTCTCTTTTTTAAAATATTTATTTATTTTTGAGAGAGACTGAGGAGGGGGGAGGGCCAGAGAGAGAGGGAGACAGGGTATCTGAAGCTGATAGGCTCTGTGCTGACAACAGGCAGCAAAATGTGGGGCTTGAACTCATGAACCATGAGATCATGACCTGAGCCAAAATCAGATGTTTAACCTACTGAGTCACCCAGGTGCTCCATAGTTGGGCATTTTAATCTGAGCAATAACTGTAGTGCTCAATGAAAAGAAATTGATTGACATTTGGATTCTGTTCAGAAGTTCCATGAGCTTATACAATATGGGTTTGCTTCTGAAAGGAAGGGTTCCTCTCAAGTGCTGAGAGATTTCCTTCTCTGAGTCTACAAAACTCATTGCCAGATTCTAATCCTAGTAATTTCTCCGGGGTATTGTTAATCTTCAAGGCCTTTGGAGAAAAAAAATCTGTTAACCTTTCCAGTTGAAACTTTCCTCCCTTGCCATGTCCTGAATATTTTCACTAGGAACCATGTGAGCTCTAAATACACATTTTAAAGTTGTAATCACAGTAAGAATGAAGAAAAGGTGACACTATCCAGTCACTTAATCTCTTCGCTCACTAGAAGCTGTTTGATGAGACAGTCATAACTTCCATTTTGAAATTAATTTTCTAACACATCTAACATTTAACCCAAGATATAGTTGGCTATTTATTTGTTTTTCTGAGGGTATCATGTCTTACAGAACTTGGTCAGCTATTGTAGGAAATGTGTTCAGCACTCACAGGCAGTGTTTGGAATTTTCCGAACCCTTTCCTTCCTCCCTGTTAGTCCCTCTCATATGCAGTAACTTACAGGGCACCTTGAATTTTACAGTTTTGATCTTCCAAAGTGATATCGTTTAGGAAGCTTAATATTTAGTCGGATTTTTTGAACATCAAAGAGCCTTTGTGACTTAAGTACATGAAGCTCAACTTGCGCAATTACAGATTTGTTTCATGAGTTTGAGATCAACTAAATCGAGTCGTGGCAGTGTTAGGTTATTTCACCTAAGCAGTTTCCCCCAAAGTAATGTCTTTTCAACAATATTTAAGTTGTCATGGGGACCTACTGACTTGAGACAATGACAAAAATATGCAAGAGACAATGACAAAAATATACAAGAAGAAGTGACGTAAAAGTGGGGGTCATTGTTGAAACAAACAACCATTAATTCTCAGACAAATGTCCTCTAGAGATGGGCATCTGAATTTGTTTCCAAAACCTGCCATCAAAAATTACCATGAATTTAGTGACTGAAATTTATTCACCCATGGTTCTCAAGACAAAAAGTCCAAAATCAAGGTGTTGGCAAGTCTGCACTTACTACAGAGGCTCTAGAGGAGAATTTGTTTCATTCCTCATTAGCTTCCCGTGGTTTCTGGCTCTCTTGGCTTGTGGTTACATTGCTCCAATCTTTGCCTGTTTTCACAAGCCTTCTTTTCTTTTGGTCTTTTTGTATGTTTGTGTGTCTCCTTATAAGCACATTCGTCATTGTATTTAGGTCTCACCTGGATAATCTAAGACAATCTCCTCACCTCAAGATTCTTATTTACATTTGTAAGAAACCTTTTCCAAAGGAAATATTCACAGGTCCTGGAGTTTAGGATGTGGACATATCTTTTTTTGGGGGATCATCCGTGGGCTCATTATAGCATCTAACGATAAACCTTTTTGTGAAAATCCCTGAGAAAGCCCTCCAGATAGTATAAGGTCTGAGACACACCCACATGAAGAATCCTTTCTGACTTGCAACAGCTCTCAGGGTTCCACTTAAAAAATAGCTCAGGCAACAGGGCTACATGGGGCAAGAAGCCAGTAACACTACGATTCCTTGAGGTAAACGATAGCCATGGTCACTGGATGTCCAGTTATACTGTGTTAATATTTGTTCCCAAAGGCTCAGGAAAAGCATGAGATAAAGAGAAATAGAGAAATGTTATTTATTTTGTATCCTTCGCATGTAGGACTCTTTTCAGAGAGAAAGGAAGGAAAACTGTAGGCAAAAGAATTAGAAAAGGAGAACAATGGGTGCTTTCCCTATTTTTTATGAACATTTGGTACTGCTTTCAGTGACTAAAGTTAGCAATTTAAAACCATAAACATGGTACATGTTTATGGTAAAAATTCCCATAAAACATAATGGTGTATAAGCCCCCTTATGCCCTTTGTCAGTGCTCTTAGATTTGCTGTCACTAGCATAGCTGCTCTTGACCTTGTCTGATGTAGCCTCCAGAAACATTTTGTGCGTACTTAAGTAAATATAATAAAAATAGTGATAACACGTATTGTGTAATTTACTGTATTAAGCACATTGCTAGGTATTTTCAGAGATTAGTTCATTTACCTCTCACTACAAGCCTAAGGTGTATCTGTAAGATAGATTTCTACCAGTTAAATTATTGATTCAAAGACATATTTTCATTAATATTAATTAAGATTATTAATATGTTATTAGGTATGATTAATAGTATATAATAATGTAAGTATTTACTAATGTGAACATACTTTAAATATTAAAATATATTGGCATGGGGCACCTGGTGGCTCAGTTGGTTAAGCATCCGACTCTTGATTTCTGCTCAGGTCATGATATCAGAGTTTATAGGATTGAGCCCCATGTCAGGCTCTGCTCTGATGGGAGGGGCCTGCCTGGGGTTCTCTCTCTCAGCCCCTCCCCTGCTTGCTCTCTTTCTCTCTCAAAATGAATATATAAACTAAAAAAAAAGATATTGGCAAATTTACTCCTAAAACTGTTTCATCATTTTACACACCTATAAACAGTGTGCCAGAAGACATATTAACTTTTCATTAGCACTCACTATCACTGGGTATGCTGTGCTTTTGTATTTCATTACTGTCATGGGCAATATATAATATCTATTATTATTTTATTCTTCAGTTTTATGAATGAGTTCAAGTTTTTCATTGTTTATTTGACATTTGTTAGTTCACTGACTATTAATATTCTTCCATTAAAATTATTTCCAAAAATGAACTGAGAAAATAATAATTTTGTTATTGCCTTAGAATAACTTTGAGTTATATTTAAGAAATTAACTCTGTGTTATAACTGATTCTGAAAACTTCACTTTATTACTTTTACTTTCTAAGTTTTTAAAGTCACAGGTAAATATTTTAAAAAATTTATTGTGGACAAAACCATGTAACATAACATTTGCTGTCTTGACTATGTTTTACTATTCAGTAGTGTTACGTATATCCACATTGCTATAGAACATATTTCCAGAACTTTTCCATTTTGCAAAACTAAAACTCTATACCCATTAAACAACCACCACCCTTCTCTTCCCAGCCTCTGGTAGTGAACATTCTACTTTCTAAGAATTTGACTATGTTAGATAGCTCATATATTTGGAATCATACAGTATTTGCCTTTTTTTTCCCCAAACTGGTTTATCCCACTAAGTATAATATCTTCAAAAGTCACCCATGATATGGCATGTGACAGGATTTCCTTCCTTTCTAAGTTGGAATAATGTTATATGCATATACCACATTTTATCCATTCAACCATTGATGGTATTTAGATTACTTTCATCTATTGGCTGTTGTGAACAGTGCAGCTAGCTGTGCACATGGGTGTACAAGCATCTCTGCAAGAGGTTGGTTTCAATTCTTTCGGATATACGTGTATTTAGAGGTGGGATTGTTGGATCATATGGTATTTGTATTTTTAATTGGTTTGGAAGAATCCCCATATTATGTTCCATAGTGACTGTACTAGTTTATAATCCTACCAACAGTCGACAAGGATTCCAACTTATCCTCATCCACATCAATACTTATTTTCTTTTTGCTATAGTAACTGCACTAATTAGTGTGGAATGATATTTCATTACAGTTTCTACTGCATTTCTTCCATGTTTAGTGATGTCGAGCATCTTTTACATGTTTGTTGAACATAAGTATATCATTTGTGAAGAAATGTTTAGTCAAGGCATTTGCCCAATTTTAACTAGGTTCTTTAATTTTTTTGTCTGTAAAATGTTTTCAATAGAGCAAGGATTAGCAAACTTTCCTCCATGTGCTACTCTTATGTTTAAGAAGTGTGACTCAGTTTAAAAAAATTTTTTTTTCACCCTTTATCCTGATCCTGTTAAGATTTCTCATTTTATATTTAACTTTTGATCATCTGTCCTTTATTTTGATATGAGGAATAAGGGAAGGTTCCACCTTTTTTGGCCAGCTTCCCCAGCCCCAATTAATAGAATAATCACTGACCTGAACAGAGGGTGCCTGGGTGGCTCAGTCAGTTACCTGTCCTACTTCAACTCAGGTCATGATCTCATTATTTGAGTTCGAGCCCTGTGTTGGGCTCTGTGGTGACAGCTCAGAGCCTGGAGCCTGCTTCCGATTCTGTGTCTCCCTCTCTTTCTACCCCTCTCCTGCTCATATTCTTTTTTTCCTCTCTCTAAAAAGTAAATAAACCTTAAAAATAAAGAATAACCACCGATCACATACTAACTTGTAAGGTTTTCTTTTCAAATACCACATTTGCCACACTTACTACAGTAATGATTATACTAAGTGTGATTCAGTGGCTGTTAGATTTTCTTTGCACTATTTTAAATGGCAACCTTTAAATGCACTATTTAAATGGTAAATTTCATCCATTAATATTGCTCAAATATTTGGAAGATAGGCTTAAAATACTCTATAATTTCATTTGTTGAGCCCTATTTCCTTCAAATGTAAATATTAACTATGTTTCCCAATAACATTCTTTTTTGGGGGGAGTGAGTAAAAAGAAGTGTTTTCAATGATTTGGGAGACCAATGAGAAAGAATGGCTTTTATAGAATAATTCTTATGTGAAATGATGATACAGCTTCTACATGAGGAGGAGAGATGCCTAAATTTGACATTTCCTAAATTTGGGCTGAATTTAGTATCCCTGACAGCCCAACACCTGGTAGGGAGATGTAAAATCCTCGTGCCTACAGGAAATGATACTTACCATCATCAGGATAGATTAAACATTTGGAATTCTGGAGTTTGGTTGCTAAGGCCTGGCTTTACTCTAAATTGACTGTAGAATTGCATTAAATCTTCTAATTCTTCTGAGCATTAGTCTTCTTATTTTCTAAATGGGGATAAATTACATACATGAAAACTTTGAAAAGATTCTTTGAACAACTAAACACTATAATTTGTGGGATATGTACTTTGTACAGTATCAGGTGCTAAAAACATGATGGTAATAATTGTTATTAGTAACCACAGTGGTAATTGTGGTGAAAGAAGATTCTGCTGGTGCAACGCACATTCTTCCAAGCAGTCCGTGCCCAACATAGTATGCACTCCTGACACAGCAGGGCTAGACTCTAATCCCTGTGTTGTATAAAAAACCATTAAAGGCATGAATGCATTGTATGTGTTAAAACCCAAATGATTATTAGTAAACTATTAAACTTAGGTGACATTTTCCCTAGGCAGCTTTTTCTTCGTCTAGTTTCCTCTTTATTTTACCAACTGCAGAGATTCTATTAACTTTAAAGAATGTGATTTCAGATTGCTTGAAAGGAAGAAACCTGGACTGGATTTGTAAAGATAGTTCTTTTGAGGATGTAATTTGTCACTTCTATGTGATGCTTCCATTTTTAAATTAGAAGTTCCTTCTCTCCTACAATTTGTCAGGAGGAAATCATGTTCTGTAAAAGAAAATATGAAAAATTTAGAACCTAATTTCCAGTAGAAATTTCTCAAGACAATTTCCCATTCATAGTTGGCTGTTTTCTTTCAGTGACCTATATTAATTAATTACCCTGAACATCAAAATGTTCGTGGTACACTATGCTTATTAAGAACTCTTAGTGTTGGGCACATCTATTGTAATTTTCCTGCTTTTGAAGAGTAACTGCAGGAATTTCTTAAAGGTGAACTTACTCCCTAGACAGAGGGGTGAAAACGAAAGGAAGGGAAAAGAAATAAAGGAAAAGAAAAGAGATAATATCAGCCACTTAGAGAGTTAGAGAGAAGAGGATCCTTGGGGAGGTTGTCTTGACTTTTGGCTAGAGGAGAATAAAACCAAGGTGCAGAGGGATAAAGAGAATTGCCCATCAATACATGTTAGGACAGTGTGAGACCCAGCACACAGATTATTTGAAGAAGTTCCCTGTCCTTTGTAGTCTGACTGAGAGCCTGTGGGGATGAGGATAGGAACTGAAGGAAAGTATAGAGAATTCATTTATTCTACATCTCTGCCCAGTGGCCGCTTGTTTTATTTTTTCATAACTTTTTTATTTTTCTATTATTTTAATCCTAGATTTGTAGAGCAACATTTCATACCTGATTTTGAGTTACACTACATACCTGGAATGCAAGAGGCAGTTATGCAGAAATGAATGAACAAAGCAATTTATTTAACTCTCTTTGTTGTTGTCCCTCTTTTCCCACTAGCTAGCTGAATGATCTCAGGCAAATTATTTAAATTCTCATTGGCTCGATTTCCTAATATGAAAGGAGAGAGTATTAGATAGTTTCTCACTAAATTCCTTTCCAGTACAGAATACTGTGCTCCTCTATCTTTCCCTGAATAATTTCATAGGTTGCTGAAATAGCAATGGTAGCTTGGTTCTTAGCTACCAATTGCATATTCCCTCAAATGAGAAAGAAAAGGAAATCCCAAATTTAATTCCATTATTGCATTTGCCTCTATTTTCATTCAGGTATCTGTGGCTCATAGATTCCATAGCCTCATATGAAATTTTCATTCAAAGAACTGAGTGGTGGTAAAAGGAAGGAAAACATTTCGCAACTAATTTCCACATAACTGTGCCACTATTTACTGTTTCCATACAAGTTATAAGTAGGTCATGAGTTTAAACATTTATGAGAATTGCCTATTGCCAAGTATATTGAAGACAATGTTTATAAAATAATCTCTCATCCTTTCCCCCATTCTTTTCCATTTTAGGATAAAAATACCAGTAGGAAAAATAAATGGGTTACTATACCAGTAAATACAGGAATGTAAGTTACTTGGCCATTACTATAGTTTAAATATGTGGGTACTTTTATTAAAAAATAACAAATGATAAAAGATTATCTTTTTGGAAGGTCCAGACTGCTATTGATTTTCTTTCCTTAACAACAACAAAAAAGGCAAGAGATATTAAGGTCCTAAATGATTTATGAATTAATTCATTATTCAGTTTCACAATACTGACAGTAATATAGTATTTCCTGCCTTTAGAAAGAGCTCAATGGGTGTGTGGGTGGCTCAGTGGATTAAGCACCCCACTCCTGATCTCAGTTCAGGTCATGATCACAGGGTTTCTTGAGTTTGAGTTCCACATCATGCTCTGTGTTGACAGCATGGAGCCTGCCTGGGATTCTCCGTCTCTTCTCTCTCTCTCTGCCCCTCCCCGACTAGGCAGTCTGTCTGTCTGTCTGTCTCTCTCTCTCTTTCTCAAAAATAAATAATCATTTTTAAAATTTTTTCCTCTTTTTTAAAATTTTTATTGTTTTTACTTTAGAGAGAAAGAGAGCATAGTCAAAAGCTGAGGGTAGAGGAGCAGAGGGAGAGAGAGAATCTTAAGCAGGCTCCATGCTCAGTGTGGCGTTCAACCATCAGTTCAATACCAGGACCCTAGGACCATGACCCGAGCAGAAATCAAGAGTCAGACAGTCAAATGACAGAGCCACCCAGGAGCGCCTGGTGACATTCCTTTTTTGTTTGTTTGTTTGTTTTGTTTTGTTTTAATATTTATTTATTTTTGAGAGACAGAAGGGGAGACAGAGCCTGAGCAGGAGAGGAAGAGAGAGACAGAGAGAGAGAGAGAGACAGAGAGATAGAGAGAAAGAGAGAAAGAAAGACAGAACTTGAATCAGGCTCCGGGATATGTAGTGTTAGTGCAGCGCCTGACACAGGACTTGAACTCACAAACCTGGAGATCATGACCTGAGTTGAAGTCAGACACTTAACTGACTGAACCACCCAGGTGCCCCTCATATTTCTTTTAAAAGAATTTTATCAAGTTACAATATCGAGGCAATATTGTGTCATTTTAGGCATTATTGAATACTATAATTTTCTTTAAATGTATGCCTCCTTAAAAAGCATAAAATATCATCTCATTCTTATTTTCAGCAAAGATCATTATTTTTTCATTTGTTTGCCCTTTGTAATTCCATCGTCTCATATCCTTTTGGCATCTACCTGGTAGATCTTAATGATGGTTTCTTTCTTATGCATTATACGTTTGTTTTTACCCCACTGACTCTGTTTTATTTGAAACAACTATTTCCAGGTATTTTGCTTTTTATTTTAGTTTTGAAAATTTTATTGTAAAGAGTGATATTCTCCTTTATGTTTCCCTTATGTATTTAGAAAAATTAAATATATTCCATCTAAACTAAATATATACTATTGCATTGGTAAACAATCCAATGAAGGAGCCTATTGCCAATGACTTAAAAATACATACAGGGGTCCGCCTCAAGTGTTATATATTAGAATTTATTTGATGGTATTACAAGAACTAGCTGAATAATTTAGAACCCAAACTCTGTAATGCAGATTGCCTGAATATGATTAAGATAAAACAAAATATTTCCTCCAATTATGGCCCCTGACCTTAGTGATCATTCCTTTACATTCAACTTAAGTCCAGTTTTCTAGTCTGTTTTTGTGCCCAGTTTTACATTTAAGATTTATGTTTCATAATTGCAACATCCCTCGATGATGGCTAGATGGGGTTCTCTCCTCAACTATTCTATTGGCATCCAAATGAGTTATGTCTTTAATAAAACTTCCAGGAGACAAGGATGGTTGAAAGGTATGCCCTTTAAACAAATAATCTATTGACAACTGATAAGTCTGAGGTTTTTCTGAGTAGAAGAACCTCAGAACTTCAATATAAAATTGATGGGGTTTAAGGGATTTTGTGAGCACAGTACTTAAGAAAGTATGCAACTCTTATGAAGGATTTCATTTATAAGCATGACTGTGGAGCACATCATGGGGCATGTTGTCACTGGGAATTATAAAGTCAGCTTGGAATTTAATTATTGACATTGCAGCCTGGAATTACTCAAGTTCTGGACATGGTTAGACTACGTCAGGCTACTCTCAGGGTTAGCTGCAGAAGGTTTTCTTCATCTCTTCCTCACATTATTCCCAAAATCTCCTCTCCTTTCTCTTTTTTTCCCCCCTCCAGTTTCTTGAGCTGTGACTTTTCTTTAAGAAGGAAAAAAAAAGAAAAGAGTCTGGGGAGAGGGTGAGAGAGAGACAGAGAGAGGGAGGGTGGGAGGGAGTCTATGGTATACCCCATGGAGTTAGTATGTGGAATTATCTCATTAGTTTTTACTTTCTTCTTGAGAATTTTCTTACCTCTACCTAAGAAGATAGCTGATAAAACAATGGGCTTTACTTTATGAGATATGTGAGCATTTTGTGTGTTTCCGTGTTTCAGCACTACACGAGGACCATAGTACATGAACTCAACACATCTTTCTTCCCTTTGTGAGCCTGTCTCAGTGATACAGTGCCTGTAATCCTGTTAACTGGAAGGAACTGAATTCATTTATAAATTCTTTTTTTTTAATTTTATTTTTTTAATGTTTTATTTATTTTTGATACAGAGAGAGACAGAGTATGAGAGGGGGAGGGTCAGAGAGAGAGGGAGACACAGAACCGGAAGCAGGCTCCAGGCTCTGAGCTAGCTGTCAGCACAGAGCCCGACGCGGGGCTCGAACCCACGAACGTGAGATCTGACCTGAGCCGAAGCCGGAGGCTTAACCGACTGAGCCACCCAGGCACCCCATTTATAAATTCTTAGGGCAAATAGATGTAATGAGGTAGAATAGTTGGATAATTTACAAGTTGTATGTAATTTTCTGTACATATTTGAAAAGCCTGAAGTCAGATATAGTGTAGAATTTATTACATTGAGTGTGTTACTGTGAATACTGTGTACTCTATTTTATTATCTTCATTCTTTTCTTAAACCATGAACCATAGTTTAAACATAGTTTCACAAAAAGAAAAGAGAATGTTTTAAATAAAACCAGTACCTAAGGAGGAATATGTATATGTGTATATATATTTATATATGTGTGTAGATATGTATATATATTTATATTTATTTATACATATATATTCCATATATCTAGATCTATCTATCTGTATATCTAGATATATATGTATCTAGAATTTTTTTCCATCATACTATGAAAAGTAGTAGAGGTTTATATTATCTTTTCATGAAGTAAAAGTTTATAATTCCCTAGACTTTAGTTATCAAAATCCATAAAATTCTCTCTTTAGATTACTTCAGATTTAATCCTTAAAACTTTGGCCCCAAACTCGGGTTTACTCCTTCTGTAACAGTCAGGAACTGATTGTCAATAGTGAATTCATTAAAAATCATTATTTCAGCATTTAAAAATTCGTAACTGCTAAATGATTAAGAAATCAAAGACCATGAAGAGGGAGGGAAGAAAGAGGAAAGAAAAGATGGTGGTGATGGGGACTTTCCAGCCACAGAGACAACATTGATTATTAGGGGTAAGTAATCTGACATTTCAGTTTTTGGCCAATTACTACTTTTGATAAAACAGTAGTAATCACATACTTAGAAGACTAGTAAGGTTTCAGCTTTGTTTCAACATAGCAGATAATATCCTAATCCATGCAGTCATAAAGAGAAGCAGAAATAAATCTAATTCAAAAAATTTACAGCCTTTTTTCTCTCTTTATAGAACATATTTCATGTATGTCCTTATTGGGTTGGGGGGGCACTAAAACTGATTATAGTACATCTTACCAATGTATTCTTGCCACCTACCTGTTAAACTCATTGTCTTCTTCTCCTTTTAAACATTTATTTTTGAGAGAGAGCGAGCACGAGCCGGGTAGGGGCAGAGACAGAGTGTGACAGAAGATCTGAAGCTGGCTCTGCATTGACAACAGCAGGCCTGATGTGCTTCTAGAACTCAGGAACCAAGAGATCGTGTCCTGAGCTGCAGTCAGACTCTTAATCCACAGAGCCGCCCAAGTGCCCCAGGACTCACTGTCTTCTTAAAACAACCTAAACTCCTTAATGAGTTCTTTAAAATCCTTGTTCCATTTTACCTATCTAGAATATTTTCTTTACATTTTACATAAGTTCTAACTCAATAGTATTACATATTGATATATTGAACTTTCTGTTTTGATTTTGCTCTTCCATATGCTTGATATCACCACCTATCAAAATCCATCCCTTTAAGACCCTACTGAAATGTAACCTCAATTTACTTATCGTCTAATATGATTGACCTTTCTATTCTGTAAAGAACTATTATTTCCTCCCTAAGGAGCTTACCACATGAAAATAAGGACAGTGCCTCATTCATCTTGAAATCTCCTTTGTACAATTTCTAACTTCCTTATACAGAATGTTACTCATCATATTTAGAGGCTGAATAAATCATTAAGTGGGTACCATCACTGGGTCCATGGAATTGACTTATTTGAGTCAAATCTGTATAAAAAGGCACTTAATAAATATTAAATGTTGTCAATTCTCAATTATTCATGGATATATTATTCAGATTATAGCTGTGATATGATTTCAAAGGTCATATTTACATAATGAATGATCTTGACTCATGAGGCCTTTAGTTGACATAAATGGGTTCTTAGTTTGTGCCCATCTGACAGAGATTAGAAGTGAAGGCTCTCGAAACCAATTTGATTGTAATTACTATCACTTCTCCTTTTGCCATTCTTAGTCAATAGGCAGGATTTTGCTTTTAGCTTGCTTTGCCTAAATCTGAAAGCTGATACTGGTCTCAAACCAGCATTTAAAGGGGGAACATGGAACAAAGTTAATTGGGAGATTAGAATCCAAAAGGTCAGGAGTTTTCCATTCTTCCTTCCATCAGATCTTCATAGTGGAGTTTTGTTAATTTGTGAATTAGGTTGTTCCATTAATCCAGAAAACTTCCTTATGAAAACAAAGCCCTTTTGGTAGAGAGGAAATTCTGCCTGTTTTCTCTCTCTCTTTCTCTCTCTCTCTCTCTCTCTGTCTTCCTCTACCCCTCCCCTTGAGTCCCTCTGTCTTTTCAGTCCCCCCTCCCTATTGACATTTGAAAAACACTGCAATTTAACAGTCAATAAAATCATAAAAATGTAACTTTCAACGACGATATTAGCATAGATTAAAATATAGGATTTCAGAGAAGAATGGGTTAGTTCATGGGCTTATTTTTAAACCTTGGTTAAGATCATATATAAAACAAAGACATTGAATTTTACTGAAATTCACACTCTTCAGTGGGTTACCAGAGAATTGAAGGAAATGCATAGATATGATTTAATAATACATCATTATTATTTTAAAATTAATAAGACAAATGTCAAATGTGAAAGAATTAGCTTATCCACTAGGACCTGTAGTGATGTTTGCCTAGCATTCATCTATCTGGATAGATTTTGGCAATTGTCAGCAATTTGATTTAGTCTGTCAGCATTTGCAGTGGCAAGGATGGGGATTTACTTAATACGTTCATGCTTGATAAAACCTGTGCACATTAGCATGACAGCCAGTGTGCATAAAATACAATAGGAACAGCATTCAATTATAATGTATATTACACTAAAACAAGAGTTTGGGAAATGAATCAAGAACTAAATGAGATGACATAAATATTTCTGTTTTTTTAGAATTTCTAAGATAGGTAATTTGTGTATATTTGCTTTCAAAATACCTTATAGGGAAAGAAATGAATGCAGGGAATACTAACTGCAATACAAGCTAAGTTAATGTGTCTTAATACAATAACCTGAGGAAGAAGACAGTTACTGGAATCATTAGTCTGACATCACCTTCTTTAGATTGCTTATATTTAGCAGTATGACAGGTATGCTAAAAAGTCTTTATGCAAAAAGATGAGTCTTATTTTTTATCGGTTTAAGAATGCTTTCAGCTGTGAGTAACAGAAAATGAACAGCTGTTTAAACATCTCAGAATGAATTTGTCTTATATAAGAGGATGTCTGGAGGGAGCAGTCTAGGGCTACCATGGTGATCCTATGTTATAATCAAAGGCATAGTTTCCTTTTATTCTTGCTTTTCTACCATCCTCAGCATAATGTCTGTCCTCTGACTGTCACCTCATGATCACATGTGATGTGACTGCTCCTGCATCCTTTTTCCAAGCATGATGGAGAACGGAAACAGGGAAGTGGGGAAAAGGGTAGTATCTTTTTCAGGGAAGCTAGGACTTCCTAGGAACCCTCAACTTGCATCTCCAAGATAGGAATAAGGCCACACGCTTGCTCCTAGGTTTAAGAGAGGCTGGCGAGCTTGTCTTTTTAATTGGGCATGGTTTTGGGTGAACAACGGTGGGCTTTATAAGTGAGAGAGAAGAGAATGAACATTGAATATGGAATTAGCAATATCTGACATAGTCTGGTAGTTCAGACAGAGCTAAATTTGATGAGATTGGAAAAACAATTAGCTGATGAGATGTCAAAGGCAATATAACAATCTCAGCCTATTAGGAAAAATAGATGTTCTTACATAGTGTCCAAGAATTATGAGGAAGAAAATAAAATAAGGATTTTTAAAGAGAAAATCAGATGCTATTAACCTATAAACATTATGTTAGGAATCTAATAACCAAAAAAGAGCTAAAATCAGATTAATGGTAAGTTGTTTATTTTCTGCACTATCAGACCTCCTTTGTTTCATAGACAAATGATCTAGCATAAATTATGCAAAGCCTATGGGGAAATGACTGAAATAATTGAACTGAGCTTCTCTGATCTTTAATTCAGAGTGATCCTGCTTTATCAAGCAGTGTAGAAATCAAAACGAAGGCAGCAGAAAATAGCAAATGGACAGATTGGTGGCTATTTATAGCTGATACAAAAATGAAATGGGAGAATGAGGTAACTCTGATTAATGACAGTCCCCAATTCTCCTTTGGACTGAACTAGCTTGATAAGTGAATCTCAAAATGGCAGTTAGTTTAAATGATACGTGTTTCAAATATCCACTGTCCCATGTAGGTAGAGCCTGAAAATAAAAGTTTGTAATCAAAATAACCTTATTTTTAAAGCATGAAGATTGAAGTATTTATCTCAACCAATACTCATTAGAAGAAATAACTGCATTCTAATTTTTTTAAATTCTCCTGATTTGGAGAAAGAAACAGCTTGTGTATACAGCTAGAAATATTACCTATCTGTAGCTGAGTTTTTCCCCAGTTCACTGTATACAAATTACTGTTCATAGAACTTCACCCCTTTACTTCCTCTGTTTTTTTTCTCATTGTTGGAGATTGTGGCTTCTCTCCTCTCTCCTCCAGCTCTCTCATTCCTAGAGTATCCTGACCAGGAACAAATTGCATTACCTCATCTGTAATATTACATAGGTTGGGAAGTGTTGTACAAGAGCAAGATTCACTCTAAGGATTGACCAGTTTAGAATATGCTTGTTCCATAGTCTGTGGAGTGCTTCTTACACGTCAGTGCTGTCCAAGTGCCAGGAGAATGAAGATGAAGATTTTTCTGGTCCTCACTGGCTACAGGCACACAGTCAGGCTTTTATTGAGGGTCATTGCTTCCAAATGTGTAAAAAGGTGACACTCTGAAGATATCTGGTGTTTGAGTTGGTCTCATGGGGCAAAATGAATTAGTCTCAGGACAGTGTCTCTATGCCCAGAGATGTTAAGGTGGGTATTTATGTTAATTTGTGGTGGGCATAAAATCCAATGTTTTACATTTTTCACTTAGAGAAGTGAAATATCTTGTCATTAACTTTGCTTATGTTTATACCTACAAGATAGCTATCCCTCTTTTTTCCATTGAGAATCCAGCCATTATTCCTCACCATACCTGAAAGGGTATGTAGTTTTGGCCATTACCAGAGATAATTCTCTTTTACTTATGGCAGGCCATGACTTCTGGAATCCAGAAAAATCTTGAAAATTACCCTTTTATTATTCCACTGGGCAACTTTTTTTTTCCATGTAGGATCTCCTTTTTAGTTTCTATCCGTAGCCCATGCCCCAATCCCATTCTTCCTAAGAATGGAATACATCTAAGACATAGTCTCTTCTAGTAAGACCTATAGTTTATATTATTGTAACATTAACACATTGTTTTTGCTAAAATATCCTTTACCTCCACATCACGGATATGAATGCAGAAGTACAAAGAGGGTAAGGAAGACAGAAACCTCCACTCTACCACACATAAAAGCAATAATTTACCAATTCTATTTTGAAACCCCAAATATGTTACCAGTTATATGATTTAGAGTCGGCTAATATTTGCAATAAGAACATGTAACAGCATGGAAACAAGGGAAGATCAGGTCTTATCTTCCTGAATCCAGTCATTTAAGGGCGAGGTTGGTAGAGGACGAGGTTGGCTATCTTTAATGCGTGGTTTCTAGTATTGATCTTCGGGGCATGATTCTAGACAATCAAAGGGGAAAAGAACACAAACGAGTCTGGATAGAAACCCATCACATGATAACACCTAACTGCAAGGGAGGCTGGGAAATGAAATCTAGCCATGCCTGAAAAGAAAAGGATTTTGATTAGCAGTCAGTAGTGTAATCTCTTTTCAGGACCAACTAGCCAAATATCAGATTGGAAGTTACTTACTAGAACCTGATCTGACAAGGCTATATTTTTGTCTTAAATGTATATTGTTTACAACAAGCTTCCCAGAATTGCGAGTACTTATCAAGTAGACCTGCAAATGATGCTATTTTAAAAACTGCCTTCTCTAAAGCTGCCTTTTCCCAAAGCATACCATAATAGAATGAAATAATTATTCTAATGTAACGGAGGCAAATACACATATTTTGCAGATTACAGTTTATATTTTTTATAAAAAAAGTATGTCACAGGGAGTAATGGCCTCTATGAAACATGCTGAAGATCTAAAAAGCAGTTTTTTGGGCACATTTATTTGTGAATTTAAGATCTGTTCCAAATATCCTTATGATATTATTTTTCAAATTCCTTAGCTGCTTTCTAGGTTTATAAAAAGCATCATATTGTTATTGTATTATAAATTACTGGATTTTTACCTCCTCATAACTTATTTATTTACTTTAGGCATTTATTTTTCTTTGTAATGTTGTAAGTTATAGCATAGCCTACCTGCAGAAAATTGTATGTGCCTTAAGAATACAGCAGTATGAGCTTCCATGCTAATGTAAGTCCCCACCCCTCATCCCCAGGTCTTCTTCTCTTCTCCTGTTACTATTCCCTCTCTTCAAGGCTGGTCACTATCCTTACTTCCCACAGCATAGCATCCTTTGGCCTCTATTTGTACGATTTATAGATGGAATGATGCAGTATTTACTTGTTTTATAACTGCCTCTTTTTGTTCAACATTAGTTTGTACAATATTCAGATTCTATTTTGGGAATAGACTTAAATTTATTTATTCTACTGTTGATGAACATTTGAGTAGTTTATAGGTTTATGACTATTACAAATACTGCTGCTATAAACATTCTAGTTCCTGTTCTTCGGATTATATATACACATTTCTGTTTGGAATGCTAGTTTACATTGTATGGGTAATTGAGCTTCAATAAATACTGCTCATTTTCCATAGAAGTTGTACCAATACACTCAGGGATTCATTTTTAATTAAAACAATTTGAGACCAAAAATTAGCATAAAAATGCAACTCAACTCATATTTCCCCTTTTAGACATGTAACCTTTTTTCTCAATGAGAAATTTCCCCCAAGGGCATTGTAGACATTCTCCAAATGGGATGCGATGAGAACAACTAATTAATGATAGTAATGCAATTTCTGCTTTCTCAGTATTCTATTTCAAAGATAGACTTGAAATAAAAATAGTTTTTTGTCAGTGATTTTGCTGTATTCACTTTGTACTGGATTGCAATAATCTCAAATAATTATCTGACTTGTGCTACTTTTTACTTCAATTCCATCAGCATTATGATAATGATCTGGAAATGCATTAATTAACATTTGATGCCATTTCTTCTTCCCAGATCTTTTATTATGTTTTTCTGTTTTCTGCAGATTTATTATTTTTTCTAAGATCTTTGCAAGATGCTAAATTATTAATGGAACAATGGTTTCTTTATCCTGAAGAATGTCTCCTTTGTGTTTTTTCTTTTAAAATTTCATCTGTGCAGTGGGGTATATAAACAAAATTTTCAATATTCAACCATTCTTTGTTTCACTCTGACTATATAGCTAGAATTATATAGAAAAACAGAATGTTCAGATATACACCTCTCTGAAGAATATGGAATAAATAAAGATGGACTGATAAATAATTAAAATATACTTAGAGGGGAAATATACATGTCATAATATTGATTCTACTAGTAAACATATGTCATATAGACTAATGATTTCTGGCCTTCAAGTTTTAAATACTGATTTTTAAAATGTGGTGCTTTATATTAGGGTGCCTACTTCTGGTTTGCCAAGTGAGGTCATTTTTTTAAAAGATCTTACCATTTTATAAAATCACATATATTAAAATATTTTTTTATTTTAGATTTTTTAAGTAATCTCTATACCCAACGTAGGTCTTGAACTTACAACCCCGAGATTAAGGGCCACATGCTCCACGGAATGAGTCAGTTAGGTACCCCATGAATACTTTAATTTTTAAAAAGTGATAAAAATCTGGTCAGAGTAAAATATAGTTACTTAAACTGGGTAAATTTAGCTTAATGACAAATACATGAAACTATTTCTTTTCTATTCTATTTCTATTCTTTTCTTCTCTATACGGATTGGTGAAATTTTCTCAAGAAGTTTTCATGTTTAGGAGCTACTAGATTAGATGGCTGTAAATTAAGTTTTGATGTTTAGGAGCTACTAGTTTACAGGCTATAAATTAAGGCACCCCCCCCCCTCCAGCTTTAAAGTTTTAGAAAGCTAAATGTAATGGACAGTGATGGCATAGATTGTAAAGGACTCTTGGTAAAAATCACCCAGTCTAGGAAGGTCTATGAATCAGGCCAAGGTTCTTATAGGATTAACCTGTCTCTCTTGCTCTTTCATTTAAAGAGAGCATGTCAACAATTCTTCATAAATTTAAGGTGATAAAATATATCATTTGTGAAACTGATGCAAATATATTCGGGTTTTATTACGTTGTTACTCAGATTTGGTAGCCCTTCCAAGGATCTCACCCTGACTTTTTTCGTTTTTGTTTGTTTATGTTCTAAGTAATTTGAAATAAGTTCTCAGACTTGAATAGACCCAGGAATCTTTGTTCCCAAGGAAGAAATAATTGTAATTCTTTCATTACAGTCTTTTTTTCCCCCTTCAGGAATGTAATCAAACATCAGCTGTAAACATTATTTAATGTAAGTGAATTAAACCAGCCCACACATTTTATTTTCTCTGAGACATATTGCTGGGAAAGTCAATTTTCAATTTTAAGAAATCAACATATGCTGAACCAACTGTTTATTTTCATTTAAATTGATAGGAGCTGAGGCTTGTAAATTATGTTTCATTTTCACATCTAACATTGTTGGTATATTTGACCTGAAGGTTGAAATCCTTGTTCTGCCTTTGATGCCTCTGAAATAAGTCTCTCTAAGTAAAAAGATGAGGGGACAATTATTTGATTAAGCTAAAGTCAGTGAAGACAGTGTCAGGAAAGCCCAGTTCTGAAGTATTAGAACACTTTTAATATTACATTAGTTATAATCTTGAACTCTCTATCATGGCATTTATCATGTTTTATTTGCCTTAATGCCTAGTCTTTTTCTTTCATTGGATGATTGGTTTTAGAAAGAAGAGAATTTGTCTTGTTCATCTTTATCAGTTCTTAGCTCATGTCCTGGCACAAAGCAGGCACTCAATAAATCTGTTAAATTAATTAACAGGTTAATGATTAATGAGTTGGAATTATATGCTGATATAAATGATCTCCTGTGTTCAAAATATATTTTATACCTCTATATACATATGTATATATGTTTGTGAGTAAAGAGAATTGTATCTTCATATTGTTGAAAAGTTACATTGTTTATCATGTAGATTTAATTTCTTTAAGGTTACATTGACATTGAATTTCTGACCGAAATTATGCTATTTGGTGTGTGCTTTATGTGCTTGTGACAATATAGTTCTAAGATACACATCATACAGAAGTCAGATAGGGTGTCTCATTTGGTTGAACTTTGACTCCTGATTTTGGCTCAGATCATGATCCCAGGATTGTGGGATCTAGATCCAGGCTAAGTGTGTGTCCTGGTTAAGATTCTCACTCTCTTCCTCTGTCCCCCTCCCCGTCTCGTGTATTCTCTCTCTCTCTCTCTCAAAAACAAGAAGAAGAAGAAGAAGAAGAAGAAGAAGAAGAAGAAGAAGAAGAAGAAAAAGAAAAATTTGATAAGCATATTTTACATCATTAATTTGTTCACATGTCATCTAATGCCTAAAACTCATTTTATTTATTTATTTTATAAAGGGTATGTATTTATTCATTTAGATAGGGAGAGAGTGCTTGCGCACAAGTAGGGTTGGGGTGGAGAGAGAAACAGAGAGAGAGAATCCCAAACAGGCTTCTCATTGTCAGCCCAGAGTCTGATTCAGGGCAAACTCACCAATGCTGACACCATGACCTGAGCTGAAACTGAGCCACCCAGGTGCCCCTGAATAAATTAATTCTAAAAGTTAAAATACTGAAAACATATTATTTTCTCATGAAACATTTAATAATTTAATAGCATTTAACTTACAAAGTATTTATTGAGAAAACACTAATTTTAGAGAAAATATATGTGTAAGAGGAAAGGTATAGGCATGGAAAAAAAGAAAGGGGCAGGTACAGGGCTGCGTGCTTGTTAATGAATTATTTCATTTAATCCTTGTAACACCCTTTAGGATGGTTTCATCAATCCATTTTATGGGGAAACTGAGATTCAGAGAAGTTTACTAACTTGGCCGGGATCACATAATGGGTTGGGAATGGACTTAAATAAATTTTTCTCTATCTAAGTACAGCAATGTTTTAGGGACTTGATCTGTTATTTATGTGAAAAAAACAACTAACCTTGATGTTTATGGAAATGATTTGTTTAAATAAAGCCCTTAGGATTTCTATTTGTTTCCTAAGTCCAAAAGATTTCAATAAAAAGCAATGCAGTCTAACTGTTAATAATTTAAACACAAGATTTAAATGCTGATTTCTTTTACAAACAAAATTTACAAGTGGATTTACTGTTAATTGTTACAAGAGATCAGGGATATAACTCAATTTTACATGCATTGTATTCCACTGATCATAATCGACATATTTGCAAGCTAAGTACAAGCGCTTCACCCCTTTCTCCCAACTGACTCGTCTCCTTTTTTGGGCAATGAATGAAACTCCTCCAGAAAGTCTTCTTACTGTTTTCTCTTGCCTCCTAACATTTCAAGAATTTTTGCCATTTTAAAATAACATTTAACAAACACTTATTGAGCATCTACAAATGTGAGATGTAGTGGGAATGTTGCCTACGTCAATAAGAAAATGCACCATGATATGGCAGCCTTTTTAGTTCAGTAGTGAATGAAACGCAGGCAAAGGAGAGATTGTTACAAGGTGTGGATAATGCAGAAACTAAAGACTATGTCACATGTGATGTTAGCACATAAGGACAGGCTAAACAGCCCTGCCTGAGGAGATGATGTGTGTGTGGGTATTTATTCCCTCTGAAACCAAGGTAAGGGAAATCCCAGGACTAATGTATGCAAAGGTGATGGTAAGGAATGGGGGACAGCACAGAAAGGATCTTGGGGAGGTAGCCTAAGGTAGTCAGTCTTGAAGTTTCATTAATATGCTTCATTATATGGGTAAGGAAGCAAGACTCAAAAATAATAAGTAACTTGCTCAGTGTGACAAAATTAGTATGAAGCAGAGCCAGGGTTTGATGAAAGTCAGTTTGACTCAGATTTTTAAATTCTACTTCATAAGAAGTATTTTACTATAATTTCATTATATGTTTTAATTTTTATTACACTTTAGAAAACACAAAAACAAAACCTTAAGTCACCTAAAGTTCCAGGAATATTGACCATGTTTATGTAGTTATTTCCAGCAAACCTTGGCATTCAGACAAAATTCTCCCCAACTTGGAAAGTGCTATCATGTGCCTGGAACTGCACTGTGTCACCACCTGATGGCGCTCTCAAGTCCACTTTCAGAGGAAGCAGGGTTAGAGAACAGAGGGCATCTACCCATAAGCCCATGAGAACACTTAACTGGCATCGCGATTTCTCAATTTGTATTTTTAATTATGCATTACTAAACACAAACAAAAAGTTGTACTTTTTCAGCAAGACCTGCTCTGAGCCAGTCTTGTTTATAACATCTTCCTTGTTCCATCAGCATAATTTGAAATCTTGATGAAGGGATCATGAAGTTTTACATTCTTTAGATTGGATTACAGTGTCCAAATGATCCCTGAAGAAAATCACTGAAGTTTTGGCTCTTCGGTATGTAGACACTTCCCTACCAGGAGGATTGTAATGACTCAGACTATTTCCAGGCTTCCAATGATTAATTAGCTCTGAGCCTTAGCCAGTACCCTCCTCTGCAATAGTCTTTAGGCTAAGTCTTAGAAGGCTCAAGGGTAATCAAGTGTTGTTTCCTGTTATCCCCATCCCTTGATTTTTCCTTTTCCCAAGCAAGAAATGAAAGGAGTTTCAAAAGCCTAGCCAGGTTGGCTCCCCTTAAAAAGCCCATGAGTTTCTTCTATATGAGGGGAAGAAGAAAAAACAACTTTACACAATACTCTATGACCTGGATTTTAGCTTCTCTTTCCCTTCTCTGTATAAAGTTATTTAATATAACCAACTGCAAGAAGAAAAGTTAATCAGTGGCTTCTGCTTTTCCTGAAAGTACTTTCCCAAATCCAGTCATGTCAAATGCATGCAGTGTTTTTATTTTTTTAAATTCTTATTAATTTATTTGAGAGAGACCATGTGAGTGGGGGAGGGGTAGAGAGAGAGGAAGAGAGAGAATCCCAGACCGGTTCCATGCTTTTAGTGCAGAGCCCAATGTTGGGCCATATCTCACAACCCGGAATGACCTGAGCCAAAATCGAGTCAGAAACTTAACCGACTCTACTGAACCCCTTTTGCAGTATTGTTTTGAACATTTATTTAGGTGGGTCTCAAAATGTCATCTCTAAAAAAAGTGGTCAAATATTTTTTTGCTATATAGGGGCACCTGAGTGTCTTAATTGGTTGGAGACTCTTGGTTTCAGCTCAGGTCATGTTCTTACAGGTTCATAAGTCTGAGTCCCACTATAAAAACCCATATGGGTATTTGGGTTATGAGGTGCCTTCTATAATTTAAACATGAAGTATATTGCCCAAATATACTCTTGCCATTCCTGAAAAGGGCAGTGCATTTACATCCATTTTTCCCATACTTATTAATATATGATTGATAAGTTTCATACATCCCAACTTCTATTTTCCTTTTTATGGAATTCCCATATTTATATTTACCCAAATTAACAAAAAAGAAATCCCCTGAGAATATAACAGTGGGCCATATTTACTGAGTATTTACTCTGTGCTGGGCTCTGTGTGAAATACTTTGTATGCAGTATCTCATTTGGTCTTTACAACATCCTTTGAGGGGTTTGCTCTTTTTCTTTTAAGGATAAGAAAACATATATAACTATTTAAGTAATTTGCCCACATTCACAAAACTGGTCATGAGAAAACCAGAGCTTCCAAGAGATTTAAGCCCATGTTTCATATACTTCATTCACTTCACAGCTTAAATTCTGGAATTTAACTTCCCGAAAAAACTCCTTGTATGCTTGTGTTTTTTAAGTTCCTTCTCTACCATCCAAGGACATTAAAGGTATATGTAGCTGCTCTTACCCGTTCTCCTCCCCATCGAGACCTTGGGGATGGAACATTGCTTTGGCTTTATCTGACCTCAGTGCCCTTCATATTTGACACAGTGTTAGGTCATATCTTGATCAGCTTTGAAAGCATATTATAAAGATTATTACTTTTTTAAAGGAGTCTAAACTGTGACTATATAGCATTGCAGCAACTGTGAAAAATAAAAGCAGTGTTCACTTTATTTCTTGAACTTCGAGAGGTGTAAGTAACAGGAGAAGGGTAAGCACACCTATTTCAGGTAGGCATATTGAGTTGCTCTTGTGTACTTTCAAGAGAAAGAGCTTTGAGTGCACATGTGTGTATGAGTTCAATGAGCCCCAATGAGACTAGCCTAATATATCCTGGGACAGATTATTCTGTTTTCCTTAGGTTTCTGGCAGATAGTGTCCAGCACCCAACACAATCTTTAAAGGAGAAAGAAATCCAAAATAAATAGAACCATCACAGAACCATGTGCAGGGATAGAATTAAGGAAACGGCAAGAACTAGAAAAAATAAAACTAGAGACAAAGGACAATTTTCATTATAATGAGTATTTTTAAGGACTCTAGAGTATATAAAATCACATTAAAAAAGATTAGGCTTTTTAGTTGCAAGGTGCTTTGCCTTTTTTCAACTTAAATTATTCTTTTAAATTCAGGTTATTCATCTTTCAAGATGGATATAATGTAACTAAATCTTATATTAGAGACTTGGGCATTATACCCTCAATGCTGTGATCAGAAGCATCTTATTTATCTCAAAAGGAGAGAAATGAAGGCCATTTTCTAGCATTGTCCTAGAGTCACGTTTTCTTGCCTTATTAGCATTTTGCTTCAAGCAAAACAGAAATGCTTGTGATTGAGTGAAGATTAATTATGGGGCCCTGAAGTATTAGAACCTATTTTATTTTTGTGAATAGTGTCTTCAGCTGTTTTGTTATCCAACAGGGAGTTGGTGGGCAACAAAGATTGTGACACATTTAATAATATTCAAGCCTTCACTAGGCTGCCAAAGGGCTGGACTCATCATGGGTTTTGAGGTTCTGATGTATTATTGTTGCTTTTGCTGCTCCACCCATGGATGTGCCTCTCTTCACGTGTGACTTGGCATGGGAGTGTGAAGGCACACAGGAGGCTCTGAATCCAGAGTCTGTGTAGAAGTCTGTGATGCAGAGCTGGCACATGCAGATTTGAGCCTGGGAGTTGTTACAGTATTTCTGACTGCCTTAGAGTGCATGCATGGTAGTATCTTTTCTGGGTCATTCTTACTATTGATTTAAAAAATGATTGCTGACTAAATTTCATCATAGCTTTCTTTTATATAGTATGTGGTTAAACAGCATTTTTATTGGGGCATAGTAGGGAGAAGCAGTGTAGCTTGGTAACAAAAGGCATGAAATTTGAAGTCAACCTACCCAGGAAAATTACTAAATTTTCTCTTCTGTAAATGGAGATAATTATAGTATCTACCTCATAAGATTGTCGAGTAAATTAAATGAGTTAATACACATAAAGCTCTTCAGGAGTGTCCAGCATGTAATAAACACTCATTAATTGCTTGCTTTTACTATTATATTCCTAAATCATGTGTCTAAGAAACAGGATTAGATACCTGTGTATCTGGGTGCCTTTGCTTTCACTAGGTATCATGAGGAATACAGCAAGATGAACTACTTAAACTCCTATGAACTGGCAATAGAATAATATAATAATAATAATAGGATAAAAGGAATGACACATATAAAATAATTGTATAATTCGATCTCCAAATGCAATGATAGTTAAAAGGAGAAGAGGTTACTATGAGCTGTAATAATCAGATAAGATTCACTGAGTGTTGGACCTGAGACTTGAGCTGAACCTAGAAAATTTTGAAATTTAGTTTAAAACTTTGGAAGTGATGCCACCCTCTGCAAGACCTTTCTGTACTCTTTGCTCCTCCAGCAATTCTTCTAAGATCAAAACTGCTGATTTCCCAGTTCTCTTCCATCCTGTTAAATCAGAATCTCCAATGCAAGAAGACAGTGCTTTTGAATCTGCATTTGTGTGGAGCCCACGGAATTTTTATCAAACAATAAAAATTCTATCTCAAAGAAGTTCAAGCTTATTAAGACCTTTATTTTGGCTCTATGTAATTCATTTTCAGCCAACCTTGTCCTTGAACTTTGAGAAGCACCAAAATGGAATAGCTTTCCTCAACACCTGGCTTAGCCTTTACTTCTTTTGTGAAGAAATCTCCCTTTACTGATCAGGTTCATTATTCTATCTCTCTTTTTAAGATTTATGGGGTCTTTTTGAGCGGTGTCAGGCTCATCAAAAATTGAGAAGAAGATTAAGTGATTTCTTGTGTACCTTCTGTCTTCACATATGCATAACCTCCCATTATCAACATCCCTCACCAGCATGGTTCATTTGTTACAATGTATTTGCCAATATTGCAATATTATTATCACCTGAAGTCCATAGTTTACCTTAAGGTTCGCTCTTGTGTGTTGCATTCTATGGGTTTGGACATGTAAATGACATGTATCCACCATTATAGTTTCTTTCTAAGTGTTTTCACTACCCTAAAGATCCTCTATACTCCATCCATTCATCTCTCTCCCCTCAATCAGTGGCAACCACTGAACTGATATTGTAACTTTCACCATAGTTGTGCCTTTTCCTGAATACTGTATACTTGGAATCATACAGCATGTATCCTTTTCAGATTGATTTCTTTAATTTAGTCATATGCATTTGAAGTTCTTCCATGTCTTTTCATGGCTGGGTAGCTCAGATCTCTTTAGCCATGAATGACATTCCATTATCTGGATGTAGCACAGTTTATTCATTCACTTACTAAAGGACATCTTTGTTACAGCCAAGTTTTGGCAATTGTGAATAAAGCTTCTATAAACATCTATGTGTAGGTTTTTGTGTGGACATACGTTGTCAGCTCTTTTGAGTAAATATTAAGGAGTGTTACTGTTGAATCATACAAGCAGGGTATGTTTAGTTCTGTAAGAAACCACAAACTGTCTTCAATGTGGCCATATCATTTACATTCCCATCACCAGTGAATGAGAGTTCCTGTGGGTCCACATTCTCACTAGTGTTTGATGTTGTCAGTGTTCCAGGTTTTGACCATTTTAATAGGTATGTAGTGGTGTCTTCTTTTTTTCAACTTGCATTTCCCTGATGGTTTATGATGTGAAGCAACTTATAATATGCTTATTTGCAGTCTATATATCTTCTTTGGTGAGGTGTCTGTTAAGGTCTTTGACCCATTTTTAAAAAACAGGTTGTTTTCTTATTGTTGAATTTTAAGATTTCCTTACATATTTTGAACAATAATCCTTTATCAGATGTGTCTTTTCCAAGTGTTTATCCCACCCAGGCTGTGGCTTATCATTCTCTTTTTAATGAACACTATTACCTTGTAACACTAATCACACTGAGTTATGACTTTAACAGTTTTACGTCACCAAACTAATACATTGTTCTTTAGTGTCTTAGTCTCGCCTTAATATTTAGTTAATCCTCAGTAAATCAGTTGATCTTGACATTTTAGAGATCTTCTAATCATCTGAGCTCCTTGTTTAAAGCAGATTTCTAGACTCCACTGGCCAGATATTCTGATTCTGTTGTTGAAATGAACATTTGTGATAAGTGTATAAATAGTTTACCAATCTCTTAAAAAAGAAAACAAAGGCCTGGGCACCTGGGTGGCTTATTTATTTGAGCGTCCAACTTCTGCTCCGGTCATGATCTCAGAGTTCATGAGTCAGAGCCCTGCATCAGGCACTGTACTAACAGCTCAGAGCCTGGAGCCTGCTTCACATTCTTTGTCTCTCCCTCTCTCTCTGCTGCTTCCCCACTCAGGCTCTGCCTCTCTCTCAAAAACATAAAAAAAACACCCTGAAAAAGGCAGGTGAATGAATATATCACAGAACTGAGGGAACACTTCTAGGAGGGAGAATAAATAAACATGGATAAGGAGATTTGGCATGATGGATGCAGTAGCTATGGGAAAACAGTAGAGTTGGTAGAGTTATGGATTTCCTTGGGCAGTCATCAGAAGAGTTTTGAAATGAATGTGACTCTTTGCATGAAGTGGCAATTTTGAAGTAAGAGAATGAGTAAGGATGCTACTACCACCAGCAGTCTTCATAGCAATTCGTGGGTGTGACTGGATTACATGATTACATGATTTCTCGAGGATGTCTTAACACTGAAGTCATATAGTGCTATGATTCATAAAATTATATAGATATTGAGCTATATTTGTTAAATAGTTTGTGTTCATGGGGTAATGCTTTCTACTTAAATAAAATTTACTTAAATACTTAAATAAATTTTATATAAGTGATCAATTTCATTCATAAATGGCTGTGTATAAAAATGGAATAATATGTGGAAGGTTTGTTTAAGGTTTGAAACAATAGGCTGGAGTCAGGTAGTATCAGCTCATGAGAGCCAACTGTTACATTTCCAGAGATTTTGAGGGCCCATTGTTAAGCATAGACATTAATGAATTACATAAACCTGCAGCCAAATACGTTATATGAAAAGCAAAAGTGATCTATACTCAAAAGTCATTACTTTCTAATTATTTTACTACAACCTATGCTCTTGGGAGTAAGTCAATATATCTGTGTGTAGTAAGAATACCATGTAAGGCAGTGATACTACACATCTCTTTCCAACTCTGCATTTCATGGCGTCGCATTGGGAGCTTGAAATCACACAAGGTTGTGGTATTTATGCCATGGAGATTGCTAAATCCTACACATCAGGACGTGGTTCCTCTGGAGAGCCAACAGATGAACATAAATATTTACCAGTACACCAGGGACAACAGCTATAGAAAGATCTCATTGTTTTGAGGGAGAGATTTGCTTTGGTCCATGACATATTTTAAAAAGTAGCCCATTCATTAATGCCTCCTTTCAACATGAATCCCTGTCCCATGTGTCCCCATGTAAGGCTAGAAACAGGGATATTTGTGAGCTCCACAAGTGAATGGTTTTAGTTGTAAGAACAGATGGCAGGTGCCTTTTGTGTACTTCAATTTAGACTCCTTTTAAAAATATCTCAGAATCTTTTTCAAAAACCATTTTACCTCCAGAGTCTCATGTAAATGAGACTATTTTATCATCTTTTACAGCTTTTCAAGTTACTAGAATTTGAAGAACTTTGCAATCTGTCTTGAAAGCCATGGAGACTGTAGCCATGGATGAAGTAAACAATGGTTTACTTTTCCCTTCATGGTATAAAATCATTCTTTATGTTTGAAAATAAGAAAATGAAATGTTTCGTTTAGTCAGAACATTCTCAAGATATTTCTAACAGTCTCTCTTACAATGTGGGTGCTTCTCTAAGCTTATAGTTGCTGTAAAAATCAAAGAATCTTCCTCACGTGAGGATCCCTCAGCAAATTGTGCTCATGAATGATATTTTATGTGCTTTTGAATAATGATACAGCTAAGGACTCTTCAGAGATTTCTAATTTTATCCGACATGCCTTTGAGGGTCATAATCCTTAAGCAGGCATCTATTTGAGGAAAGACCCTAGAAAATTTCTCTTTCAGGGTGTTTTAAAAGTTAAGAAAGGTGTACACCAGGCTGTGGCCAATTTGTTGTGAGAAATGTGTCTTCTCAAGGACCAATGGTATGGCTTTGATTTGACCTGACATAGTTAAAGCATAAACATATCAATTAGTTCATTTTTATTAAATTTAGATGGATAGAGAGTAGACAATCAACTTCGCAGAGATCAAATAAATATTCTTACTCTGAAGTGAATGGTGACCAAATATCCAGAAACAGAAAAACAGAGACCCAACATCACCAGAGAGGCTTCCAGGGTAAATGGGAATATCCTGGGGAATAGTGTAATTTAGAGCAGTTTTCTACCTTGGCCCTCAGACCACATGAGAATGGAGCTTATAACACTGGAATTTACCCCTACCCAACTCTACCAAATCAGAGTAGCATGTAGGGATGGTCAAAACATTGGCATTTTTCTCAGAGTCCTTGTAAGATTTTTATGTATACTGAAGTTATAACCTGCTGATTTAGAAACTGTAACTGAGGAATTGACTAGAATTCTTCAAATGCAAAGTAGAGGTCGTAAAAGCAGGGTTGTTGGAGGACTGAATGAGTCTGTATGTGTAAAGTGGTTAGAACAATGTGCTATTTTTGAGTAAGTGCAGTATTATTGGCTCTTATTGCTAGCGTTGTTACTCTTCTGACTTCTTTGAAGAGCTTATCAGTGCTAGCTGGAATGGAAATAAAAGAGAATGTTTCTAGTTTTTGCAACTCTCAGTTGCCTCACATACCATGCTGTAGCCAACACACAGCTGAGGGGCTCTCCTCAATTTAATATCATCGCGGATATAAATATCCATCATCATAATGTTTCATAGTTTCCTATTATGCATGTATATTTTTGGTTGTAAACAACTTATTTTTTTGAAAGGCTTGCATTTCTTTTTATCACTTTGGAAATGTTAAATTTCCTTTTAGAATCATAGCTGTCTTGCATGTGGGATTCAGTTTTTATATTCTTTACAAACAAATGACATTTATAAAAGATAATGATGGGGTAACAGTGAGTTGTGAGTGTTTGTTTGCCTAAGTTCCTTTCGCCACTGAGCTCTTCACTGGAGTTATAGGTTGCTGAGGCAAGAAAAACGTGTGCACCACCAAGCGCCCTGCTCTGTGAGGGTTTGCTCTCCTCCACTGGATAGCATGCATTTCCTCCAGGTGAGGCCATGCTGCTACTGGCACTGCGGGTCATGAAGTGAATGAAGGCTTGGTGCAGGGAGTGCACAAAATGGCAAAATCTACTGAGATCACTTAATATGATCCAGCTGGGAAAGAATGAACGTGGGAAGCATTTTACACCCGTTCCTTGTAAGTGACACACACATCATTTGTGCATGATAGTTAGCTTAATAAGAACATAGATGAAAGGATTTTGTTGCTAAGAAAGAAGTGCTCTCCCTGCACCCTCGTCTTATGCTCAATTTTTAATCAATGCCTACTAGTATACTTAATTCCATGTCAGTCTTTCAGAAAACTGATGGCAAAAATGATCCTAGAATTAGAGTGCCAAGCTGGTTATGATTTGATTTGGTGTAGTTTCTGACATGTGTTTAGTAGGCACACAGTTTTGAGTTACATTATGTTTATGGAAATGACATTTTATTCATCATAAGAGTTTTGTATTTTGCATGAAGAATGATGAGTTGGAATTGCCACATCAAATAGATTTTCCTGGGTGGCTCAGTCGGTTAAGCCTCTGACTTCAGCTCAAGTTATTATCTCACAGTTCATGGGTTGGAGCCCCACGTCTAGCTCTGTGATGACAGCTCAGAGCCTGGCACCTGCTTCAGATTCTTTGTCTCCCTCTCTCTCCCTACCTCCACCCCCACGCTAATGCTCTGTCTCTCAAAAATGAATTAAAACATTAAACTTTTAAAAATTTTCCTGCATTCTGATAACATGTTGAAGACATCGAGACATTTGTATTTTGAATAATTACTCCTTAGATCTATTCTAAGATATTAAAAAATTTAGATGTAAGTGGATTCTGATGTGCTTCACATTACAGGGAATGTGTTGTAATAGAATTTAGGATTTTTATAAAGGCCTGTTAGATTGATGTTAGTAAAAGTTAAGTGGGGCAAATAGAATGTACCTCAATCTAAACACATGAGATGGTTTCTGGATCAGCTTGTTTACTTATTTAACAAACAGCGCTAATTTTGGATCAGTATATGGCACATAGAATGTACAATGTACATTTATCTATCTGTCTGTCTATCTGTCTAATTTGTTTTAGAGAAAGAGCAGCCATGGTAGGGGCAGAGAGAGAAGGGTGGATAGAGAGAATCCCAAGCAGGTTCCATACTGTCTGCACAGAACCTAATGCAGGTCTGGAACTCACAAACTGTGTGAGACTATGACCTGAGCTGAAACCGAGAGTCAGAAACTTAACCAAATGAGCCACTCAGGTGCCCCAAGAAGCCATTTCAGATGGCTACTATTAATATCTACATTTTCAGATTTGGAATTTGAGGCACAAAATGGTTAAGTACCTTCCCCCAGGTAACATAGCCTATGAAGTGTGATCCACGTGGGTCTTTCATAGGAGTTTGTTAAAATTTGAGTAAATGGCTTTTTAGCTGTGGTAAACAGATCATCTAGTTCTGGTCCACTAGGCTAATTCAATAAACTTTTAGGCAGGACTAAGGCTGAACATTAAACGTGTCCTTCTATTTCCATGGTGTTAAGGGATATTAGATGATAAGTGAGGCAGGGATGCCTGGCAAACACCTAATGTGTTTTTTTCCCTATGTCCTTTTTAACAACTCCTTTCTCATCCTTTGACTTCTTTTATAAAAATAAAAGTAAAAACAAAAAACATAGCACACGCAAAAAAAGTCCCAACTACTACATGTTTTTTTAATTTCTTTTAGTTGGTTTGATTGTGTAATTCTCACTTAGCTATTATAAATTCATCTTAATTGGCTCACTATGCTATTTATGCTGTAAATTTTCAGTAACCCTGTAATAAACTAATTAGGTTACATTCTTTGTAGAATCAATGTTTTTACAAGTTTCTCTTATAGACATTTATAAAAAGGTGGTTACATGTGAATATACAAATACGATTTTATGTATATAATAACTAGTTTTAAAATATAAACAATTAAGATATTATAAAACATACATGTAGACAAGTTAGAATCAAGCTTTTATTATGTCATGCTTATTTTATTTTTTAAAATTATGCGTACTGTTGAAATTCTTTTTCTCTGATACTATTCCTGTTACCCCTATGCAGTCAACCACTATCATGCAATTAGTGTGTATACTACCTATTCAGTTTTACATTGTTTTTATGTATACACACACACACACACACACACGTACAATATTTTATCTTATACGGTTTGAAATTTTACACAAATTACATATCATACAAGTATCTGCAACATGCTTTCTTCACTCAATGGGATTGTTTTTTATCTGTTCTATGACTAGACACTATTTTACTTGTCTGTTGCCTCAGTGATTTTTTTTTTTAGGTCATTCTAAGCTTTTTAGTATTAAAAACAGTGATTGGAACATACTGTTGAAGGTGTGGAGAATGATCTGTTTCAGACTAAGAGATGATCCCAAGCAAACAGGGCTGTGCAGTCAGTGGTATGTATGAAATAAATAAGTGAATGACTAGTGCAGTGACGGCTGGTGTCGTGTGTGCTTATACACACATTTGTAGAGTTTTGGTGAAGTACGTAACCAGAAGTGGAATTTCTGTGTCTTAGGGCCCACAGGATTACTGATCACCTCATGGAATGTTCAATTACACTCTGAAATGTCTAATTTTACTCTCTCCTAGTCAGTCTGTGACAGTCATCTGTTTATTATATTGTCACCATGCAATTTTATCAGATTTTTAAAAATACCTATTTGTTAGATGAGACATCTGTAATTATTACTTTAATTATTTACCTTCTTCTTTTTTCTGATAGCACAGTGGTATATCTTTTCATTAACTATTTTCTGTGAGGTCTTGCATCTAATTTAAACAGTATTATTTTTTATTAAAATATAGTCCTATTTCACAGAAGGACAAAAAGCAGATTGACAATATCCATGCCAAACTGTCTGCAGTTTAAATTCAAAGATGATAAATAGTTTTTAAAATAATTTTTTAGGTTTATTTTGAGAGAGACAGAGTGTCAGCAGGGGAGGTGAGAGAGAGAGAGAGAGAGAGATAGAGAGAGAGAGAGGATGCCAGGCAGGCTCTGCAGGGTCAGGTCAGAGTCCAGTGTGGGTCTCAAACTCATGAAACCTAACCTCATCATGACCTGAGCTAAAATCAAGAGTCAGATGCTTAACCATCTGAGCCCACAATGTATAGTAAAATATTAATACTGAACTATTTACTCAGAAACTCTTTAAATATCATGTTTATTTCTTTATTTATCTATAATAATTATAACTTCAAATATAGAAAACAAGTACCATGTCTCTGAAAATACAAATCTTGTTCATGAATTTTATTCGATCAGTAATTTTGAAATTAATTTTATGTACACTTCTTTGATAGTTAAACTTATTCTATTAATAGCCATATAGGAAATATATCCTGGTGCTGTTATATTTTTAAAAATAGTTAATGCTCATTGGGCAGTGTATCAGTTTTTATCATTTCTTGTTGGGCAGAATAAGTTCAGTAGGTTAATAATCCTGTTATAATGCTTAGTGGCAACAGTAGGGTTTAAATGAGCAATATAAAAACTGAAATTTTTTTAGCAACTTACATATATAAAGGTTAACCATCATTCATTTATTTCTATTAATGCAGTTCTCTGATAGGTGAAGACTGAGAGAGAGAGTGGGGAAGGATTGAGAGAGAGACACACACAGAAAAACAGGCAAAATGAGATCATTTAAACTGTAAAGATAGCAAAAGATGATAAGACTATGAAAAGAGAATGAATATAGTGGAAATAGATGGAGTTGGAGACAGAGGAATTTGTTGTTCATTACTTAAGTTCTGACACAGGAAGACTTAGTTTGATGTGATTTTAGCCTCTTGGCAGCAGTTTATACCCTCAAAGAAGTAGAAAAAAGTAGTTTTCTAGTATCTGAATGTTGTTAAAGCAGGTCTGAGTATGAGAAGTCAAATTCAAAGTCACCGAGGAAAACTTTGAAAAGTACCTGATGGAAATGTACTTGATTTTGATGTTAAATGTCATTTGACTGTTTCTTCTTCTTTACCCAAGATCATTTTGTGAAGATTGCTAATGAATAAAATGTCAACATTATGTAAGCTTTTTAGAAGAAGTTTTGTTAATGTTTATTTATTTCTGAGAGAGGGACAGAGACAGAGACAGAGCAGGAGGCAGGGAGGGGCAGAGAAAGACAGACACACAGAATCCAAAGCAGTCTCCAGATTCTGAGCTGTCAGCTGTCAGCATAGAACCTGACCTGGGGCTCTCTCCAACTCATGAGTTGAGCCTTGAGATCATGATCACACCAGAAGCCAGACACTCAACCCACTGAGCTACCCAAGTACCCCAACATTATATAAGCTTTATAAGCATTTCCCTCAACTATTCTCTGTTGTTGAGACACCACAAGAAATAATGTATCCATAATGTACAAAAGACGGAAGATGTGTATTAAATAAATGATATGCTATCATTTAAAACCCCCTGCAATAATTTAGCATTGATGAAGGCATGAGAACAGAGTTTGTATTCGGTTAAAAAAAAATTAGAAAGCATGGGTAGGTAGCAGCAACGATTAATGATCCATTCTGATTGTGATTCCTGGCCAGCTTTTTGGTACAGCCTCAACCACAGCAGCTTTATCCTAGTGGGGAAAAAATGCAGACAATTTGAAGGGAGTGAAGGGAGCATAAGAAAGTATGATGAAATAATTGAAAGGTTATGCAACAGAAGAGTATTTACAGCCTGACTAAATAAATGAATGGACATATTAGTTACTTTATTTTTAAAAGAAGATAAACACTTCAGAGGAAAGAGAATTAAGGGGTGATACTAAGAGCAATGATGAGAATTTCTGGGACAAAATAAAGATTTCTTATCAAGAAGAATTTCCTGGGAGTATGATCTCTCAGAATGCAGAAACTTTCCAAATGTAGTTAATGAGAATCTTTAAAAAACAACAACAACAGAAAAACAACAACAACATTGGTAAGACATCCATAGAAAAGAGTTAGTGTGAGAGCTATTTCATGTACTGCAGAGGAATAGCGGAGTGGAACTACCTATCTTCCCATCGGTTATTTCTAGCGAAGTCACTGGAGAACCCTCTCAGAGGCAGTAAATGCATTCTGGCTTGGAGGTTCTTGCCCTGAGTAAGGGCAAATGACATCAGCTTTCTACGCCTTAGTTTCCTGGTCTGTAAAATATGCTTAAGTTTATAGTACTTTACTAGGCTATTGTTATTATCAATTTTAAACTATGGAAAAAATTTAAGTGATGCCTGCTCCTGTCATTGCTCCTTGGGGGGTAGCTATTAGTTGACTAATTGCTTTACAAGGTAATTAAAAGTAGGATATGTAGACTTTTAAGTATAAAAATAATTAGAATAAAATATTGATGAGAAGTTTTTCTTTCTCTCAAAAACAGCATTAGAACTACACCAGTGGAATATTTCCCCCATAAAAGTTAGTTGGAATATGACATTTATAGGATTTAAACTAACAATGCTGGTATCTGTGAAATATATAATTAGACTGGGTCTTATTACTTCATTTTTAAGATTGACATGAAGGTAAACACTGTCTTTTGTTACTTTATATTAGCCTTTAATTTCCCTTATTATAAGACAATGGATAATTGTGAGAGATTGGGGTATAATAGATTTCCTCATTGAATTATTATGTGCATAATTTAGAGTTGTCCTTTTCAAGAATCCCCACATCTTATTCTCAATAAAGAGTAAGTTCTCTCTCCAGACATGGTGGCTGCAGAATCCTTTGTTGGTTCTTCCATCATATGTTAAATGATGGTTTTCTACTTTCCTGCTCTCATACTAAGCATAAGCCCCTCCTGCACTTGTAAGCTAACCTCAAAAGGCCCTCTCTGGGTGGTAAAACTCAGCTGACTTCTCTGTAAAATCACTCTTGCCTCATCTCTGTCTCAAGCACCCACTTGAATTCTTCCCACTTCCCTCAGAACTGAGCTTGCTCAGGTCTCCTCCGTTGCATCATTGTTCATATGCTTGTGACGAGTTCAGCTGCATGTATTTACCCTGTCCCATCCAAATTCAGAAGCTCTCAAGGAAAATAAAGCACATCTTTTCTCTCCGTAACATTCACCAAAGCACTCAATGCCATGCTGTGCCCACAGAAGGGAATCCATAAACCTGCTGCAGTTGATTAGAGCCTCTGTTCTCCCCACAATTCCCTTAGGTGATCTCCTGCAGAGCTCTGTCTAAAATCATTGAAGCCTGGGATTTGTAGTAACATTATGCTAATGGTTAGCTTTCCTTTATTTTTGAAGAAATGGTTATGGGGATCCAAGGGAACTATGCTATTTTCTGCATTCAGCTGAACAATTCTCAATTAGAAGCTGCCTCTCTATTTGTTGCTGCACTCCTAGGTCATCCTCCTCTCTCCAGTAGAAGGATGAGAGGAAGTTACAATATTTACACTGAAGTGAAGTGCCTTGAGGACTTGAGCCCCGGGGCTGCTTCTGGACTAATTTTTCTCCTCAGCTTCTCCCACATTTTTCAGTAAAAGCTGTCAGAAACCAAGTTTGTGTTTGAAGCACAACTTCATCTATAATTTCCGTTTCTTTCTACTCCCTACTGTGTTTCTTGCTGTCTGGAAACTTCTCAGCGGTGTATCAGACTCTTGGCACCAATAGCCCCTTCCCTCTCTCAAATTCCATATTCTTCCTTGGCAAGTTAGTTCGTTTTACGGAAAACTCTATTTTCATAAAACTACCCAGTAATCATTGTTAGGCTTTCCAAAATGAAATAAGTTCAAAGCATGTGATGTAGCAAAGGAGGAGCCTTTTTTTTTTACTTTCTTTTCTTTCTTTTTTTTTTTTTTTTTGAAGAGTTTAGATTTTCTGTTTATGGAGAAGTGTTCTTAGGAATTTTGTGCTTAGCTGAAAGTATTAAACACATTTCCTCATTTCCTCAATATTAATTGTTATTTCTAGGTCTGCAGGGGAAAAGGCTGAGAGGTAAGGGCTCTGATCCTGGTTTAGTACCTAGCTTTGCTATTTTAGGCAGGTTCTTTTCTCCCATGGATTTTTGTTTCCTCCTGTATAAAATGATGATTAGAGTGGACAGATGACATAAATGCTCTTTAAAGAACCTTTCTAGACTAAACTGTTCTGATTCTCCATTGAAAACACAGCTTCTCAACGTCATATAAGCCTTAGCATTATTGTTGCTGAATACACATTTGGGGATAATTCTTGATTAAAAAGAGAGAACTCAATGAGAAATGAAGACTTTGAAGCCAAAGCCGTTGACTTATAGTAAGGGTGACCTTCATGTCCTAAGTAGAAATAAGTGGAACATTCATTAATTGAGGCTTAGATAATACCTCTTTGATTAAGATTAATCACTTATTTTTAAATAATCATCCATTTCCTACATAAAAGGTAGCTACTTTTTTGCATGGACCTCAAGTATATTGTAGTATAGAGGTGGAATTTAAGGAAAGGTATTAAGCAGGCTGTGTTTTAGCTTATGGGCAAGTAATAAATTGTATCATGTATCTTGAATGTATCATAGATAAGCTGCTATATAACTATCGCCACTTCAGATAGCTGTGAAATTAGGTGATTAACTAGTTGTTACTTAACCTTCTAATTTCTGTATAAGTCTAATTACATGAAATAGAAGTTGGGGTTTTGATTTTTTACTTTGCTTTTCTATTTGGAGTGTCATTGTAACTACTGTAGTGTGAATGATGGAAAATAATTGCATATGTTAAAAAATAAATAAACAGAAAAAAAACAAAAAAATAAATAAATAGGTCATTGTGAATTGACATACCAGTGTGACCATTTATAGCTATAAGATTCTTTTGGTGAATAACATAGATGCACTAATGAAAAGACAAGAAGTTACCTAAGTCTTTTCTTCACAATAAGTCATCAGGAATAGTGTAATAATGAAAGCGAATTTCAAATAAAATTGTGATTTATGGGCAAGCTGTTGCTATCGAAGAGCTACAAACTGCCATGCAGTCTGTTTTCATAAGCTCCATACACTCCCAGCTCTCTGTCCCTTAGACACTACAAGTGTCTTACATGGAATATTCATGCCAGACTAGTGTGACAGTGTTCTTGAGGCAGGATTAGCTACCTGTCTGATCACATTTAGGTGACAGAGTCCACTTAAGATAATAGGACACAAGACCCAATTGGAGCCCTAGGCCTAGGAAACTAGATTTGTATATCATTGGTCTTTAGCAGTAAAGGTACAGTTTTTGAATCAGCCCACATTTATTTAATACCACTCAATTTGAAAATGACTTCTAAAGAGCATTATGTGAATTAATAAATCTTTTAGTTGTAGCTCAAGATAACAAATCGTTCACTTTTTTTTTGTTTTTTATTTTTAACATTTATTTTTTATATAGAGAGAGACAGTGTGAGCTGGGGAGGGGCAGAGAGCAAGGGAGACATAGAATCTGAAACAGGCTCCAGGCTCTGAGTTGTCAGCACAGAGCCTGACACAGGGCTCAAAGCCATGAACTATGAGATCATGACCTGAGCCAAAGTCAGACGCTTAATGGACTGAGCCACCCAGGTGCCCCTAGTTCGTCCTGTTTTGAATAGTCATTTTTGGAGTGTGGAGTCCATGTTAAGATTTTACAGATGTCAAAGAATGCCCATAAGATAAAAAATAAAATTAACACTCTCTCTGTTTCTCCTTCTCTCTTTCTCTTTTCTTTCTGTCACTCACGCACACATGCACATGCATGCACACCTGCACACACACACACACACACACACACACACACACACACACCATACTTGTGCTGAAATACTTTAAGATACATTATTTCAGGCTATTTAACAACATGACAAAAATTTCTAGTAGTACCTGTGTCTGTTTAGGATTAAAACTACTAATTTTACATAGCTTGAAAAAATGGTCAATGAATGTAAAAACATGTATGTGTAGACAAACACCTTCTTTTATTTTACATAAATAAGAATATGCTATAAATATTGTATGTATCTTGGGTTTTTTAACATAAATTCTCCTTAATATCTTTCTATAGTGTCATATGTAACATAAAGCAACCCTTTTCTTCAATAAATTTATCATAATAAGAATATATTTTATAATTTACGAAATAATCCATATTAGTTACCAAACCCGTGTTCAACATTCTGTATTTTCCACTAAAGTCACAGATCATAATCATGCGATTAGTCCCATTGTGAAAATATTTTGTCTAATTTAAACTGATAAATTCTATTCTGAGACCATAGGTAGGCAAGCTTTTTTTTTCCCCCATAAAGGGCCAAATTAGTAAATATGTTAGGCTCTGGGCGCCATAAGTATTCTGTCACAACTACTCAAATCTATCATCACAGCACAAAAAGAGCCCACGGCAATATGTAAACTAACGAGTGTGGCTGTATTCAGTAAAATCTTATTTCAGAAACAGACTATGGGTTTAATTTGGCCTGAGGGTCACAATGTGCTGAGTCCTGCAATTAGACCAACATCCAGAAGTGACCAGCTTGTGGATGAATTTCCATAAAATTGGGAGTTCCTTAAAGGCAAAGACTTTATCTTGTCATCTACAATTTTCCCCAGGACCTAGATGAATAGTAATTCAACAAATAGTTTTCAAATAAAGAATTAATTCATAGAAGAAGTGTAAAGTCAACTCATTGCTTTACCATTTGCTAATCCTGAACATGGACTATATTGTATGGAGCTGAAGAGAGTTATATCACAGTCTCTGGCTCTGTCTCACCCTCATGTATAGCTAAAGAGATGTACAGGCTTTAAAAATATGTTGTTAATCATAACAAAACTATTTCATCAATAAATAGAAAAAAGTTCTCTAATGAAGCTGAGGTGCTACTTTATGGAGTTAGTTCCTGCTGTCTTGTTGATGTTCTACTATAAAGCTTTACTGGGTACCATGTTTATATTACTGTTATCATTTGAAGTTTCTCATTATGATTGATCCATATTGGTTTTTGTTTTTCATAATCAAAACTAATTGAGAATCACCGATACGCATACCGTCTTCCTTAGGTTTTGAGAAATCTACTTTGTAATATTTATTTAGAACCATGATTTGATCAAATATATGAATGTCTGTGTTAAGGAGAGAGAGCTAGATCAAGGTCCTATGGCTCTATATGGTATAATTTCATGCTGTCCTTACCCCATCCCTAGCCCTACCTTCTTGAAAATATCTGTATAGATGTGACTCATGTCTTGTAAGCAAATGGTGCATTCTAGAGTTCATTTCTTCCTAAACCATGAAGCACCATACATAAGTTGGTAAACTCACTGAAATCTATGTAAGCCACACTCAGAGAAAAACCTAAGACAGGTAGAGCTATGTTTATTCTGGCCTAGAAGGGAAGTATTTCTAGTTCTTTTACCTGATACCCTTATGGCTTGAGCACAGAATGTCAGGATTCCATTACCTGAGCTCTTTCGTTCAATCACACTATTTCTGACACCCTAGCTTTTAATTGTTTGAATTCCCAATTTTGCTCCAGAAAGTGGGCCTGTGACAAGTTAGTTAGTTTTAAGTTGCTGGCTGAAAGGATTGTCCTTGATCTCTGTGTCCAACCCAGTCACTTCATGATCTAAAGAACCCAACCAACTGGAACACAAATAATCATGGACTCCTCACTGGACACACCTTTGCCTGGCTTCAGGAGAAGCTTCATAAAAAAGAACAGAAACAATGTTTTGTTTGTGAGGAACATTGGGTGAGGTTTGGGTGAGGAGCATTATTCATAGCCAAGTAAATAGAACCCGAGAACCCACTTGGCTGCCCTTCAAGGTACTGGGACCTTTGGGGATGCTCGTGTCTGAATTTCATTTCTGACGGTTTACAAACATGGGATACCTTTGGAAGGGTCCCAGAGATCCAGTACAGGTCTAAAGATGCATCAGATTTAGTCTCCCAAATTATAAAAGAGGTTGGTAGTACTGGTATCTTCATTTTGCTACTTACTCTCAACGTCTTGCAGCTGGAATATAAATATAGACCACTTAACTCCTCAGCACTGACTTTAACATTGTACTCCAATTCCCTGTTTTGATAAGCAGAAATCCCTGGATTCTAGGCCAAGTGTTAGCCTATCAAACTGCTGGGAACAATAAATACCATAATGTATGTCAACTGCTATGTACAGTTTCTGGCACAAAATTAAGCAGTGGATAACTGTTCATAATCCACATAGGCTCTGGGCAAATTAAAGGATATGTCCTCTTAACTTTATTAAACACTGTGCTAAAACTATCTTATTTTATTAGTATTGCTATTAAACCAAAAACTAAGCATGCAAGAAGGTATGTGTACCACAGCCTGAGAAAACTGCCTTGGTTTTTCTTTTTCAAGTGTTGAATTCAGTGAGAAAAAGCATTTAATGGTTGAAAAGTGAGAAGTGTAGAGAATAAGAAGCTCTTTCTTGTGTTTGAATTTGAGGTTTGTCTTCCTGCCTTCAAGTTCGTCTTCAGAACTGTCTCCCTGTAGGTCTGGGTCTTCCTCAGTTCCTGGAGGACGGCAAGAAAAGTAATAGAATATTTTGTTTATTTGCAACTGATGTGAGGCCCCAGATAAGAGTCTGGCTACTGAAGCAGGGGAAAACCTATGGGAGCAATTATTTCTGGTCTTGCTTATCAAGCCCAGAACAATCTTTCCTTTACTATAGTCATGTCACAAGAGCACAGTCAGTATTAAATTCCAGAACCAGAAAAAAATCTCTCACAGAAACAGCTGTGTTCAGTATACAGCCAGTTTACTCTGGCAAATTGCTAGAAATGGAAAAGTTTCCATTTCTTTTTGTGTTTATTCTTGATAGTTGTCTTGTAAAAACTGCCTTTTGTAAATAAGCAAAGCCTGGTTTTAAACAGCTTTGACTAATATCTGTAGTTGGAATATGAAGTTCTACAGAGTTTTAGAAAATTAAGAGAAGTCTGGTTGAAAGACATGTATGTTACAAAGAAAGTATTCTGAAGTATCTGGCTCCCATAGTTCCATTTTATTCATTCGGGAATGTAAACTAGATTTGATCCTTTTATGTGTACATTGTTACTTAGTCTCAATCCTGAGAGTTTAAGGCCAGAGTTGGACTTTACTGAATGACTTGCTCATGGACACCACCCAGGGTCTTTGTGTAAGTTCATTGCTGACGCATAACTAGAATGGAGAAAAAACTAATTTTTTGAGCAGCAGAAAATACTCTATGGTTAATCCCACTGGGTTTATGAGTTGTAGCAAAGCACCCCAGTAGGTTAGCCGATTCTCAGAATAGGAACTTAACTCTTCTCTCCAATTTTTACCCAGTTCTGCACATATTAGTGTGAACTCTTGAAGTTCTCCATCATTACCCAAAAATTAAAAGAAAGAATTCACAACATTCAGATGAAAGAATTAGCTAGGTATGCCTGCTGCAAAAGCCTGTCCCATGGCAAAAATATTAGGTGATTAGGGAATGGAGTAACTACTACAGACAGTGAGGATCTCATTACACATGGCACATTAATTATAACAAATGACTATTTGGTGCCTTTAAGAATGAATTTTGCAGAGTATCCAAATTAATGTCAGGGAGTAGCCTGGGCCTTGGGGAGATGAGAGCCCTCTGCTTTCAGATTAATGAGGCAGGGCTTTTGCTTTTCTTGTTTCTGTTATTAAATAAGACATGTTAGCTTGTCGCCTGTGTACTGTTTAGTGAATTTGACTAAATAAAGGTAAATCTCAGATATGTTTCATAGTATTAACAATGACTGAATGTTTAATTTAATGGGGAATATGTAGATTTGGGGAGGGATATCTCCTTCACATTCCTTGAAATATTTTTCTTCATTCAAATTTTTCTAGACAGAGACCAAGCATTAAATTTCCTGTTGTGTAATATAATCTCTGTCTCACTCTCCAGCATGGCATCAGGGACATATAAGTGAAGTTTTCTCAGTATCCTTAGTCTCTGCCACAATAGCAGGCAAATACTAGATACTGAAACAGCATTTAATGAATTTCTCCTAAAAGCTTGCATCTTGCTTCAAGTCGTTCATGCAGACACTGAAGAGGACAGAACAGAGTTCTGCTGACCACCACTAGCCAACCTCTCTCTAGTCGACCTCAACACTTCAATCTGTACTCCTTGGTTACAGTTGTTCAACCAGTTACTCATCTAACCAATTGTAACCGGTTGAAGAACTGAACCCAAAGGGTGCAAAGTGGAGACATTTCATTGAGAAGTCAGCTGGGGACAAAGAAAACACTGCCAGATCCCCCTTCAGTATGCCAAGGGAAAATTCCTTCTCAAGTAGAAGCTACATGGTGCCTCGCTGAGCTATCATTAATTTGTAATGCTGTATAAAACCACACATGCCATCCGTTCTTTTGATGAGGGTTATTTGACATGTGTTGTGGTTCCACCACAGAAAGTGAGCTAACCATGTGTGAACTATTCTCTGAAAATAACTAAAAAGTTTTTGTTTAAAAAAAATAAGACCTGTTTCTTTTATTGATAGTTGTGTCTCAAGACTAAAGTGAAGTTTGCAATTTTAGACTTAAGATCTGATGTGAAATAGACAATCATTTGCAGTTAATAGGAGGGAATGTTTCTATGAACATTTGTAGTCAAGAGCAAGAGACTTTTTGGTGATTATTTTAAAGTTTGTTTCCAAAATAAACTTCTTCCTCCTGATGTCACAAGACCATGATAATAAAGCTATTGCATGTTGTTTCTGAATGCTTTCTCTGTGAGAAAACTTGGAGCTTGGCTCCTGTCTTTTGAGTAATTCCCAACTGATTAAATGATTGTGTTCTCTTTTCATATTGGCTGCTAAGAAGCTCACTTTTCATTTATAGGAACTGTGGGATACATTTTGAACAATAATTTTGTCTTTTTTTCTTCTTCAACACCAAATCTTTTTTGAGAAAATTACAATTAATAAATGCATACAAAATAAAAAGAGATGAGATTGCTGTTGAGGTATGAATGTATCTGTCCTCTAGCTTTCAATCTTATTCTCTTTTGTCATATTTCTGTTAGGTAGGGCTCTCTTGTTCCATAGAGATTTGAGTCACTCTTATCACATTCCCTTTGCAAGGATCACACTTTACATCCTCATGCTTTCTCCTGCAGTTCCTCAAACATGGATGCAAAGCTGATCAAAGTTAATTCTTTTTTTTTTTATGTTTTTTATTTTTGATACAGAGAGAGACAGAGCATGAGAGGGGGAGGGGCAGAAAGAGGAGGAGACACAGAACCGGAAGCAGGCTCCAGGCTCTGAGCTAGCTGTCAGCACAGAGCCTGAGGCGGGGCTTGAACCCACGAATGTGAGATCTGACCTGAGCCGAAGTCAGAGGCTTAACTGACTGAGCCACCCAGGCGCCCCAAAGCTGATCAAGAGTTAAGCTGTTTTTCACCAGAAATCCGTGAACCTGTAACACAGGTGGATTTGACTGCTTTCGTAAAACCTTCAGGTGTTGTGAGGATTATTCACATTGACCACACACCACACAGCCTTTTGTCATCTTGCTGGTCCTGTCTCCGCACCTAGGTGTTATTCGTGGAGACTTAGCTTTCCAGAATTAGACCTTCTAATCTGACTATGTGACTCCATCTAATTGCAGAACTCCCTGGGGATGTGTCCTAGGACCTCACCTCCCATCCCCATCCCTGAATTCCCTGAAGTGGCATTTTCTCCACCTTGTTTACTTTGCTTTTCGGTATTAATTGTTCTAGAGAAGGGCATTCACTTAATCTCTCACTCACTTAACAAATCTCTTCCTTGTACCCACTATGTTCTTTATGCAGGAGACACCAACAAAATAAATAACAAAATCCATATCCAAAGGAGTTCAAATTGAAAGAGTTCAGAGAGAGGGAATAGATATTTAAATAGGTTATCATGACAGCTATGTGATGAGTACCATGATTAGCAATATGTATAGGGTTTTGTGGGAGTGGATAAGAGCAGGACCTAACCTACCCTGGAGTAAAAGGTGTGTCCTCAGTTGAGTCTTAAAGAGTGAGTGTGCAATTGAGGGGAGAAGTAGAGGTTCCAAGAGGAGGGGAATAGCAGAAGCAAAGATGTGCAGGGTTTGTGCAACATGGTTTGTGTGACAAAGGGACAGTGGTAAGTAGGTCATTGACAAGATCTGAAACTAGAAATAAACCAAGACCAGGCCCTGAGGACCCTGTGTGCCTGATTAAGGACTTTGAATTTGTCCTGTAACCATGAAGTATTTCAAGCAGTGGTGGGGCAAGGTCATATCTTGGAGGGTAAATGGAGAATAAACATGCAAGGGACTGGATTGGAGACTAGGAGTTAGTATAAGAGATGGCCACTGCTGCAGCTCAGGCAAAACATCACATGGCACGAGCTAGGTTAGTTGTACTAGCGATTGAGAGAAGGATGCTAATTCCATGAACATCTACTGGCTATAATTGGCATGTTATATGAGTATAGTTGGGAGAAGGGGACAGGTCATTTGATTAGTAGTTATTGGTAATTGAGGAATATTCACAGAAGAAGACTGAAATTTGGAGACAGGTGGAGTAAGTTCAGAAGGTAGTAAGGGGAAGGAAGTTCTATTTCATAGGAGGATAGGGAAATATAGCAGACACATATGTATAAATATGTATCTAAACGCCTCATGCACATTTATATACATTTCTTTGTTCATTTATTGGATATTTTATATAAATGTATTTGTGTCATCTAGTGATTCTTTTCTCCCATATCATTTTTAGTATGTGATTAATGTGAATCATAAAGAGATGACCATTTCTGTTTTTTTGTTTCTGTTTTATTTTGGGGTTTTGATTGTTTTGTTTTGTTTGAGAGAGGTGGGGGGGGAGCTTGGGAGAGCATGAGCTGGGGAGGGGCAGGGTGAGAGGGAGACAGAGAAAGAATCTGTAGTAGGCTCTACATTAATCACATTGATCACACATCATGGCAAAGGCATTTCTTTTCCCTAGCATCATGCTGTTTCTCTCTAATCTCCGGGTTAAAGGGAAATTCCTCTCAGAAGCCTTGAGGCAGAATTAGGAGCCTTTTCCACTGGGCCCAATTCTTTCATGTTAATGTAACAGTAGTAGAGCATTTGCTATATTAAACTCCATTTATTTATGGGTCTTAGTCCTTATTAGACTGAGATCTTTAACAGAAGGAATATGCATAGCAATGAATCTAATGTCTATAGATTCAATAGATTCAATAAATATATTTCAATATTTGTTCTTTGCATAAGATAATAGGACAAGGAAATTTGTTATGTAAGTGACAACGAAGGGTAGATCCCACTGGAACCCTTGGCCATTCCAGTCCAGAACAGCCCCTACTGTCTAAGTTAGTATTCACACAGGAGCCCTTTCCCACACCGTTGCTTTTATTACATAGATATAATCTCAATTCATGATAATAGTAGAGATTTTTTTTTATGTTTAATTTAAAATTTTTTTATTTTTGAGAGACAGAGAGAGATAGCATGAGCAGGGGAAGGTTAGAGAGAGAGGGAGACACAGAATGTGAAGCAGGCTCTAGGCTCTGAGCTAGCTGTCAGCACGGAGCCCAACGCGGGGCTAGAACCCACCAACTGTGAGATCATGACCTGAGCCAAAGCCCGCTGCTTAACCGACTGAACCACCCAGGCGCCCCAATAGTAGAGATCTTGGTAACAGATTGCCTGACTCCTGACTGTTACGGAGAAGTCCTGAATAGGTCTTGGTTGGAATCCTGTCTCACGACTTGTGTGATCTTGATCGAGATATTTTATCTCTCTCAGCTTCAGTTTTCTCATCTGTCAAATGAGCATAATGAAACCCTACTTATAGGTTTGTCGTGAGGATTAAATGAGATGGTATATTTTGGATGCACATGGTGTAGGAATATAGGAACACTTGATAAACATTCACTGAATGAATAAACATAATACTAAAATATAGAAGCATTCCCATTTTTCCTCACCCACCCCCACATGTCCTTTAGGTTTGCCTTACTAACACTCCTTAGAAGATTAGGTCCTCTTGTTACCTTTTTTCTTGATCCTCTGTATGCCTCCTTTATAGCACTTAACATAATGATGATTATTTAATTACACACAATTTTGCTTAATGGATGTCTCCTCTGTTAGAATATAAGCCCATAAATTTAGATACTGTCTGTTGTAGTAAAATCTTTATCTCCAGTGCCTAGAACAGTGTATGTATCAATGCATAGATAAACTACATTTAACTTGCTAACTGTGGTCTCTAATTTAGATTCACTACAGTTTACTCCCTATTCAGGAAGGCTTTCTCAACTCTTCATCCCCCAGGTTAACAAAACTACTCTAATTCTATATTAAAACATATTATCTCAGCATTTGCCATCATCACAAACGACTTTTCCTTAAATTTCTTTTCCATACTAGATCTGTTTCTGGGTTTGCTTGTTGATGATTCTAACTATTGATTTGATTACTTTTTCCCCCTGATTTCTTAATTCTCACCTATTTAACTCATTTCATTAGATATCTATTCCTTCAAAAGATCTTTGTTGTGACAGTCACTCCTCTAAGCCCTGTGGAGGGATGTACAGATGTGGGAATTTCACAGTAATCGAAGAGGTAACCCATGTGCAGGCTTAGCTAAAGTGTAAGACTATGGGACAAGACCCTTAAAGAGATACAAACATGGTTTCCTGTCTTACATTCAGGTATTTCATCCATTTTTAATTTATTTTTGTGTTTGCTCTAAGAAAGTGGTCCAATTTCATTCTTTTGTATGTTGCTTTCCAGTTGTTTTCCCATCACCATTTGTTAAAGAGACTGTCTGTTTTCCATTGGGTATTCTTTTCTGCTTTGTAGAAGATTAGTTGACCATATAGAATGAGTCCATTTCTGGGTTCTCTGTTCTTTTCTGTTGATTTATATGGCTATTTTTGTGCCAGTACCCACTGTCTTGATCACTACAACTTTGTAATACAACATGAAGTCTGGAATTATGATGCCCAACTTTTTCAAGGTTGTGTTGGCTACTTGGGGTTTTTGTGGTTCCATACAAATTTTAGGATTATTTTTTATAGCTCTGTGAAAAATGCTGTTGGTGTTTTGATTGGGATTGAATTAAATGTGTAGATTGCTTTGGGTAATGTAGTCATTTTAACAATATTTGCAGCGACTCTGGAAAACAGTATGAGGGTTCCTCAAAAAGTTAAAAATAAAACTACCCTATGATACAGCAATTGCACTACTAGGTATTTATCCAGAGGATACAAAAATACTAATTTGAAGGGGTACATGTATACCCATATTCATAGCAGCACTATCAACAGTTGCCAAATTATGGAAAGAAGCCAAATGTCCATCCACTGATGAATGAATAAAGATGCGGATTATATATACAATGGAATATTACTCAGCCATCAAAAATGAAATCTTGCCATTTGCAGTGATGTGGATAGAGCTAGAGAGTTTTATGCTGTCAGAGAAAGACAAATACCATATGATTTTACTCATATGTATATTTTAAGAAACAAAACAAATGTACATGGGTGTGGGGGTGGAAGAGAGGGAAACCAAGAAATAGACTCTTAACTACAGAGAACAAACTGATAGTTACCAGAGGGGTGGTAGGTGGGGGGCTCAGAGGTGAAATAGGTGCTGGGCATTAAGGAGGGCACTTGTGATGAGCGCTGGGTGTTGTATATAAGTGATGAATCACTAAATTGTCCACCTGAAACTAATCTTACACTGTTAACTGACTGTAATTTCATTAAAAACTTGGAAGAAAGGAATGCTGAGTAAAGTAAGCCAGGCAGAGAAGGACAGAAACCATATGTTTGCACACATAGGTCTAGCAGGAAAACAAGAGAGACCTAATGGAGAACCAGGGTGAACGGAGGAGGGAGAGAGAGTTGGGGAGAGAGAGGGATGCAGAACTTGAGAGACTATTGAATGCTGAGAATGAACTGAGGGTTGGGGGGGAGGGGTGAGGGGGGAAGACAGGTGGTGGTGATGGTGGAGGGCACTTGAGGGGAAGAGCACTGGGTGTTGTATGGAGAACAATTTGACAATAAAATATTATGGAAAAAAAAACTTGGAAGAAAAAATAAAAATATATATACCAAGAGTTTAAGTACTTTTTTTGCATTTTATTCTGTAGTGCATACTCAACTTCTACTGCTTTCTCACCAAATAATTGTGCTCAAGTATAACTCCTTTATGTCGTTGCTCAGGTGTTCACTTTCTGTGAAGTGTACCCTGACCATCCTATTTATTGTTTCAGTGAACTCGCCTACCCTATCACCATTCCCTATGATTGCTTCCCACTCCACTTATTCTCTAACACTCATCACTTACTTTAATACTATGTAATGTATATAGTATATGGTTGCTTAATGTCTTTCTATCTTCATTAGAATGTAAGCTCCATGTGGGTGAGGATTTGTTTGTCATTTATGCATCCCTAGAATAAGCACCTGACGCACTGTAGGTATTGGATGCATATTTGTTGCATTTGTTGAATGACTGATAGGGATTAGCAGTTACACACTAAATAGACAAATGGCCTGAGTCTACCACTTTCAGCTGTATGATTTCATCATGATTTATTTCAAGCTTCTTATTTCCCAGATACACCTACTGTAGGAGAGTGAAATTTTTAACTTTACGCTTTAGAGTTTCCTGCTGGGCCTGAAAATTAAATTGACATAAGACAGATTAACAGGAGAAAAACATATACCTTATTTAGTATCGGTTTTATGTGGCATGAAATCCCTCATAAAGGAATAAAACTCTAAGAAGTAGCAAAACCTAAATGCTGTTTTACTAGATTGAACAAAGAAAGGCAATTATGGAAAAGTAACTAAAACATATTGGGAGGTTAAAGGTAGATAATGATTTTAACAAGGTCTGTTTGTATACAACTATCTTGGCCTTGACTCTGTCTCTGGTGATAGGAAGGATTCTTTCCTACTAGTATATGGAGGGCATCTTTAACATGGACGTTTCATCTCCTGCCTTCTGGAAAAGAAAAGGGGGGCAGGTAAGTGTGCTCTTCTTGTACCTGCTGATTTTCAGTACCTTTAGCTCAAAATAATTCTTATGCCAAAGTGGCATATTTTAGAGTGGTATATTCTGGCCCACCTCTGCTATCACTGGGGGTTGTTGGGTAGATAAAATGAATTATGCATATAAAGCACCAAACCAAATCATGCATGTAAAGCACCATAGTAAGTAATGAATATTAGCTGTTTGTAAAGTTAATTCACTCTACTATGTACACATATGCCATAGTTGATTTTCCCATTTTAAAGATACTCACTAAAGGCGTTACATTGTTCCCACCTTGATTCTATACTTTGAGTTGAATGGCATTTAGGAATACAAGCAACATGAGTTGAAACCAGCTTAGTGAGAATAAAATTAGATATACACCATTTTCAAGTATATCCCAGTCCATGTAATTCATCTCAAAGGACTTTAAGATCCAGTATGTTATGTGCAGAGAGTTATTAGAATGTAACCGAAAGTGGGAATGATGATTGGCCTGCATAGTTAATCTGTAGGGTGGCTAGGGAAGCAAATCAGTCATTGAGGAAGCAAGTGTAATATACTGTAAACATCAGAGATTGGAGAAGGCACCTAAGACTGAAGTGGGTGGGTGGTGTGGTAGCAATGAGTAAAAGACTCATTAGAGGAACTAATCTTTGAGGGTGTTCTGTTTTTTGTTTTTGTTTTGTTTGTTTCTCAAAAATAGAGTGACTTCATGGATGACATCATGGTTGTTCCAAGATAAATCTGAGATAGATTTGAGCTGTTCATTGAATTTTAAAGGAAAAGATGATCCGAGAAGGTTAAGGACCTTAGAGATTTCTAACATTGGAATCAATATAAATCAATAAAACTTTGGATTGCAAGTAACTTTTGTAAGTGTTCCACAAGATAAGCAAACATTTCTAATAAATTTTAACTTGCTAAATGATCAGTGTCTTACAATACTTGTTGTACGTGATGTCGAACGTCACATGATCACAACTGAGCCAATGGTTCTTGAAATTCAGTTTGATATACAAGTGCTTTGGATTATAAGCATGTTTTCAGAACAAATTATGCTTGCAACCAAGGGTTTACTGTAATTTGGATGTACATAACTGGGGTGCGGGGGCTGACTTAAGAAAATTTCAAAGTATTGTGACTAGGAGCATTTCTGTGTCTCCGTGAGACAAAAATGATTAATGTTGAATGAATAAGTGAACATCCTTCAAAAAAATTTACTAATAGTAACATATGATCATGTTTCTTTCAAAGTAGCCTGTTATGCATCTGCCTTTGGCTTAGGTCATAATCTCACAGTTTTTGAGTTTGAACCTCACATAGGGCTCTGCTGACAGCACAGAGCCCACTTCAGATCCTCTGTCTCCCTCTTTCTCTGCCTATCCCCTGCACATGCACAATCTCTCTCAAAAATAAGTAAATATTTTTAAAAAGGAGCCTGTTACCTATGTTTTTTGTTACTTGTCACAGTCAATTATCTCTGATTTATATGAACAAATGATCATAGGAAGGCAGAATACTCTTTAGCCCAGCTTTCCAAAACTCACTGTAGGCACATGGTTCCTTGCAAGCCTTTTGAGTTCAGGTTCTTAATCAACTCCCATAGTAATCCTGAAATCTCTATAGGAAATTCTTTACTCTAAACCTGGTGAGAAGAGCATGTTCTAATTGTGCACTCATATCAGACGTCCAAAAATTCTCTTGATGGTTTCCCACCCAGTTATAGCATATTGCTATAATCCACAGAACAGCTGAAACATCTTTTTCTTGTTTCTTAAATTCCTCTAGCATTTAATATCTCTACCATGTAATTTTCGTTTAATTATAAGTTGTTTTGTGTTGCCTTTCTTTAAAAAAAATTTTTGATAGCTCACTGTACAGTACCAGATACAGAAATGGAGTAAACCATGAATAATAGTTTCACTTCAAATTTCCTTACCATCTTCTCAGCACTGAAGACCACTCTGGCTCAAATCTCATTCTTCTGACTTGCACCTACTTTACTTAGAATAGATACATTGAATTAACAGGAGTTCATGAACTAAGTGACAAGACTTCCAATAAGATAATGCAGATTTGTTGTTGTTGATGATTGACCAATAGATTTGGAGATGAAGGTTGGGATTTGTCAGGGAAGAAGGACAACTTAGTGCTGGAAGAATTTCTGCCTAATTAATAAATATAACAGTCCTTTGAAGGTTTCTATCCCTCTCCCCGAGTACAAATTCAAATATTCTCCATATTTGAGTTCCCCTTCCTTCTGCCAGCACTTAATAGAGCATACTTTGATGTCTTATTTTCATTCCCATTTACCTCTTAGAATTGATCCAAATGTCCAGTAGAACATTGGTATAAATCCTAATCCATAGAATACTTTGAGGTTTACTGAAACTGAATCTTATCTAGGCTCCCCTTTGCTCACTGAGAGACGGTATGTTGCCTAGAACCTTAGTATTGTCACAAGAAGTGCATAAAGAAAAACTGCTGTTCAGGCATTCTTATTCAACAAGTATATCCTATCAAGTCTTGCATAACATACATGTCAGTAACTATGCTCTGTGGGCCCTTTCCAGAGTCTTTATCAAAATAGAACTAAGCATGTTTTTTTAACTGCCTTGTAACTACATTGAGTCCAATTATGTTTATGGGTCAACAGTGAACCCAGAATAAAATTATATTCATTTCACTAAAAATTTGCAGATATTTGTGACTTCTTTTTTCTGCAAGTCCAATTTGACCTTGAAATGGATAACCAAACATTAATATAGTTTAGCATAGTTTTAAATATATAGTTTAACATATAGCTTAAGGTTTGTCACTCTTTTTGAGGGAAGAGCTTAACTTTAGAAACCATTATATAAATCTATAATGCTGATAATCTATAAGTGATGCTGAAAAAATAGTGAAAAATATCCACAGGTATTAAAATTGAGTTATTTGGTAAAGACTCAATATTTATACGAAGTGTACTCCTGTTTCATTGATTTATTTACAAGATTCTGGAAATAGAGACGTGCATTTCTAAAGGACAGTTTGTTTCTGGTCTTATTTTAAAATTAAGTTTCTGGATATGTTATAGCTATTAAATCATGAAATAAACTGGTGGTTATTTCTTCATGAATTTGAGGTCCCAAGCATTTCTTATATTTATGTTTTCAATTTACTATATTCTCTCAAATAACTGGTCCCCTTGTTTCTGTTCCTTCCTCGGTTACTTCATTCTTTAACATATCGCTGCTAATCAAGAATCTCTACAAGATGGACCAAACATCTGAAGAAAACCCAACTGTTAAATGGTGCTTGCTAATTGTTTCTTGAGCAGCTGGAGGATTTTTATATTTAGACTAACATGCCATTTGAGGATTTGAGGATTCCATCCTTTTCTTGTAGCTCCCTGGATCTTTGTTCCAGATCCATCGTCTTTCTCCTTAAGAGCTTTTAGTTCTCCCCTTAGGTATTCAACATAATAAAGCCCTGAGTAGGGCCCTCTGCAGGAAGAAAGAAATCACTTGTATAATGAAGTCTTTTTTGTGCAAATATTTGTAGTGTTGGGGTAAAACCTGAGTACATTTATTAAATATTAGTAACATCCATTTGGCTATTATTTATTCATTGTTCAAATATTATTCAGTAGCTGGTACCAGGAATTGCTCATTCTTCCAAGTTTTAAAATTGTATCAGTTCCATTTTTATCATTTAACAAAGTACCAACAGTAGTATGTATCTTTTCCATTGGGTTTTGGTGGTATGGCATAGATTGTGAGATTGGGCTTCAGAATCAGAGAACCGATGAAAGTCCAAGCTCCAACATTTTCTAGCTGTGTGACTTTGAGCAAGTTAAGCCTCATTTACATCATCTTTGCAATGGGAATAATAATAGTATTTATTTATTTCACCTCCATTTTCTGAATAGTAAATGTACATGAAGTGTACATGTTACTGGGTTTGACAGGCAAGTAAAAATTCAGTAAATATTACTTGTACTGTTATTAAATAAGTCATAGTGCTTGGCTAGTTGATCGTTATAATGTTTTTCACCATTTATTGAGCAGATACTTTGGAAGCGTGCTCAGAGTAAACTTGAATAGTGAGAGAGACACCACCATCTGGCCTGTTGTATTATAAACAAAAGCCTTAAAAGTGGATCTGGCAGTGGTGAGGGGAACAGATGCTCTGAATGCCTTCTAGAATGTGTTTTTCACTATATGTCTAAGCTGTGATGAATGTCACTAATGTCATCTCTCCTTCTATTTTAGGTAAGTACATCACCATTTTTGAAGCGTTATGCAGATGGGTAAGTCTTGCGGTTGGAGCTTTTCATGTTGATTTACATACTTGGAGAGTCTGGACTAGAGAGTGTGCATATCACAGTCAGACAAATACCTATATTTTATTCACACAGAGATGTGGAAAGATGGAATTTTCAACAGATAGTCCATCTCTAATATTTCAGACTTTGGACAGAAAAAACATATATCCATTATTTTAAATTGGATAAAATACTAAGTTTCATTTAAATAATTGAAGTTTGAGTTTTCACTGTCAGTAGAAGACAGTCTTTGAAATATTTTAGAATAGAAAAAATGATTTCCTTTCTATTAAAATCATAAAAGCCTCTCTAAAGTAAACATGCAACTTTTATTTTTCTGCTTGCAAATGGGGAGTTATTTTTTTTCAGTCATAAAGGGCAAGTATTCCATGATAAGATTAGATTAATGAACCTAATTTTGTGTCAAATATTAAAGGTGGCCCATGGCCATGCAAGACCCTGTATGCAGAATCCTGTAGAAGGAATTTGAGTTAGAAGTGACACTTCATGTAGTTATCTTAGTGTTTCTGTATTTGGCTGTAATGTATACCCATACACACCTGAACTGGAAGAAATGACCTTAAATCACTCTAAGGGAATTAGTGTGAACCTCCACTGAATGTGAATGATGATTAAACTATGAAGCAATTTACAAAAGAAAGTTATGAAATTTCTGTGACCAGTGAATTTTACAAACTACATAGACAGTTTTATTGGTATTTAGGAAATTAAGATTTACCCTGCCTTGAGGCAAACTATTGAACTGACTAGTTGTCCTCAATAATCAAGTCCCAGTTTATTCTCCAGGTTTAATATTTACCAATTAGCCATATATACACTATATTCTTTCTGTGTGTTGGTGTTGGTCTTCCAAGGAGCCGATGCTAAAATGCGATTAAAAATGCAAGGATTTTGGGGGGGCTCTGGGGTGACTTACTGTGTTTAGTGTCTGACTCTTGATATGGGCTTGGGTCGTGATCTCATGGTAATGGGATCAAGACCCATGTGGGGCTTCATGCTGAGCATGGAACCTGCTTGGAATTCTCTCTCTTCCTGTCTCTCTGCCCCCACCTTTCTCTCTCTGAAAAACAAATAATTAAATTTTTAAAAAATTGAAAGGATTTTAGGAAATGCCCATATAAGAGAAATCAGCAGGGAGCCTAATAAGGTTGAGTGAAACCTCATATTCTTATACAAGTTTGACTCTAAGTGAAGAAGACAGAGAGAGAGAGAAAGAGAGAGAGAGAGAGAGGTTGGGCAGAAGCATCCTATATTGGGTTTAGGTAAAGCTGTGTGGAGTCCTCAAGCCAGAATTAGCCTACAGAGGAGTTCTGTGTTTCTTGGGAATGCATTTGCTTCAGTATCTCTGCTGTGTTCATTCATTGCCTGGAAATAGGACAAGGGAGGCATGGCCACAGCACAAATTGGCAGTGGATTTCAGAGGCCTCAGCTGGGAGGCCTAGGCCTATTGTAGTCCTTAAAATCGGAGGTCTGTAGCACGTTCTTGTGGTCACCACACTTAGGCTCCTAGGTCTTGGTTCTTTGAGTTTCTTGTGCTCTGCTAGCAATCCTCATCTTGCCATCCTTTTTTGTTCCACATCATGTTCATTGTCCATGCCCAACTCAGTGATCATTTCCTTCATGATCTGAACAAGCAAGTGACTAAAAATTACCACTCTCTTTGGGAATTTGATAATTCTTTGTATTTTCCTGTGGTATTTGTTGCTTTTCATTAATCATTTGTTCATAAATAACTGAGAGTTGTGCTTGTGTCTAGATGTCTTTGTATACTCTGAGAGGTCAAAAATAATGAGTGGCTGGAGAACATTTTGAAAAGCTCATGATGGTCTAACAGGAGAGACAGTACTGTAAAATACATTAATTAAAATGCAGTGTAAAAACGAAATGTGAGCAAAGAGGTATGAGGAGAGGGAAGTAAGAATTATCTTTTGGGGAAGAGGGGAAGGCGGTGCTAAGGCAGAAAGGGGAAGTTTTATGAACTTTATCTTAAAGGATGATCAGGTAGCTAGGGGTTAATGCTTGAGTAGACAGCATGTTCAAAGGCACTGGTGGTATGAAAGCATAAGGCAGGTTGAAAGTAAAAAGAACCTTAAATGGTACAGTGTATTTATGGGATTATGGTGGAAAATGACTCTGTAAAATTTACCTAAAGCCGGATTTTATGAGGCTCCTTGTCATGTTAAGTGGCTTGGACTTTATCCTAGAGGTCTTTGTCTAGTTCAGAACATCTGAAAGTCATCTGGACCTGACTGCAGCACAAAAAATATTGGTATATGTAATCCCAGTGTGTCATATATATATACTGTATAACAGATAACTATATATTTTTAGTTTTTTTGTGTATTTTATTTTCTATAGTTCTACATCTTCTACATAGCCTTCTATATTTAAAACTACTAATAAATAAATTACAATGAAGGAATTACATTCTGAGATAATAAGATAAAACAGCAGGACATAAAGACCAAATAAAATAGGAAGTTTTGGTGGTCTTTTAATTGCAAGTATGAGATTTGTCACAAATAACAATTTTCTTCTCTGCATGCACTTATTTTTTGTACTGTGTACTTATAAAAACACTATTGGAAAATCTGATGATATTTCAAATAGATAAGTTATTAGCATGATTTTATAATAAGTATGTTTTGTAATTTACAGCTTGGGAAACTAGATGTAGAAGTTCGCCAGAATGTTACTTGACAATTCTAACTTTAAATATCCATAATCCTTAAAGTCAGTACACTATTTCATTTTATAAGAACTATAGTTATGCCCATGATTTTTATTTTACAGAAAGCAATTTGAAACAGAGTAATTATATCATTCTTCAGTAAATTACCAGTGTAGAGACTATGATTTAAGGGAAAGTTGTCCAGGGTAGGAGAGAAATGAAATTGACCTTTTGCTCATGAAAAGAGCAGAGAAGGCTAGAATATCACTGCCTCAAAACTCAGGTTACACACGTTTATTTAAATAAGTATATTTATGCAGAAGCACATGCTTACAAAGTAACTCTGGAAACTATTGAAACTAATTGGTGGTTCCTGAATATTTTTGTGGGGACCTTCTTGATGTTAGCTCATTCTTTTATGCATTTGCCTGGAGTCAACTTATGGAAGGCATTGATGTTCTTAACACAATGTTTAGATAAATAACTTAAAAATGAGAAAATTATGTTACCAGGATAAATGCTATAGTATTACATCTTTCCCCAAAATGAATATTCTGGAATTTGTAGTGTGGATTCAAATCTACTGTTGGGTACTTTTAAGATGTATTAGCTTTTACTAACCTAGCAGGCAAGATTGTCTCAGAGAGAGAGAGAGAGAGAGAGAGAGAGACACCAAAACAAGAGATGACAAGTTTTATGAGAATAGTCATCACCAGTATGGTACCTGAGAAACAGAAGGTGTTCATTAGGAGATTATTGAAAGAATTCGATGTATGGTAAATTGAATGCTTACATGCATGTGTTTGAAGGTAAACTGCAAGGAATTAAAAAAAAGAGTGCAGTATTTTTAGTCTTTTCATTTTTATTTTGATAGTAAACTGTAGTGAGAAAAACATTTTACATCAATATGCGGGGCACACAAACATACGTACAATTATATACATATTTGTAATACAAGTGTCAAAGAAAAATACTTAGCTTTACAAAGTATGGTACATTCTGATGCTCTCTTTTATTCTAGCTCACTAAAAATGCTGGTCATACTCACCCAAACAGATTTCCTAGCCTACTAACAGATTCCAGCTCACAATTTTAAAAATGCTTACATGAGAAAAAATATAAATGTTCATTGTTATTCAGAAAAAACCTAATAGAGACATTTATTACAATTAGGCTTGAAAAGCAAAACACAGACAGAATCTAAGTACTTTCTCACTAACAAAGGAATTTATTTAAATTTTTTATGTGACATAATTTCAAATTTACTGTAAATGCAAGAGTAGCATGAAGAGTTCCTGGAGACTCTTTGCCAAGAGTCCTCTAATATCCTCATACTCACTCTCTCTCTCTCTCTCTCTCTCTCTCTCTCTCTCTCTCTCTCTCTTCCCCTCTCTCTCTCTGCCTTTGTCCCTGTCTCTATCTGCCTGTCTTTCTATCATGTCTATTTATCATCTATCTACATACACACATACAAATACACAAATATATATGTTTATATAATTTTTTTCTTCTGAACTACTTAACAGTAAGTTGTAGACATGATACTATTTAACCTCTAAATAAGCAGATATTCACTAAAAACATGGAATTATCTTCCGTAGCGACAGTTCAATGACCAAAATTAACAAACTGACACTGTTGCAATGTAATTATCTAATCTACAGACCTTATTTCACATTTCAATAATTGTTACAATGATGTTCTTTATGGCAAAAAAAAAAAAGTACAAAATAATGCTTTACAATTGGTTGTCGTGTCTTTTTCATTTTCTTTAAACTGAAACAGTTTCTGAGACTCTCATTGTATTTCATGGCATCCATGTTTCCGAAGAATACAGGTCGATTATTTTGTAGCTATCTTTCAGTCTGGGCTTTATGTTTCCTTGTGATGAGATTCAGGGCACAACGTTCGGGCAGGACTCCTGCAGGAGCGATGCTGATTGCTTACTTCCAGAGGCACATGCTGTTTAGTGCCATTACTATAATTTAACTTTGATCATTTGGTTAAAGTGAGGTCTGCTTTTTCTCCACTCTAAAATTACTATTTTTCTTCTTTGTAATTAAGAAGTAACTTGTAGAGTGATACTTTGAGACCAAGTAAATATCCTGTTATTCTTCACATTTTTACCCAGTAATTAGAATTCATCAGAAATGTATTCCCGAGTCACTTATTATGATGGTTTCCTAAAGGTGATCATTTCTTTTTCATTTATTAGTTGGCTTTTTATTATATGAAAAGGTATTCCCTTTCTGTTTGTTTTTGGATAAACTCATGGATGCTTTATTTAGCAGATTATAATCTTTTAAAATTGCTGAGTGATAACATTTATTTTGATGCTGAAACTCCCAGATTTGGATAAGAGAAGCCCCCCCTCCTTGTTTTATTGCCATTTTCACATGTCCCCATTGGTCCTTGAGCACTTTCTTACTCTTTGGCAGAAGATATGCAAAAGTCTTGTATTTTTTTCCCTCCTCCTGTCTTGGAATCAGCTGCTTAGCTAAGGATTCTTGATTCCTTTTACTAGGAAATGATATTTAGAATCAAAAACTGGGGGAAGACAATAGGTGTGCTCATTGCTGCTTGGGAATGTTAGCTTCCAGATCCTATGAACAGAGAGATCTGGGACCAAGTACATGCATATATATATATTGGATGTACATAAATGTATGCATCAAAAATGTACCCACATATATCTGTATCCGTGCTTATATCTGAGTTATGGGTACATATTAAGCCTGTGATTTCATACTGATACTTCCAATTCCAGTCCAAAACTACAGTTTTAATTCTATCCTCCGTTTTCCTCTAACTTCTTTACAATAGTGAGAAACCTGGGTAGTTCCAGAATTGCTAACCCATGCCAGTGTATAAAATAAGAAAAAAATGTAAGCCTTTTAACTAGAGTTTTAGCTTCATTTTGTCTTATATACTTAACCCGTATTCAGAAGTCACTTGGTTAGCTGTCCTCTGATCCCCACTCTCACCCCACTTAAGGGCAGTTTTGTTGCTTATTTGAATTATGATTCAGTTCATTTGTTTCAGTTTGTAAGTTCACCTAGAGATGAATTAAACAGAATGGGGGTTGGCATCTTTTATATGCAAAACACAGCACTAATAATTTCACTTCCATGGTAATAATAATTGCCTAAGACCACTAAATATTTAACTCAACGTGTCAGCTGAGCTTTGTCTTGGACCAAACTTCAGAATCATCTGAGAAAAGGAAATAAGGACAAATCCTGGTGCATGAGTGTTTCCAAGCATGTTTCTAGTAAATTCCAAAACAATGTGGGGTTTCTGAGTTTCAGTGTCTGGTTATCTTTACCTCATGTCATTTTTATCAGTGTGGGTGATCAGGATTATGCCATGGAAGCAATCTCATTGTTTATTTTTCATGTTTTGTTTTTTGTTTCAAAAAAGGATCTAAGCTATCCTAATTTTAAAAATGTATAAAAGGGTCATGAAAATCTAAGAGAAACACAAATGTGAAAGTACATTACATTGTGTAGTTGGAGTTAAATTTAGATCTGAGCTTCCTTAGAAATTGTGAACTAAGGAAACTTGATAATATGTATATCTTCATGAGAGAAAACTGACATCTGGCAATTAATTCTAAAACTTTTCATTAGTATCTCTGTACAAAATAGAGCGACGATGGTTACAGCAATTTTATGTGAGTTACCAAAAAGCACATTATTTATTATGGGTAAACATGTTTTATTTGTTTGTTTATTTTTTAAAGTTTATTTATTTTGAGTGAGAGAGAGAGAGAAAAAGAAAGAGAGAGACAGAGAGAGAGAGAGAGAGAAAGAGAGAGAGCAAATGAGGAAGGGGCAGAGAGAATCCCAAGCAAGCTTTCCACCCTGACATTAGGGTTTGAACTCACAAACTGTGACATCATGACCTGAGCTGAAGTTGGTCGCTTAACCCACTGAACCACCCAGGGACCCCGACATGTCTTATTATATTTACCTTTGATACAGGTCTATCCCTGAAACCATTAACCTATGTAAGGATTTCTACAGGAATTTACGTCATTACAGGTCTGAATACTTGATATTGGGACAGAGCTCAGCTTACATTGCAAAATGGCTTTTCAGCTTTGCCTTTATCTTTCTCATATATCACATATCTCAACTTACTTTGGCAAGAACTTGATTACAGAAGCTAGATGGCTGTCAATGAGACATTTAGCTCTTTGTTTAGAGTGGAAATAATCTGGGATTTTTATTGGAGTAAAATTCAGAGGGTTTCTATTACAGGTTTATAGTTAGCAAAATCACCCAGGAAATGTTTGTGGAGGAAAATAACCACAGATGTATCTGATTACCTATTTGGAGCACTTGCAGTGGAATTTCTTACAGCTTCTGATGTGCTCACAAGCAACAAATAAACTAGAAAGTGTTGTCTTCCCCTCTCTCACCCTCCTTCTCCGGCTCTCCTTCCCTCCCCCTCCCCTTCCCTTCTTCCTCCTTCTCATCTTCTTCCTTCTTCTTCAACAATGCAAAAGTAATCACTGTATCAGGATAATCAGTTTTCTTTTCTTTTCTTTAAGCCTTTGTTACTGTGACACTCATATACTTTAGTCTAGAAAATGTTTCTAGGTTCAGCAACATTGACATTAAAGTTTACTGCACTTTCCCTATGGTATAGGTGTGCACATAGCAATTGTGTCATTGTAAGAGAGACTGGCTATGTAACAAGTATTAGGGTTAAAAATAAATGTCAAACTCTTCATTCCTTGTTGGCTTTTGCAAAATTAGAGAAAATAAATTGAGGGAATATGCTTGTCTCTCAGTTTTCTTTGACAGTAATTTGAAAACTTGCTGAAAATAGACTGTAAAATGTTAGCAAGATTAGTAACAGCCAGGTCAACTAAGGGGTAAGCAAATGGACACACATATATTTTTGAGAGATTATAAATTGGATATACTGACAAAGGTAATTTAACACTCCTTGTCAAAAGCCCTAAAAATATGCGTACTCCTTAGATGTAGCAATTTCTTTGGTAGGCATATATTCTGAGATAGTAATAAGAAAAGTGAGCAAGGCTAATTGTGTGAGGATGCTCATTAATAAGTGGATAATAGTCAAATATTTGGGGTGAATACACATTAATAGCACCCTATTAAAATTATGGTGCTTTCACATATTTATAAAGAATGATAATAGAGGCATTTATTTTAAAATTTATTTTTTAAAATAGTTTATTGTCAAATTGGTTTCCATACAACACCCAGTGCTCTTCCCCACAAGTGCTCTCCTCCATCACCACCACCTCTTTTCCCCGCCTCCCCCTTCCCCTTCAACTCTCAATTCATTTTCAGCATTCAATAGTCTCTCAAGGTTTGCATCCCTCTCTCTCCCCAACTCTCTTTCCCTCTTCCCCTCCCCCTGGTCCTCCCTTAGGTTTCTCCTGTTTTCCTGTTAGACCTATGAGTGCAAGCATATGGTATCTGTCCTTCTCTGCCTGGCTTATTTTAAAATTTAAAACTATACCTAGTGCAATTCTTTACATATTTTTCTTTTTTTGTTTTTGCAGACTTTAAAAAAATAAATATAAAACTAATTGTATTTGATGGGATCATAGAAAATGTTTATTTATTCATATTAAATTTGTACCTTAAATTTTGAAAAAATACTCTTATTTTTACAATACAGAAAAACAGTCTAGCAAGTATTTTCTTTAACAACATATATTTCTTGAAAGCAAGCCATGACAGTATTTTTAATCTCTTTGGTAATAAGTTACAGTATGTGAACAATTCTTAGGGAACTAACTCATCATTTTAGGCCCTGGTGGCTCGTGTCCGCACCTCGGTTTTAATCAGTCTCAGTTTTGAGATCATTTACTTAATTAATTCATCATTTATCGGGTACTTATCATGTGTTTGATAGGGCTTAGACTATTAAAATAAGTGAGGTTTTCGGCCCCCAGGAACTAAAAGTTTAGTGGAGAGATGATCATAAACATACAAAAATACATGCAGCCTCTGCCAAAATGTGAACAATGTGGTTCAGGAACAGAGTTGGCCACACATGACTCCCTTAAGGAGTCACACCCCAAGAGGGATCAGAAGGGACAAATGGTTGGGGGCTGTGGTGATCTGTCTGGTTTTCTGTATGGTTTGCTTAGCTTAGGGCTAATTCAGAAAACCTTTCTATTTCTAATTCTTGTGTTAAATGCCATTATAATTCTCTCCATGTACATTCTGCTGTTAGTACATTAGTGTTGATCAATGCTAGTCTGGCAGTCCTATAGAAATGCCACTGCATGTGTCAGCTATGTCTGTCTGGATGAAAAAGCATCTGGCTGAACTTTATAATCCATAGTTCTGAGAAGCCCATAATGCTCATTGTTCCTTTTCAGAAGAACAATGAAAAAGAACAATGGGAGTAAGTTATTGGCTGTCTCACGTGATTTTCTGTGCCGCTGCAGTGCTCATTTATTCCAGATGGTTCATGTTGATTGCTGTCTTTCTCTCTTAGTGTGATAAGAGTCAGTAAGATGATTAATTCAAAAAACCTTAAGCTTCTTTCTAGAAAAGGCTAGATAAATGCTAAGTAATGTGCTTTTTAGGTGGATCAAAAGAGGCCAGATCACTGGAATAGAGCTAGCATATAAATTATATCATTGGTGTAAGACTGCTAGACAGTAAAGAAACATTTTTAATAGGTTCCATCCAGCATTTGCCTTTCTGCCTGTAGGTGGTAGAATGATAATGCCTGTTTAATAAGACTTGCTGTGGGCATATATACACATAACCACTGACTTTAAAATATATTTAAATAATTTTTATTTTAATGCACAAGATTGGGGTATTGAGAGTTTTGGCTGTTCTTTTCTTTCTTTTTTTCTCCCCCTTTAAAGCCACTCCTGTTTTCTTTCTTGTTGCTTTCTCATTCATTAAAATATATACTTCAAGGGTGCCTGAGTGGCTCAGTTGGTTAAGGGGTCGACTCGGCTCGGGTCATGATCTTGCAATTCATAAGTTCAAGCCCCACATCTGAGCTTTCTGTTGTAAGCACAGAGCCTGCTTTAGATCCCCTGTACCCCCCTCTCTCTGCCCTTCTCTCTCTCTGCCCACCCCCTGCTCACTCATGCACACACTTGCTCTCTCACTGTCTCTCTCAAAAATGAATAAATGCTAAACTAAATAAAAGTAAAACTAAAATCTATACTTTAGTCTATATGCTTTATATAAATTTTATCTAATTTTCTCATGAACACAAAGTTGTTTGATAAAGTAGATAAAATGCTTCTTTGGACTATAAGAAACTGTAAATTCCCTCATTTTAAGTATCTCTATGTTGGTTTATTAGTTTATTACATGTTTAATACTACTCCTTACTTTAATCTTTATCATAAAATACAAGTAGACCATTCCCAAATCTTTGCTTGTCACAGAGAAGGCCATTAAGAAATATCTCTTAACTCAGTGAAAACATAAGCGAATACATGTTTTTAGTCTTAGAAATCCGAAAGGCAGTGCTAAACATAAAATTCATTCCTGAGAAAACTCTTCCAGATATACAATCATATGGATTTATTTATTAAAACTACTCATTAAAAGCCTGTTCGAACAGATTTTATTTTCCTACTTTGAAAAAATAAATGCAATTGGCACCATCATTGCTTAGAAAGCCTGTCTTCTGTTTCACAGAAGAGAAATAGGTGCTTGAATTGAGTATATAGTCTCCTAATATCAGCAGCCAAACCGTCTCTAAATTTAAAATCTTTACGGGTTAGATAGTAATCTCTTTAAGTTGTATTTGTTATAAGCACGTTTCTGATACATTTCAATATTACTTTGACTTTTCTTTTTCTTATTTTTTTAATGCTTATTGTTTATTTTTAAGGGAGAGAGAGAGAGAGAGAGAGAGAGAGAGAGCGAGCGAGCATAGGCGGGGGAAGGGCAGAGAGAGAGGGAGACATAGAATCCAAAGCAGACTCCAGACTGAGCTGTCAGCACAGAGTCCGACCCAAGGCTTGAATCATGAACCATGAGATCATGACCTGAGCTGGAGTCGGACTCGTAACTGACCGAGCCACCCAGGTGCCCCAGAATTTCTTTGAAAGCTATTTCTGCCTTTAAAGTTGGGTGTGTGACAAAAGTAGAACTTTGGGTCATCAAGATTAGCAGAGAGTACCTCTGTATACATGTGAGGAAACTTGGACTCAGAGGGCACAGTCACTGCCGAGACTCTCAAGTAGAAGATTTAGATTTGAACCCAGGTCACAAGACTCTGAGGTCCTTTCAGTTTCCATTACAAATATTGCTTGATTTGTTGCCATGTGTATCATGACATTTTATCAGTCCAGTCATTTTATATCCTTTAAACACCTATAGATCAGGAGGTAATAATAACTCTGCAACTTTTAGGCTATAGTCCACAGACATACTTATTTACAAACATTTGTGACATTATGAGCAGGAGTGGAATGGTTGAACACTAGGTACTCATGGGAGTGTCAGCTAAAGAGAATTCCTTTCTACCTTGTGACAGTCTGTACTGAGAGTAGCATGTCATGAGTAGTTCACTCTAGTTATGGGGAAATTACTGACTTGAATCCCAGTTTAGCAATCCTAGAGAAAGATAAATCTGTCTTTTTTGCATTTTGCTCTACAAAGAAAATAAATGTTTTTGGAATATATGTTTGGTAAATGAGTTATCTGAATAGTCTCACTGAAATTCATTATATCCTACAGTGAAAACCTGGTTATAGTTCGTTGGAGTACAGGTATAAATATTACATAGTTGAGATTGACACATATATACTATGATTTACCTAGAAGTCACTGGGCAGTAAGTGTGATTAAGGAGTTCCTGTACAATAATTTAAAATAAAGTGCATTATGTTTTGTGAGCCACACAATAGTATGCAGTACACTGTGGTCCAACCTCATAATTCCAAAAATTCTGATTTTAAACTGTAAATAATACGGTATGTGTTATTGGAGTGAAACCTCCTTAGAATATTAATACTATGAAAATACTAAGAATTAAGAGTTCCTAATTTCCACCCTTGTGTACCCAGTTCATTAAATGGTGCATTAACTATGGTTAGCGCCTGTTAGATAACTCATGGGAGAGAGGACATTTGGACGTGGATACTCAGGATTCTGAAGCTTTTAGGAAGCAGCATGGTGAATATCAAACAAATCAAAGCACAACTTGTAGAAAGAGCATCTCAGAAGACGAATAGTAAAGCATAGAGAAGAGAGCCTTTTTTTCCCCACTGTGAATAAAAATCTCCAAAGTTATGACTGAAGAGCTCTCTGACACTCCAGGCATTTGCTAACAAATGGGGGGTAGTAGGTGGAGATGAAAAGATGCATTGGACATGTTCCTTTTATTTGTAGAACTTTCCAGACAAAGGAAACTGGACATAATCTGCCACGATATCATGGACATCTATCTAACCTGACCTAGGCAGGTGTATCTTATTTAGGATACCTGCTTTAATACCGTGGTTAAACTAGAAATACAATCAGGTTCTTTTTCCTGACAATGGGGAGCAGTTTTTGGTTCTATGTTGAGAAAATATTTACTCTTTAAATAGGATGCCATTTATGTCATCTAAAATGTTGCTGTGTTTTTGACATTCAACCATTTAGTATCATCCTAGCAGGGTATCACTTAGAGTCAATAAAATGATGCAATTTTAAGTAATATGTTTTACAGTGCAGTGTTCAGAATTATGTTTTAAAAATCTTATTAACTTTTAATGAACAAAGACCTCGTTTACTTATATTAAATGTTCCATGTAAAAGTATTTGTTTAGGAATCTATGTGACAGTGGTGGGTTAAATTTAGAAAGTAACCCCAAGAGAGTGAGAATGCCAGGTTAATATTATTATAATCATATTCATTAGTAAAGGCTATGTAGAATGAAGTATGTAGTAAATGATTACGTAAAGTTCCTGCTAGAGGAATTTCTTTCCTGTTTCTCTTCTTTCAATTCTAATGCATGCGTAGTCCAACTTCTCATTGCACTACCTAGTCAAGAGGGAAAATGCACTGATGTGATTTCCTAGATGAGCACTAGATGGCAGTATGCTTCCCCATAGAATGAAGCTGTTCCAGAATCTCTGAGTGCAGTTCATATAAAAGCCAGGAAGAGGATGAGACATTTGTACTTCCCATAGGGTTTTGATTTATTAAAGTCATCAAATCAATAGCATGTTACTTTGCATTTTAAAAGGGAGTAATGATTAGGTTTGTAAGGTGTCAAGGAAGCAATTATTACTTAGGACAAATCTGAAGTATGCCTTTTAGAGGTACTTCAGAAGGAGGTTTATTGTGCTTTCCAAAAACTCATCAGGAATAAGAAACATATTGTACCTACATGCAAAACTGGGTCCTAGCCAGTGAACCATGTATTAAAGTATAGGAATACTAGTGAATGCTGTAAAGTTTACATAGTCCTTTTTTATTTTTCTATAAACCAAGTAAAGGAAATTTCATTCTGCCTTGTCTTAGACAAACCTTTGTGGACCATTCACTGTACCACCCAAAAAAGCCTCATCATATCCCTCAGATGATAGGGAAGTGACTAGAGTGCCCATTTAACCTTCCTGAGCAAAAATTTACAGTTAGTAAGGTAGAATATAAGAATTCTCTGTAGGAAGTACTATTTGTTGTTATAAAATTATAGATTTGAAAAATTAAGTTAAAAGGGACTCAGGGGATATATTGTCAATGTCCTTATTTTAGAGATGGAGAAAATGTGACTGTAGCTATTTTGTGTACTTAAGACATTAGTGGACCAAAACACAATACATCGGTGGCACATTTTCATGAAATGGTTTCAATAATTGTATATGCTCAGTGGTGACAGTCTGAGAAGCTGAGATATTAGAGGCTCAGAATGTTAAAAATCTTTCTCTTTATCTTCTGACACTTTAAAAAAATACAAATTTCAGAGAACTTTAGAGCTGAAAAGGATTTCAAACATCACATTTCACTTTCATTTTATATATGTCATTGTTATATACAAGAAAGATTACTTTGTGAAGCATCCTGGACCTTTTGTATCCCATCATGTTGAACAATTTTCTTTGTGGGCATAGAAGCAAAAAATAATCACTAACAAAAAATTAAAATAGTTTATGAAAAAGAATTCCTGATGACAGTGTTTCTGAGTGTGGGGATTTTAATTTGCTATTAGTATTTTAAGATACATATATAAAACCAGTTATATATTTGGCTATATTATAATAATGTGGCAGACTATTCAAAAATTTAAAGGGAGTAGCACCAGGTTATTAGAAAATTTCAAAACTAGAGTTGTCTTCTTTGGTTCATTGACTAAGTTGAATCTTTGTGTTGTGGGTGGTGTAAACTTTTACTTTTCATTCCTTCTTCTAGGAGTGGCTCTGGGGAATCATTAGGTAAATGCTTGTTGGTTTTTCATAATAATTATCTCTGAGTCTTAATGGTTTCTGGCTTGGGCCCCTTTTCACTTTCTCAAACTTTAGGCAAGACTTCAGAATGGCTTTGAGTTGCAAAAAGAATTGTAGCTCCAACTTACCATCTAGTCTATCTGTGTGGTCTTGGCAAATCTTTTAGGCCTGGCCAGGCATGATATTGTTGGCAGAAATGAGGCTCTGCCTCAACTTGGGCTCCAGCTTTGCCGTTTTGCCTGAAGACTTTCCAAGATTGAGGGAGAGTCCACGAATATGTGAAACATCTTATCTCCAAGAGTGTGCTGTAGAGATAATGAAAAATTCAGATCTTTTAAAGACCCAGAGCTTAAGAATAATATACTTAAATGAAAGTTCTCTTAGAATGGAAGGTTTTCATCATTTAGAAATATCTGGAGACAAAGAATTCCAGCCTTTGCTGAATATTCCATGGGTAGTGCTTTTAATTTAAAAAGATATTAATAGAAAGATAATAAACTAATACTTGGTTTCTCTTTATTGTTTGGAAGGATAACTAATTATCACGGTTGCTATCTTTGTCAATATCTTTATACCATTTTGTATTTTCATTGTCTGCCATTCACTACAAAGTTATATACATAACTGGAAAGGAATCAACACTGGCCAAACAGAAGTTATCCTTCCTTGAAATAGAGGAGTTACTCCTGCCCTTTGACATGGTGCTTTGCTGGCCTGATTTCTATTTGAATTTTTGCTAATTTCTTCCTTTGATCCAGCAACTCAAAGGAGGGTGGTCAAAGTCATGCTCTTACCAGGATGGAAACGTGCTCACTCTATGCACTGAAATAATGAAATCCTATAATAATGACATAGCTAAACAACAAATATAATAATAGCTGATACTTACACAGTACTTACATGTCAAGTACTACTTTAATTATTTTGTGTGAATTAATCCAATTAATCTTAATAACAACTCGAGTTAGATGCATCCTTGTTATTCCCAGTTTTTAGATGTGACAACTGAGAAATAAATAGGTAATTGAACCTGTGCTGTTTATCATAATGTCACTGCATTTTCTGCATTGGTTGATGGAAGTGTACAATAGAATTGACAAAGTAGAGCACTAATTAATTTTGCACAACTTGAAAGTGAATCTTAAGGGAATGGACTGTGTGGACCTACATAAAATTAAGGGTTGAACTAGATGATCCTCTAAATTTTTTGTTTTCAATGGCGGCACTGACTGGCAGAATACAGGCTTGAATTTGTTTAATGTTTTAACATTAGCAACTAATAAGAGATGAAAATGGAGAGAAAATTCTGAGGCTGTGGGAGAGTTGAGTTCTTCAGGCTTGAAAAGAAAGATGGAAGGAAGGAACAGAGGGAGGGAAGGTGGGAGGGAGGAAGGCAGGCAGGCAGGAAAGAAAGAAACAGAGAGAGAGAGAAAGAAAGAAAGGAAGAAAAGAGTAAAAGGGAAAGGAAAGAATAAAGAAAGAGGGAGAGAGGAAGAAAGGAAGGAAGAAAAGAAAAAGAAGGAAAACAAGGAAAAGAAAAGAGGAAAAAATCTTACAGTCCATCTTGTAACATCAAATATGGACTGAATACCATGGTTTTAGAACTTTCCCTTCGAGTATTTTAAACACTCAGAAGCAGTCTGCTAGGCCGGGACTCTCAGCAAGCCCGTGACATCCTACTGTGCCTCACACGTAACTGCAGCTCTCTAGAAATAGTTGAATCTTGAACATTTCATGCCATACATTAGTGTAAAACCAACTGTTCAAAGGATAGCCAAATAACTTCAGCATGAGCAAAAGATCAGTTCTTCAATCAATACTTATATAGCTATTTATTTTAAATTACGTACTCACATGGAGTATTAGAATTACTTACATTTGAATAAAGGAAATTTCCATATGATCATGATATTATGACTAATGTCCTTTACTTCTTTCATACCCTAACTAAATATGTCATACAGTTTCTGAATCTATTATGTCTTCTGGGTGTGACTCTACATTCCAAAAGACTCCATGAACCTCGCAGGCCTGTTTTTAAGTGGCTAAACTAATGCCAAGAGAGAAATCATCAACATTGACCATAAATGTGATAACCATAAGTAAAATCCCAAAAGGATGCCTTAAGCATACTGTGAATCCATAGAATTAGGTGGATGTTTATAACACTTTCCATTATACACAGCATGCTAGCTTTTACATATTCATCTGTTAATTTCAATTATCCTACAACAGAAGTAGGGAAAAAAGTATTATCCTCTCTCCCTCTTCACAGAGGAATACTGAATCTCATAGAATTGACGTATTGGCTCCTCAATTTCAGTTAATAAATGACATACAGACTTGAACCACGATAGTCTCATATATAGTCTTAAGGATACATTTCTTCTCAACCCTCTGAGGTTTAGGATGGGTAGGATTTCCACAGAAGCAGGGACAGTGTAATGGCAGAAAAAGGAAAGAACATTAGACAAAGGCACAGAAATAGGGAGTATGGTGCAATTTCGGGAAAGAGCCAGCGGGCTAGTGAACTCAAGTGTGGGATAGAGTGAATTAGCAGGCAGATGTTAACGCAATGCTGTAGGAAGATTCATCTGGAATGGTTTCACGGGAGCATAGACGGGGTGTGTGGTCTAAGAAGCATTAAGACTGGTGGATTTGAAAAAACAATAACAGGGCTGGTGGATTAGAAAGGGTAAGAGTTAAGTTTGGTGATAAAGGAAGGCCAGGGGCACAGATTAGAGCTATCTCAAAGATATTATGGCATAATATATATACAAATTAATAGGGTAGTTGAGAAAGAGTGAGACACGCAAGATGATTCCTAGGCTCAGGCCTGGAATGGGGGAATTATGAGACAGGAAGAGAAAGGAGGAAATCAAGAGAAGATGGTAACTTGGGAATAGAAGCAGGGAGTGATTTGTTGAGTTTGAGCGCACACAGGTGATACAAGTAGTTGCCCCTTACTTGGAATAGAAGTCAGAGTGGAGATATGAATTAGAAAAACATTTATATGATTGTGCTATCTAAAGCCATTGAAGTGGTTGGGAGATGTTTTAGAAAGAAAAGAGAAGAGGGCTTGTGGCTGAAACTTCAGAAAGGGAGTAGGAAGCAGGTTTGAAGCCAGAGAAGTGAGACAAACCCAAGTAGATAAAGCAGCAGGAGGAGAACCAGAATATGATGTCCTGCAAACTCTAGGAGAGTTTCACGAAAGGGAGGGCGGGTAAGCAATAGTTACCCAGGCATTACGTCAGTCTGACTGGTAAATTGAGGTACTGTTTGGAATGCAATGGCGGGGAGGGGTTTTAACGACTCCTACTTTCTATAACACTTTTATTAAACATGAACAGATGGGGACTTGATTTCCAGTCACATTCAGTCCTGTAGTTTTAGAAGGTGGGCAAGGAGCAGTCAAGTATCCTCCAACCTGGGCAGGTGCCACATTTATGGAAAGTGAGTTATGGGATGGGTTTGCTAGAAGACTTCTGAAAGATGCTCAGGAGGAGCATTTATTCTGCATTGTGATGTCTGCAAGCTCTCTCAGTGTCCACTAGGGTAGCTAGTCAGAGGGGTCCTGGCACCTGCAGGATGCAGAGCAGAAAGATGCAAAGGATGTAGTTCCTTGATGTCACTGCCATACCACTTTAACCACACCTGTAGTCACCTGTCTTAGACTCTGGTGCAGCTGGAAATTGATTATTTTCTCATTTTTAACCAGAGCAGAGTTATAGTTTTCTAGTACTTGAAGCCAAAATCATGCCAACTGATACTAGATCTGAAGTTTTCATTTTAACTTTGTTTTAATCATTGTGAAATTACCAAAGCCTCTGTGGGATGAAGCCCCCAGAGGAGGGTTAAATCAAAAAACAAATATTGTCTTCAGATCCATAATAACTGTTTCTCACAGGGAAGCTGGGCAAGCCTAGTGAAGAGTCTCAGGCTACTTGACAATGTGTGTGTTCTGCTAAACAGGCTTTGGTTGGCATATTACATTTTTGAACTGGACAGAAAGTTATATTGGAATTAAATATTCACTCACAATGTGCTATTTCAGTAAATTTCTCTGTTTTTGTTTTTCATTTCGACATTTCCTGTGCTGTGGCCTGATCCAGAAAAACACAGGATTCATCTGCACAGCACCTAGGCCCTTCCTTACATATGCTTGACACATGCAGTGAAACCATGTGTCTGCAGTGTGCAGAGGGTGCCACGGTTTGTCATGGTGAGAAGAGCATGCCTGTTCACAAGGAGGACAGATTTCACTCTGACACCAGGGTTGCTCAATAGTGTCTGTCATACTCCACACATAGTTAGAAGCCATCAACTTCATTCTTCTTGAAATCCAAAAATCAGGAAGGTAGAGAGGGCAAATTATTAAGGAATTCTGAAATCTATTATTTCTAGGACCTTTTACAATTGCTTACTTAAAAACAAAAATCTGCCTTTCAGCATTCTTCTCTAGTAACTGTAAGCCATGCTATGCGTTCCTATGAAGAAAATGCACAGCAGCTGCATCCAAATACAGTGACTGAGCTGTTTGGCTCCTTGGAATATTTTGTTTAACTTGCTTGGGCAGATTCCCTTTATTGCTTATTGAAAAATTGAAAAATATTTGGGAACATGTTTGGCAAATACCAAGCAACTTTATAGGGTTCCAGAGAACTTTTTTGGAGATATATTTTTTTTGGAGATACTGTTGTTGCTATTATTTTTAGAGATAGGCCCATTGGACTGTCTTCAGATTCTATGGAATAGTAGGGGAATTAGTCCTTTTGGCAGTGATAATAAGTTAGGTTATTTTAGATAATCTTATTAAATTTTGCTATAATCATTGTGCTTCTGTACATAGTAAATATGTATACTATTGAATCATAGCACTTTGGTAGAGGGCCTCATAAGGGATTTTTCTGAGTTTAATACTATTATAGTCTTCATCCTCAGTTGTATTCAATTTCTTTTCGTATAGACATTTTATGTTGTAAAAAATAAAAGGTTCAGGGACCTGAGGTTGAAGAGTATATTCACAAGATAGTAAGATAATTACTTCATTGACTTGGAGTTCTGTTTGGAATGTCAGCATCAATAACAGTCCTTGGAGCATTGTAACATTACTCTAGCAGCTCTACTAACGTAAAGCACAGAAGTCTGTCCATTAATATTGATTACAAGGTCACAGTTCCTTTCAAACTTTGCTTGCCAGAATACCTAGAGGGAGATCAAGGTACATTCTCAAGTTTCTACCATGACAAATGTCCTATTACCACCTTAGAAAGACTCTAGGAAGAATTGATATTCCTTTGTAGACATTTCAACTTTGTTATTCATATGGAGCATTTTGTCCAATTCTTATGGAACATGTAGCTGTGGAAGAAGAAGAGGCCATGATATTTAAAAGAATAGTTACCTTATATTGGTGATTGTGTGCATGGCTCCACAAATTTGATTTCTTGTAGGCATTAGCAATATCTCTTTTGGAGATGGGATGGCATTCCAAAAAATTCTGTCCACAGGAAATTGATAGTATCTAAAGGTAATGATAATGATGGACATGTGTTCATCTTAGTCTGATGGGCAGAATTTTCATTGCCATTAAAAAGTTAATTTTTTTGGATGGACTGTGAGATAAAATACATGTGTGGGGTTCTGTAGCACTTTTATACCTCAGTCTTTGGAAACTTAGTGAGAGAGCAACAAAGGAGAATGTTGGGATTGGCATGAGAACCTTCATTGACTCTATCAAGCTCTTTTCAACATAATGACTAAGGTACATCAGAATGAAGGAAATGCTTTTGAAAACAGGGAAACATTGGTTACTTTGGCTTTAATTTTAAAACAAAGCTGAACATCCTCTTTAGTACATAAAGGAGAGGGCAAACAGGAGACATTTCCTGCATATGTGTTGAGATGAGACAGACGTAAGAAAAGAAGCAGAGATGAATGTTATGTTATCCTGTTGACCTTTGTCAGGCCGCTGGCTTGATGTGGTTCAAATTTCCGCTGTATATTTTGATACTTTTCTGTCTCCATAGCAGTTGTTCAAGAGTATGCTACCAGTAATGAGACTGGAAATGCAGTTCATTTATAAATAAATTATTCTGCTTCATAGATGTCATTACTTAGGAGACTGTGGGAGAGTGAACATATGGTGAAATAGTTCATTTTCTGAGAAAAATATAAATAGTTAGAAATATCAAAATATAACCAGGCAAGAATCAGACAGAAAAAATAAAATGATTATTCAGTTTTTTTCTCAAATGGCAAAGAAAAGATCTAAATTTTATTTTCTAATTGAAAAATATCAGTGGAAATTAGAAAATGGGTGATTTCTAAAACTTATTTTCTGTGTAAGTTGTCAAGAAATCAATGAATATGTTCTAGAAGTATTAGGGAAGACAAACAGCAAAGTTTAATATGAAGCACTGGCTTGTAATAAACACTTCCTTTAAGCCTACAGCACATTCAACTGAAAATTAATCGTTTATAAATAACCCTAGATCTGTTTGTTTATAGATATAATGCCTTCTTTATAGATGGGTTTCAGTAGAATTAGAAATACCTGCTATCGATAAACCCTAGTTTGAAAGGAAGAGAATTAATAATAAATAGCAGAAGTAAAAGTTACCTTTCTGGAATTTAGCACTCACACTGCTCTGCCTCTGTCTGTCTTTCACATTTACTCCATTGTTTGACATATGAAATTTTATAAAATTAAAATACGAACTAATGGGTATCTGGTTAAGTTCTTTTCATTGAGGCTCATTTACCTGGTTTTTTTTTTAGATGCAATTAGAGAGAATAAATGTGTTTTCTTTAAAAGATTGCTCATTTTCTTTTGAATTTATTCAATTAGTTTAGGAATAACAACCTCAATGCATCAGTGGTGTTTAATTCTCATGACTTGTTTTAATCTGTTCAAAAGTAAACTGTGAATAATCTGATCGTATGTATGGAAAACCAAAATTAAAAGTATTCAAACTGTTTTGGCAAACAACAGATATTCAGGGTCATTGCAAGTAAGGTTACAGATAATCACTCCATCTGCTCCACTGCTGGCAAAAAATGACATCCAGATGTTGCATATACCTGTTCTTTCTCCTCCTATATCTTACCCATTGATGAGTAAGATTTTCAAAGACAAATTTGAATTGCCCAGAATTTTCCCTGAGATGATGTAGAATAATTCTCTCTCTGCAAAGTATTCTCTTGCTTTTCCCATTAATTCAATGAGCTGGACCATTAGATTCAATGGAAAAAAGTGGATGGCAGGATTCAGTGAAACTTTGTACAGGGAACAGTGGATAGGGTTGGTGATTATTGAATTGCTACTGTTGCTGTCATCAAGCCACCAAACCAACCCTGAGGGACTCTCAACCTAATGCGCAAAGAAAATGAGAGTTACTAGGAAGATGAACCAGGTCCCTTAAGCTGGTTCTATTCTTTTGTTAATCATTCATATAGTTAGATAAAGAATTATATAGCAGTCAGCTTTGCTATAATGGCAAGCAATGACCAAGCTCAGTTGCTTAAACTTCCAAACTCATATTTTTTGTTTTATTACATGTTGGTGATGGCTAGTGGGCACTTCTGCCCCGTGTGTCTTCTAATTCTGGGATCCGTGCTAAAGGAACACCTCTTACATGGGGCACACTGTTCTTGTGGTAAAGGGAAAAGGGCAAGAGGCTGGTAGAAGCACACGATGTTCTTGAAGTTTTTCCTCTGAAAAAACATACTGTCCTTTCCACTCACTTTTCATTGACCCAAGCAAGTTCATGGCCAACCAGACAATGGGACAAAGCAGTATATATCTCCTTTACCAGAAGGCCTAGAGGTTTACTCAGCAAATATTCTTACAGAGAGAGTAGTGAATTGTTCAGAACAATAATGTGATCTACCACAGTTTGTAATGTCTATATATCAACCTCAAGCAGACAGAAAAGCCAAAATGCCTACACCCAGCTCCCTGCTTTCTCCTCTTCTACACTGCTCCTTTGCATCTTCTTTTTTATCTAAAATGAACCACCCTCATGTCATTTTAGTCTGATTTTTACAGACGTAAAAGGAAGGCAAGAGAGATACAGTGAGCCAGGATGAAGTGAGAATATAGCTGTATGCGTGATTTATTCTAGACTCAGTCTGGATGCTGCTGCATTTCTGGGTATCTTGATACAGAAAAGTAATGGGCTTGCATGGCAAATCCCTTGTGCACAAGTTTATTTACTGAAGTTTTGCTCAGAAAGTACAAGTCAGTTACTGGCAACCAGAACATGCAATAGAGACGGGCATTTGCATGTTGTTATGCAAAACCCAGAGTCGTGTATGCCACTTTCCATTCATCGTGCGTGACTGCTATGCTGGCAATTTTCATCACTGATCACTATGCCACTTTCCAAGTAGACAAAATGCATGGTTTGTGAGCTGGACATGTCAACATGTTGCTTACTTTACTTCTTATTCATTTTTTGTCATATATATTAGCACCGTGATGACAGATTCTCACTGTATTCATTCTTTGCCCTGTTTTGCTCCCTAACTTGGAGCAGGTAATGGAGTTTTCAAACATCATTGGAAAATTTTACCTCTTTATAAAGAAATTCTAAGGAAAAGCTATTCAGTTTGAGCAAAATTAATTTTATCTGTTGATTTTTAAACATTACTTATATTGCCAGAAATTGTAAAATTCTATACATGTGTTAAAACTTGTCTTCCTAAAGGTGAAAAATGCTAAGACCCTCAGGAGGGTATTGCAGAAGCTAGATGACCAAGCAAAAAAAAAAAAGGTAATAATATTGCCACTAAACAACGTGTTGGAACACTCTTCCTTCTCCTGTGGTTACAACTGCATCAGTGAATTGCTCCCTTCTCCTGTATCCTTCAGCCTTAGCCATAAAGTAGACTGGCCAGTAGGGGTTACTCTAGGCATTATGATCTTAGAGTGATGGAATCTAGCCTGAAGAAATAATAAGTGGCATCTTTTAAAATACACATTTGCAGTGTAGATGTAGTCACAATACTCAGAATTTATGAGAACTTTCTTTTGAACACTGTTTCAGCAGCTTTTATCCCAAGCATAGGACCGCATGGCATATTTCAGTATTGATTTATTCTACCTTGATCATTGTCTAGCCTTCATAAAATTAAATCTGTATATCCAAATTCTAAAGTAGCCTTTTAGCCCAATTTAGCATCTTTTTTCCTGGGTAGCATTCTCAATCCTTGAAGTTTAGATTCCAGACACCCTAGAACACAATAGGATAGGATAGGCAGTCATAGCACTCATTTTTTAAAAAGGCAAGTATATAATCACTTTTAGTTACCCTAAAATAGTACCTGTTCTCTAGTCAGATGGCTATTTAATTTTAGAGAATAAATTGCTTTTGGAAAGGAGAAAGAAAGAAAAAGGGGGAAATTATGGTCATTTGTCCTTGAGGGAGAAAAAAATAAATAAAAGTAAGTTGTTTTGGAAGTGATTGTACTTTATTCTAATGAGTCTTTCTGTCCAGTGTTTGGTAAGCCAAAGTCATATTTTTCATTTGAACTTAAGACAAAATTTTATCTTTTCAGAGTTTTCTTTTGTGTTTATGGTAACTATATTTAAAATCACTTTTATTTATCTTCTCTCTCTCTCTCTCTCTCTCTCTCTCTCTCTCTCTCTCTCTCTCATATGTGTCTAGGTTTGAGATGAAACATTATTGTTTCAATATTTTTTTCCTGCTTTTTTTTCAGATTTTATTGACATGATTCAATGTTTTGGTTTCTTTTTAATATCTAGTTGTTATGAGATACTTGCAAGGGACTGGAGGTCTTCTCACTGCCAATCCCTTGATGCATATGGAGCTCAAGGATGGTGCACAGTGTGGTTCAGACCATCTTGTGTACACTGGAATAGAAAGGTCATCCTTTGATGGGTGAAAATGGGGTCATTATAATAAAGGGTTAACACTCTGGAGGCAGTTTGGTACAGATGTTAATGTAGTTGAACACTGTCAGATAAGGGACATAGCTGGAACAAAGTACTAGTAAAAAGAATGTTTTTGAATAGACTGTCTTTCAGACTCCTTACCTGTTAAGACTCTTAATCCTTTCTCTTGTAGTATTACTACTAGGGAGGCCTAGAGGCTACACTGGGAGAAGAAAAGCATTTCTCAGTTGCGGTTTTGGTTTTTGTCATAGTTTTCCCTACTCAGCTAGTTTGCAGAAGAACTCAAAATACAATCAGTCACTTGTCTTTACTGAACCTCTGATCCTAACTACTGAGCGTTAGAAGTCTTTTCTGCCACTTTCATGAGACATAGTCATTTTTTAGGGCTTTCTCTACTGTTAGAAATTGTCTTCTAGCTCTCAAAAAGAAAGATCGAGACACCATATACTTTATGTATACCAATAAGGAACCAGTAAGTTTGTTCATCCACCTAAGTGATTCACTCTAATCAATTTCCCCCATTGGACATTTATTTGAAATTTGCAAAAGTTGCTTTTATTCAAAACCATCCTTTCCTAACATAGAAATCTCCCTTGGAGTCAGTAGCTTTTTGTTGTCCAGTGAGGGATAGTCCTGAAATATTGAAGTCACATCAAAATTTTCTAAAACAAAATATGTAGTTTGCAAACTATGCAGTACAAGAGAATCGTTGGCCTTGGCATTGTAATTATGAACCACTGGAGTCATTCAGGCAATATCAGACACCAAGTGACCCGTTTGAAAACCTAGACATCCACTTTGGGTTCTTAGGTAGGTGATATAGAGTAGAGAGTCTGAAAGCTCTGGGTTTAAATTCAGCAGACATGAGAATTCCAGCACCCTGGACCAACACTTGCCAGATGTGAGAGTTAGGTAAGTCATATATGCATGAGTTTCAGGTCTGTCTTTATTATGTTTTTAATCTATAAGGTACAGATAATGATGTTCTCTCATGTGATTTTGTTAAGGACTAAATAAGATGATGTATTTAAAAACTAATTACTGTTATACCTGGCATAGAGTAAATAAACAGCAGGTGGTATTTTTTGTTTTATTTTTAATAAGTGGTATTTGTAATTATTTTTCTTATATGTTGATTCTAACTCAACAGTTATTAAGAATAATATAAGAAGGGATAATATAGCAAAGAATAATATAGCAAAGAACAATTTAAAGTTTCCCCTAAGCCTGTTTATAAGGATACTTAGAGAGGGGTATGTTAAAGCAAATTGCGTTTTTAAGTAATAAAGTAATTGAGATATTTTCATATTTGTGATTATAAGGGCTATATCAGTTTGCAAAGGGCAGAAACATAAACACTGATTAAATTTAGATTGCTGTATGTTAGAAAATGATTTTATAATACAAATATCATTCAGAAAAAGCCTTATTGTAACATATATAATATTTTTGCATTTTCTGGCATGAAGAAGATTTATTATTGTATTTGTTTTATAAATCTGCTGTTATGAACTAATAACATGTGGGTAAGCCAGACTGAGGAAGGAACAAGATTTTATTGAACAATATTCTGGATGAATCTAAATACCAGTAGATTAGCACACAAATCTCAGTCCTTGTAATTGAGTTAATATAATTAGATGGTATAATATAACATATCCATAACATATATTACATATATTACATATATATTATATAATCTATATACTCCATCTAATATGTATATAATAGAGAAAAATACAGAGCTACAATTATGTTTTAAGAAGTAAACGATGAAATTTATTTTTCAATAGAAATTGAATCTCAAACTTTTACCTGTTCAGTTTTATAGATTAATATGAACTTTAAACAGATGCATACTTAATTTTGTGGTAATGAAAAGTCCACTTATTGGTAAAACATGGGAAAAATAAGAAAATGTGTATTTTAACTATAACTCTAAGTATATATATTTTGTGTGAATAAAAATAATTATAATAGTAGCAATAGTTGCCATTTAATTTAGTCCTTATCCTGTGCTTAGAATCTCATGCAGAGTATTTGCTCCTATGGCTTAAAATGGCTGTAGGAAATAAGTCCTATTATTATCATAATAAAGACACTGAAATATAGAAGCTTAAGAAACCTCTAAACTCCTAAACTTCTCACAGCCAGCAATGATGATATAGCTAAGGGCTTAGAAATGTCAGAATCTTCTCTTGCATCCCACATACAGTTTTATTTTGAGGGGGAGATGCCTTCTGTCCCCAAAGCCCAGATCCAAATTTTTGGCTCTAATTGCTTTCTTGCCACCCATGACGCATGGACTTGAGAGGTGCTTTCTGGCAAGAGAGATGGCACTCTTGGACTCTGCTTACCTGACCAGCACTGAAGGAAGAAAGGTCAAGACAGAGTGCTGCAGGTGCCCTTATCACAATGTGCCTTTTCTCTAGGGAACTTGGCCTGAAATCTTGTGATCTGATGCTTAAAATTCACAACTTCTCTTCTGTGTTGTGTGTGAGAATTGTTTGTATGTATGTGTGAGGTGTGAATGTGAGTAAGGTCTGTGTGTAGCGTGTGTATATATGAATGGCATGTACATGAAATTTTTATGTATGTGGTAGTGTGGTGCGTGTATGGGGGAGCATCTTTTTTTATGTCTTTGTGAGGTATTGGTATATATGTGAGGTATGTATAGATGTGTCTGTGGTGTGTGTGCTGCATGTGTTTCTGTGTTGTGTATGTATGTGCATGAAATGAGTATGTGGTTTGAGTGTTGTGTGTGGTGTGTGGAAGGTGGGAGGTGTAGAAAAGAAAGACAAAAGGAGAGATCGTACAAATGGATGTAGCTCGGAATTTTTTTACTGAAATAATTTTAACTGAGAGTGTTCTATGCTTGAACTTTTGAGTCTTGGGATCAAGTTTTACCCAATTTTGTAACTAGCGATTTAATATTTGGAAGCTGCTTAGGCTATTTGAATTGTAGTTTTCTCATCTCTGCATTCTCTATCATTCTGAGGAGAATTTTTAATGTAAATGTTATGAGTATTAAATAAATAATGTTCAGGTTGAAGTTACTGATACAGTTTAGAATACTACATAAGTGTAAGATACTACCTGTTTTTCTTAGTGGTGACATTATTTTCCCAGAGTGTTTTATATTGAAAGTTGCAAAGAGAAACATAACATTCAGGGTTCTCTTATAAGAAGTCTATCATTATATGCTTCTATCTTCAAGGAATTTTTAAACTTAATATTCATTGATAATATATGGTATGTTGGAAGAGGAAGACTTAGGCTGTTATAATTCCATATCTAGTGAATGTCTAGGATATAAAGCACTTACTGTTTTAATTCATGGAACAGACAAGGCCATTTTAACTCAAAGCTTTGGGCTAAGATGTGGGGCAGCAAACTGTATCATATTAGAGAAGTTTGGAAATGATACAGAACACAGCCAGTCATTAAATGATTAAGCACAGCAATTATGCTCCTAAGTATATACCCTGAAGAATAAAAAACATGTGTTCTCACAAGAAGTTGTAAAGGAATGTTCATAGTAGCATTGTTCATAATAGCCAAAAAGTGGAAATAGTCCAAATGTCCATGAATGGATAAACAAATGTGTTATCCATATAATGGAATATTATTTAACAATAAAACTTATTTAGTACTAATAATGCTATTTCACGGATGAACTTGGAAAACATACTAAGAAGTCAGAATGGCATATTACATGATTTATATGAAAGAACCATAATAGACAAACTTACATAAGAAGTATATTAATGGTTATATAGAGGGGAGAGGGGATTGGAGATTGATGTCTGTGGAGTGAAAGATTTCTTTTTGGGAATAATGAAAGTGTTCTAAAATTGTGATGATGAGTGTACAACTCTGTGAATGTACTAAATAAGCCATTTTAAGTGGGTGAATTGTATGATATTTGAATTATGACTTGATAAAGCTGTTAAAAAATTCAGACAGGAGTGCCTGGGTGGCTCAGTCAGTTAAGAGGCCGATGTTGGCTCAGGTCATGATCTCACGGTTTGTGGGTTCGAGCCCTGCATCAGGCTCAGTGCTGACAGCTCAGAGCCTGGAGCCTGCTTCAGATTCTGTTTCTCTCTCTCTTTCTGCCCCTCCCCCACTCGTGCTCTGTTTCTCTCTGTCTCAGTAATAAATTAAAAAAAAAAAAAAAAGCAGAACAGTTTTCCTACATAGTAAACCTTCCCCAAGTACTCTACCAATATTTCTCAGAGGAACCTTACTTGATCCAAATCAGCAAACACAGACAGAATAGGAGGTGGTTTTATTAACAAAGGATTCCAAACCACAAAGTCCACCTGGAAACTGATGCTTTTGTCAAGGGTGAATGACCAGGGGTAGTGAATAGATGGGCACCCCTCTACTTTTTACCATAGGACATATTCCAGAACCAGCAGGCTTTGAGAAATTCTTTGTGAAGAGAGTCATTTTCTTTTCTTCTTCCTTCTCCATTCCTCTTGAAAAAATCTCCCCATACATCCTGTTATGATGAATTAACTTAGAAGAATTATAGTTGAGTGTACATTTGAAGGAACTTTTCTTTGCTTTTGTGATTTTGAAGTATTTTCTTAGACAGGATTAGGGCAAGTGCAGTGTTGGAGTGAATCCTCGATGGCCGAATTGCTATCTGGAAGAATTTGTATGTATGGACTCCCTTGTTCTTTCCTATTTCTGTGACTTCTGATTCCATCTCCAATCCTATAGAGTGGTATGTTCTGCCTATAGTCTCCACTGTTTCTACCCTGCTCCACCTCCACACACAAATAGCATATTCACTGTAGTTTCAGATGATCTCTTGGGAACAGAATGTATACTCCCATTACATCCTCACATTTTATCACTGCTTTTTAAACCCCCACTCCCTTTTTTTTTTGCTTAACATTTAAGTAAGGAATAGTCAGTATGCATCCACAGGAACCTTACCAATAGATGTATTTTGCTAGCTTCAGTTTTGAAATGTGGGATAGTATCTTTTAGTATTAAAAAATTGATATTTCTATAAAGTACCTTTTTTGGTGAAATATTTCTAGAATGTGACACCCAATTCTAATTACTATTATTAAATATCTATGAATTTGTTTTGAATAAGTAGAGAATAAGGATAAGTGGTATTTACGTATCATGGAGTACTATCTAAGTTAGCTTCCTGGGCATGAGCAAATCACTGGCTTAACAAATCAGGGAAAACAGCCTCCCTCGTTTGTCAGTCAATTGCATTTATATTTCTGACAGTTTCCACGATGGAATTAAAAAAAAAAGTGAACATAGAATTAGATCTGAATTGCTCTATCTAAATGAGTATTTCCTCACTTCCCACTGATGGAAGTCCAGAGATTTGAAGAATGGTTGAGGAGTCACGGTTTATAATTGCTCTTCTGCGGTGCAGGGTGGGGAGGGGAAGACATCAGTAGGCAATACAGTCTGAGATCTCTACTACAAAACAAATGCACAATTATAAGGAAGTTAAAAGGCCACAGCCTTGATTATATTATTGATTATATTACCATTGATATCTATTTTAAATAGTTTACCAATATTAGTTACAGGAGTTTTATATGTTTTGCATGGGAAAGCTCTCTTGGCATACACTATGTACTTATCATCATGTACCCTGAGCATGGAACACAAACTCATTGTTCGAGCAAAGAGTCTGTGCTGGTATGTGTGAATGCATAGGTGATATGTCAGTGGAGATGTACATCAGGGAAAATATGGAAAATTGGAAATGTCTAGTTCATTTTTTCAAGGGCTTGATTTAACTAGTAAACTCTCACAAACAGTGGTCAGAAGCAGGGACTAACTGTATATTTTTAATGTGATTGGCTCACAGACTGGGTTTCCTGAGAGGCAGACTCTAAGAAGGGGATTTTTGACACCGCCACCTATGGAAGGGGAGGGAAGAAAGCAAAATCAGGAAGGAGGGAGAAGAAAAAGTTGGTTTGTAATACAGTTTCTAAGAAGGCCAAAACAGACCCAATCGGGAGTTCTGAAGCTGGGGTAGCCCTTCAGAGTTATCTTTTTTTCTTTTTTCTTTTTTTTTTTTTTTTAGAGAAAGAGAGAGAGGGAGAGATTGAGAGATAACACAGGTGAGGGGCAGAGAGAGGGGGACAGAGGATCTAAAGCAGGCTCTGTGCTGACAGCAGCAAGCCCAAAGTGGAGCTTGAACCCATGAACCATGAGATCATGACCTGAGTCCAAGTTGGATGCTTAACTGACTGACTGAGACACCAGGTGCCCTCGGCTCTTCAGAGTTATCTTAAACAACTGTGGAGCGAGGCCTTTATAACCTCTCATTGACTCAGTATTAAATGCTTGAACAAGGTGGCGGGTTTTAGCTGAGGCAATTTGCAAATCAGGCTGACAGCTGAGAGCACTTCCTGACCCTCGGAAGATGAGTCATTCTTTCCTGAAGGGGTTATCCTCACAGCATCCACTGCAAATGGTGAGGTATTTTGGAACTGGCAGGCACTGATAAATGCCATATAGTCAAGCAATTCCTTGCTTCTTGCATTCCTTTCTTCTTTGTGTCCCCCAATCTAGTGTTTTCCCAAAAGTACTTAAAAGGGCGGGCTCTCAGTTATCAGAAATCTACCTAGTCTTTTCATTACAAGACATGAATTAATTATTATTATACTCAGGGACCATAGTTGTTTTCTATAGAAAAGTTAGTTACTATATCTGATGGCCAAAGTACTTATTGTGATAGTCCCTGTCTACATAATACTAGCATCCTGACAGCCAGATGTCAGAAGGACGGTCCAGATAAAATTATTTTTTTCTTTTATATTAAAGAAAAGAGGGGTGGCCGGGTGGGTCAGTCAGTTAAGTGCAGACTTCGGCTCAGGTCATGATCTCAAGTTTCTTAAGTTTGATCCCCGCATCGTGCTCTGTGCTGGCAGCTCAGAGCCTGGAGCCTGCTTTGGATTCTGTGTCTCCCTCACTCTCTGCCTCTCCCCTGCTTGCACTCTGTCTGTCTGTCTGTCTCTCTCAAATAAATAAACTTAAAAAAAAAATTAAAAGAGAAAAAGGTACATTTATTCATTGCCCACCGGTAAGAAATAAAATAGTACCTTGATTTGACATGTTTTGTTCTCGTTTAACCATTATTTTTTTATGAAATAAAATTTGCTATACAGTGTATAAATATAACACTTTGTAAAAAATGACAGCATATTCATCTGAGCTGAGTTTTGGTTTGGTTGACTCTTCATTTTTGAGGGGTGTGTATTTAGCTGTTGCATGGCTTTTGAAGCATCCAAAAAATATCAAATGGTAGAGAAGCTAGTAAATTGATACATGAAATCACTATATTGAATTGGAAACAAAGTAATCTTGCTTACTAAGTACTGACTTTCTTACCAAACATTACAATAAAATAACTCTACCATTAAACGTAGTACATAGGCGCCTGGGTGGCTCAGTCGGTTAGGCCTCAATTTTAGCTCAGGTCAGATCTCACATTAGTGGGTTTGAGCCCCGCATCAGGCTCTGTGCTGACAGCTAGCTCAGAGCCTGGAGCCTGCTTCTGGTTCTGTGTCTCCTTCTCTCTCTGCCCCTCCTCCCCTCATGCTCTGTCTCTCTCTGTATCAAAAATAAATAAAACATTTAAAAAAACAGTACAGAAATCACCAACCAGAAAACTTGTATGTATGAAGTTGTCTTTAGTTATACATTTTAAAAAGACTTGGAAGAGCCACTTTCCATGGCCTTTAAGAATAGGTATTGGCTAATGTCTTTGGAGTCTGTTGGATTGTTTTCAAGATCTTTCTTCAGTCAATTGAGGATAGTTATCACTGCAAGCTCTACAGCATAGCAGAGTCAGCCCTTGAAGACACACAGAGATAATTCAAGGCACTGATTTCTCCATCTTCAGCTACCTTATTCCATTAACTACTGGAATTAGTTCCCTCTAGATAAAATTCACATTAACCAAAATAAAAGGAGAATTAGAGAAGCTTCTGAAGCTTTTCTGTGACTAAAAGAACAATCGTTTTATCGACAACTGTGTTAGGTTTACCAAAAAGGGAAAATGTGTTTTAAATAGAACCATCCTTGTCATTCATTCATCTTAGTTCTGAAAACATGTGAGGAAAGATTAGTCAGGTTGTAGGGGTGGCTCAGTTGGTTGGGCATCTGATTCTTGATTTCAGCTTAGATACCAAGGTTGTGGGATAAAGCCCCACATTGTGCTCAGTACTGGGTGTGGAGCCTGCTCAAGATTCTCTCTCTCTCTGCCTCTCTGCCCCTTACCCCACTCACACATGATCTCTCACTCTTTTTCTCTCTAATAATTATAATAATAATAATAATAATAATAATAATAAAATAATAATCCAACTGCTGAATCTAATTTGAAAAGGTCAGGGAGAAGTACTGTTTTTTTTTTCCTCTTTAAAGTTACATGTTATTTGCAGTGTTAGATTGACTGTGTTTTTCTCATAAACCTCCTGTACACTGGGAACAAATTCAAAGATGTTTTGTTATCAGATTTGGACCTTAAGAATCGTTGCTATTCCTTAACCCATAGATAAAAATCTAAGCAGTTCTTTAAAAGAAACTGTAGCATAAACTATCAATACTCTGTAATTTAAATAGGTCAACTTTTGTTTTGCAAAGTGATGATGATTCTAAATAACTATTGTATGTAAGAATAGAATTGTATATTTATTTATGCAACAAACATTTCCTGATAGATGGTGTCTAGCAAGCGGCACATGGATATGCCATTTCTGGGATCAGTGCTGCTTAATGCGCAAGCTTCAGTAAAGGCCTGGGTCTTGTTTACAAACTGTCTTCCTTGATCCTAATGAAGGTGTCATTCCTGCTTCAGGAATAGGTCTCTCCATCCTTGTCTTTTGGTTTCCTATCTCAATTCTGTAATCTCCTCTGGCCATTATACTCTCAAATCATTATAAATCCTGCCTCCCAGGGTAGTCTATCTTGCTTTTCTAATCTAACTTTCCATTACTCATCCTTTAGATTCCTTCTCCTGGCTTCCTTTTGCTTTCCTAACGAATTTCAAATTACTTATCCTTATCTTGAAGGCCATTTGCCACTCTGCCCCTGCTTAAGTCATTTTCCTTATCACTTCTGATTCCTCCCTTTACTCAGGCTTCTACGTGCAAGCACATTTCCAAAATAAGAGAATTTATTTTGAGTTCCTATAATGCTTCTGCCTTGAAGAGCTTTGATCTTTTTCTTATATCTTCTCAGAGAAGTAAGCAATTGAGCTGTGTTAAAAAATTCACCAGTGCAACTGGAGGTAAAATTCTGTGCTTTGTGCACAATTAACGCACTACTGATCTCTCTGTTCCTCGACCTCACCATAGGTTTCACTCCTAGCTGTCTAAGTGTATGCCTTCCGCAGATGCCTTATCACCAGGCTGTATCCTCTGTATGGCAAACAGTTTTTCTTAAAATGTCATAGAAACACAGAATGTAAGTATGGAAAAGGATTCCCTACATATAAGAATCCAACTTCCCACTTGGTATAGAAATCCATCTCAGAACATTCCTGATCCGTAAATTTCCTTGTCAGGGGAGAAAGTCAACTCACAAAGATAAGCCCTTTGCCGGTTGCATAGGACTTCTTTTGAGAAAGTATTCTTTGTGCTGAAGTCTGGTTCTCTACCACCTCCTATTCTTAATACAAGCCATATAAGTGGAAAGATACAAAATAATTCTAAAAGCCTTTCCTTACTTTGCAAATACAAATGAACACAGCCATAATCTCCTCCACTAAACCTTTTCTGCTTGGAGTTAGGTGTCCAAGCTGCTTCAGTAATTCCTGTAGTGGAAGATTTCACACTCTTATCTTGCTGCACCTCTGATATAAGTTGGTTAGCAAACTTCACAGGAAGCCTTGCTTTCGGTGTTGATCCAAATGTTACTGTCACTATGTTTTCAGTAATATTGAATATCATTTTCATAACCTTAAAAAATGTATAATTAAGCATCATCTTTTATCTTTTAATGAATGTAAAAGCTCATATTCACAGAATTAATGTTCAGTGACTCAAAGAATATTTAATATTTTGCAGTGATTCTAAAAACATAGGAGCACCATAATCATATTTGAGACTGACTTGGAAAAACACTCTGTGTTTCAGTCTAGTATTTTGAAGAACTTTTGAGATGTCATGGAACAGTAGTTTTAGGGTTTTCACATTGCTCGCACATGAACACTTTGGGAATTGTTCAGTGAATATGTCTCCTGAACACTTTGTTCCTTGAAATTATCAGATCTTCCTTGGATTTGTTTTCTTCCCTGTGTGCGTGAGCATGATTGCCCATCACTATCACAATGAGAACCATTTCTTTTCTTTGTTTTTCCCAGTGAAAATACTCTATTCCAGCTGGAAAATGGAATAGGTTAGGACTGTGTTTTTTACTCTTTTAGGGTTCTGGAATCCTCTAAGAATCTAATGAGATCTGGCAATATTCTTTTGGAAACTATACATATACATATGACCATGCAGAGAGCTGGCATTTAATTTTAGGGGTGCAGGTACTATTGGAATCCTACCCATGTTTTCATTACAGGGTAGTGATTGCAGGTTGACTGATTTAGTTGTATCTCAGTTTACATATATCTCTTCCTAAAAAGAGTTGTAAGAGTAAAATTATATTAATAAGATGTGTGTTTAATAACTCCATTCAGTGATCTTTTAAGACAATATTATTTCTAAAACTAATTTGACTGATGTTTCTATTTGTAGAATATTGAGTTTCTTAATGTGAATACATTTGTATAATTTTATGATGCATATTTTTCTTTGAAATACTTTCTTCAAGAATTTTCATAATTAAAAATATTTAAAAATATTTTTCTTTGTAAATTCTCAACCTCCAAACTTAAGTCTTATCTATAGTTATGTCCCACACATATTATTGAAATGGAAGAAGATGCATCTTAAGACAAATTTTAGCATCTTTTGGACAAATTTTTATTTTTTAAAGTTTGTTTATTTTGAGAGAGAGGGAGAAAAAGAGAGAGTGGGAGAGGGAGAGAAAGAGGGAGAGAAAGAATCCCAAGTAGGCTTCACAGTGTCAGCGCAGAGCCTGATGTGGGGCTTGAACTCACAAACCGTGAGATCATGGCCTGAGCCGAAATTAAGAGTTCAACGCTTAACTGATGAGCCACCCAGGTGTCTCAAATTTTAATTCTTTACAGTGTATCACTACATGTATAAATATACCTATAAATAGGCAGATGCAGGTATCTTTACAAGTATGTTTATACAGGTTTAGGTATATTTGAAAGCACTATTTTTCTTTTCAAAAGCTTTGAAAATGTCCAACTTCAAAAATAAAAATGTATATGTACAAATGATGTATAAGGAAAGATAGGAAATAATACCATGAAGCAGATAGCTATTCAACATATCTAGGTTTATAGTTTAAAAAATAATAATCCTATTATTATTAGCTAAAGTTTTATTAGTGTTTTTTAATACTAACCTTACTTTAGCAACATAGTTTTTCTTATTTTATTTTTTAATTTTTAAAAGAATTATTTATTTTATTTTTATTATTGAGTATAGTTGACATACAATGTTATATTAACTTCAGGTGTATAGCATAGTGATTTCACTATGTGATTTAAAATATATATATCCTATATATTACTTAATACTCACCATGATCAGTGAGTCACCATACAATATTATCATCTTATTGATTGTATTGTATTCACTATGCTGTACTTTATAACTCTGTGATTTACTTAGTTTACCAATTGTAGCACATTAATTATTACATAAGAATCATCTGTAATACTAGTTCTGTAGTAAGATTTTTTTTTCGTGTGTGATTCGTAGAATTTGCTGAACTTGATGGAAACTTTGATTTCATCTTGAAGGGTGTGGAGATGCTGAACCACATACATTTTGTAAAAAGGGTTATGGAGCTGAACAATTATGACAGATTTATGAAGTATATTGATTTATCACTTTTTCTGTGAAATGAACAAAGTCCACTAGCATCAATCTTAGTTTATACATGTTTGTGCATAGTTAACCAAGGAACTGTCAAAACACATTGCTATACACTGAGGACATAAACTTTTTATATGTATATATAAAGATTAAAACAACATTTCTGGAGCACTATGCATATGCAAGCAATGCTTCTAAGGTAGATGAAGTTCAAAATGTACTCTGAGGAATATAATATTTTTTTTTATTTTGTTGCCATCAGGAAAAGGGCAGTTTTCTAAGTCTAATAAATTTATTTTTAGTTTGGCAACAGGATTAAGCTTCCTGGGTGACTATTGAAATCAGTCCCTAAAAATGCTTAATATCACAATTTGGATTTAACAGATAGATTCATATTCACTGAATTACTTAGTCATAATGTATAGGAAGTTACCTTTTCATATCCCAAGGTGGTTATATGACAAGGGACGGGTCCCGGTTCTGTGGCATCTGAGGTATTATACAACTCGGAGGTTCCACTTTGAGAGAAATGTACACATTAGGTAACAACTGACACTTAGAATGAAAAAAAAAAGAATCACAACAACTTACAAATTTAATAAAGCTGACAAACAGAGGCATCACAAGATGTATAAAATTACCTTAATTTAAAAAGTGAATTGCCAGACATACGTCTATGATTCTATGTCTGGGGTGCTTTATAGTTTTTGGGTGTTTATTCTGTAATTACCTTTTCATATGACCATTATTCTATGTAAAGAATATAAAGACAATATAGTCTTTCTCCTAGCATGGTTGATTACAATCTAATATTTTATTATTGGTACTTTATAAAATTCTTATCAAGTGTCTCATTTGTTACTGGTTTGTTCATATGTATTTTTAATGTTTTGTTTTCAGAGAGAGACACACACACACACACAGAGACAGAAAGGGAGACAGAGTGTGAGTGGGCGAGGGGTAGAGAGAGGAAGAAGGAGACACAGAATCTGAAGCAGGCTCTAGGCTCTGAGCTCTCAGCATGGAGCCTGAACCAGGGCTCAAACTCAGAACTCTTGCCAGATCTGAGCCAAAGTTGGACGTTTAACCCACTGAGACACCCACGCACCCCATATCCTTTATATTCTTGAGACTGTGGCCAAACTTGGGAAAACCTCTGTTGAATGTCATTCATTTTTCAGCCATAAAATTTGGAGAAACTTTCAAAGACCAGCTCCTGGCTTTCTACATTTTAAACATTGTGTCTCCTCCACTGCACACAGACGAGTGGTAACTGGAACTCTGGGCAGGCTCATGTCACAGTGTTGTCTCAGGTCCTTCCCCTTCCTGCTGCAGTGCCCTGTGAGCTGGGACTGTGGTCAGCAGGAGTGGTCCTGAAAGCTACCTAAGGATATGTGGAAGAAACTGAGAACTACTAAATGATAATTCCGCAAAACCAAAGCTAAATGTGCTTTAATTCAACTTCTAATTAGCTAGATCCCAAAAATGCCCATTAGTCAATCAGTACCACCCAGCCTAAAGGAAAGCTAGCAGTGTGAAATCTAGTGAGTAGACATTAATCTTAAACTACTGTCGATGAAATATCTTGCTTTGGTAAAATTCCTAAAACATCTGAGTTTGTCTCCCCCATGGTAGAGTCATTCCCAGTGCCTTGGAAAGAGGCTGTGAAGCTTCCTAGCTTCGTGACAAACCTGCCTCTATGGTGGGTTGTAAAATTTCTAGACCACAGCAATTTGGCTTGCCTGAGGAAACACAGAAGTTGGCCTTACAGTTACACAAAAATAGTTATATTTTTCCTGGAGTTTAGCCACCACTTCTCAGATATTTCATAGAAGTTCTTTTTATGCATTCTTCTCTTTAGAAGTTTTTTTGACAGCCAATATTTTGCATATTACACCACTTTTTAAAGTCACCCCAGTCATTGAATAGCATAATCTTTTGAGAGGGAACAGAGTTGGGCTCTGGTAGGCTTTAAACATTCATTTGTTTCCCAGTAGGAGGACCTGCGTAGTAAGAAGTAATACCTTTTATGTGAATTGTTCCCCTTGGTTTATTTTAAAGCACAAATGGTATTGTGTGATAATGGGATGGAAATCCAATTCAGGGAGTAGAATATGCTATTTATGATCTGGCTTGTTCTTTAGGTTTTCCAGTTTAGTCCTCAAGAAGCTGAAAATCCACCACTGTCTGTTTAAAACACAAACAACCACATACATAGATAGACATAAGAAATAAATATTCCCTGTAAACTCACATTATAATAGGCAGTGTTGTTCATCTAAAAAACATGAAATGAATGGTGATGAGAACGTATGGACTAACTTTCAATGTAAACAACTGGGCTATTTAAATTCTCTCTCAATATAGAAACTTCAAGGGAACAATGCAGCATGACTTGGGCCATAATTTGGGAACAATCTGCAAGGCAAAATATAGAGGCACTAATTTTGTTGCATTTGCAGCCCACATACTGTAACACCAGGTTCGTTCCTGTTATTTTGGCTAAAGATGAGTCAGGAACCTCTAATGTCACCATTCCTAAAAGATAGCAATTGATTCAGAATGTGAGACAGAGAAATCCTAGAAGTCTGACCTTCAGATCAGTTTAACTATAGATCAATAATACATTACTGAGACCGATGCAGTACCCCAAATCACCGCAGTTGGCTGCCAAGATACTATTTTTTCTCACATAATTTGGTCAAGAGCAGTCAGTAAAGATATATTTTTCCCACTGATAATATGCTGATTCAGGGAACATGCAACACAATGTAGATATGGCTCAGGCCAGCTCTGTATGATATGGTCATGTAGCTTTCCTGCTTTCTTACAAAAGCCCTAGGCAAAGAATGGTTCTTAATGTTCAGTTAAACCAACTGAAGTCTAATTCCTTAGACTCTATCCCATGCATGATTGTACCTATTTTGGCAATGAATTCTTTCCCTTTGGAGCGTATAACATTGACATGTCTTCTAAAGACACTAGGTATTATCAGTATTATGGGCGGAGGTAGCAGGCACACTCTGGCTAATGGATTTATGTGTTATTAGTGAATTATGGTTTCTTAGCATGGTAAGTCATGATTAAGTAATCATATGTTAGGAAAACTCTGATCCTTAGGAAAAACCACCAAGATTTTTCAAAGTAATTTGCTATATTTGGATGCAAAGTATATAGATCTTTTGATAGCATCCTCACTTGCTTTCTTACAGTATCATTGGATAACATGAAGACATGTAAATTAATGCTAAGTTGCACCATATATACAAAAGCATTAGTTTTAGTAATACTCTATTCCATCAGTTCGTTTTCACTGTGTATTTTTTCTTTACAAAATTATTTTAAGAACTCCACTGAGATAAAACCATATACAGTAAAACCTGGGATTGCAAGCAACTTGTTCTGTGAGTGTTCTACAAGACAAGCAATCACTTCTAGTAAATTTTTACTTGATTAACGAGCAATATCTTACAATACTAGTAGTACGTGACACCAAATACCACATAATCACAACTTAGCCAGTGGTTATTTTCTCTCTCTCTCTTGCTGCAAGATCATTGCAGTGTGATATTTTTGCAAAATGCTCAAATGGAAGCAAAAGCAAGTGTCATTGGATAGGTTCTTTATTAAAGTTGCACGGAAAGAAAAAGATTCTATTGAGCCAATAGATAGCAGGGATTCTGTTAGTGATAGTGAAATTTGAGCTGCACAATAACCCTCCTCTCTCTGGTCTCCCTCATACCAGCCACGAAGGTTTTCAAAGGTAACTGCATGGCAATTTGCTTACTTATCTTTATATTTCGTATTTTCCTTATTATTTTGTATTTTATTACAATATTGTAATCATTTTTAAATTTTTTTAATGTTCATTTAATTTTGAGAGAGAGTGACAGAGCAGGAGTGGGGGGAGGAGCAGAGAAAGAGACACAGAATCAGAAGCAGGCTCCAGGCTCTGAGCTGTCAGCACAGAGCCTGATGCAGGGCTTGAACCCACGAACCTTGAGATCATGACCTGAGCCGAAGTGGGCAGCTTAACTGACTGAGCCACTCAGGCACCCCTGTAATCATTTTTACATGAATATTTTTGGAATGTGGAATGAATCATCTGAGTTTCCATTATTTCTTATGGGGAAATTCACTTAGATATATGAATGCTTTGGATTACAAGCATGTATCCAGACCAAATTATGCTCACAAACTAAGGTTTTACTATACAAATATTGAGCATATTTCAAGTATATAATTGACAAATCTTGATAGATGTGTACACACCTGTGAAAAAATTGCCAAAATCCAGATGACAAGCACAGCTATCACCCCTAAAATTTCCTCCTGCCCTTTTGCCATCCTTAACTCCTGCCCTTTTCTAGAAACCCTACCTTCCCAAAGTTGGTCGATATTCATATGAAGACTCAAGGGAAGCTAGGGCAAGTGTCCCAAGATCTCTGTTCATGCTGCTATCTCTCGCCTATGTCACTCTGCTCTGTAAAGTGTCCTGCCTTGACCTCCCCAGAATCCTGGCTCTCTCCTCAATTTAGGGGCACTGGCGGGCTCTGGCTGGGTTTGCCTCTTTATGCTGAGGCCTGGAAACTCTCTGCAGGCAGAAAGCTGGGGCAATCATGAGACTCACTTGGTGTGTTTTCCTGTTCTCTGCTCACTGACCCATGTGACCTGTTTCCTAATGTCTGAAAATGGTTGTTCATATATTTTGTCTAGTTTTGCAATTCTTTCATGAGGAGTTGTAAACCTGGCTGCTTTTACTCCATCCTGGCAGGGACCAGAAACCTTCCCAGTGACCATATATATTTGATTGTTATGGTCAGCATCTGAAAAGAACATTTTAGAGATTATTTCATACTAAGTGGTGATTTTTGTTATATTGATTTTACTTAAACAGAGGAAGCTTATTAGAAGCATTTTGTTACACAAATTATTAAAAAATAATTTTAAAAACATTAAAATATCCAGATTAACAAAAATTGTTAAAAATATGTCCTGTAGGGGCATCTAGGTGGCTCACTTGGTTAAGTGTCTGGCTCTTGGTTTCAGCTCAGGTCATGATATCATGGTTTGTGGGTTCAAGCCCTGCATCAGGTTCTGTGCTGACAGTGCAGAGCCTCCTTGGGATTCTCTCTCTTCTTCTCTCTGCCCCTCCCTCACCCACAGTATCTCGCTCTTTATTTAAAATAAATAAATAAACTTAAAAAATATTTCCTGTAATTATAAATGACTCAACATTTCGTAATTTTTTTAGAACTTTCTTAGTTTGATGTTTATAGAATATTAAAAAATTTAAGAACATATACATATTGATAGTTAAATGAAAATGTTTTAAATGATGAAAGTAGTAAATACTGCTTGGTAAAATTATACATACATACATATATAAAGTACATATATATACATATATATGACATATATATATATATATATATATATATATATGCATGCGTGCACACACACATATAGTGAATATTGTACTTTTACTCCCACTCTCAGAGAGAACTTCTGTTAAATGTTATAGTTCTTTCCCAAAGTTGTTTCCATGCATGCACAACATACTATGTGTATTTTTCCTATACATAAATCATTCTATGTATATTTTCTTTCCTCTTTTACTCTTTTTCTTTCTACCTTAGTCCATACAGATTAACTTGACCACTTAAATGGCTTCTCTTCCATGTGTATTTAATCAATTTGCTAATAATAGGCATTCATGTTTCTTCTAACTTGTTCTCACTGTTCACTATTCATTTTCTTATTAATTTTTAGACAAGTGGGTTTTAATATAGTATAGCCATGTTACCATATGTGTAGGTGTGATGTAGACAAAAAATCGTTACAGCCAAAATCACCCTCCCCAAATCTGCACTTTTTTTCCAGCATTGTATTAGTGTCTGCTTTCAAAAGCACATCGAACCTTTAGAATTAACTTATCTATTAAATTTTATAAAAATATGAATATAAATTAGTATCTCTTAGTTTAATTGCCATTTATTTGATTATTAGTTAGATTTCAACTTGTTTCTCAGCCATTGTGTGGGACTAGGCATTCTTTGCTGGTGGATTTTGCCTGGTTTCATATCGGCATGTTCATCTTTTTATTTTCTAACTTGTCACAACTCATCTTAAAAGTTCTCCCTACCAAGATGCTTTGTCACATTTTAAAGGAGTCTTGCTATGGTTTTTATTAAAATAAAATTGAGTTTACAAAAACTTGGAGACAACTTGATAGCTATGACATGCTTCAAAGGTTGTCTGCAAAGGGAGGACAAGGGTGGAGGACAGTAGGGTTCAGAAGTAATGCAAGAAACATTTTGAGAATGATAGACTTAGTGATTGCCTTGCTTGTGGTGATGTTTTCACAGGTAGACACATATGCCAAAACTTGTCAAGTTCTATTCTTAATTTTTTTTATTTTTGAGAGAGAGAGAGAGAGAGAGAGAGAGAGAGGGAAACAGAACACGAGTGGGAGAGAGGCAGAGAGAGAGATACACACAGAATCCGAAGCAGGCTCCAGGCTCTGAGCTGTCAGCACAGAGCCCGTTGCTGTGCTCAGACCCACAGACTGTGATATCATGACCTGAGCCAAAATCAGATGCCCAACCAATTGAGCCACCCAGGCGCCCTTCAAGTTGTATACTTTAAATATGTGTGTATCTCTGTTGTGGCTCAATAAAACTGTTAATAAAAAAAATAAAGTGGCAACAGACATTCAGTAAACTGCTTACAGCCTAAAATAAAAATTGAGTTTGATCAGAACAGTTTTTGTGTTATCTTGGTTAGATTTTTCCTGTCACAGTTATAATCACTTTCTAAAATGAGTTGGGAACTCAAAGAAAGTAACTTTCACCTTTAAGATTAAGGATATCAAACCAGTAAAATAAAAGCTTCTAGATTAGATTCAGTCTACAAAAAACTGAAACGTAAATAGAATGTCTGAGTAGCATTATGTAGGAATTATATTTTATAAATTTCTGGAATTGAGGTAGGGAAAGCAAGAGAAAAAGAGATACAAGATTGCTTTAAACTTGAACCATGTAGTTAAAGAATGATAATGACCTTATGATAAGTTTTTAGGGATTTCAGTATGGGGATGGAAGCATACTTTAAAATTGTTCTTTTTAGTGTAAGAGGTGAAAATTGAATTACTCAAAAAATAAGTGTGAGCTTGAGGAGAAGCCACACTTATTAGTTAGGATTTATGGAGTGGAGATGACTGAAGAATGTACTAGAAGAACAGATTACTAGAAGCGATGCCAAGTGATGTATGCGGGGCTCTGGGCCTACCAGGGCTCACCCCTCCCCCAGTGGGGCAGCATACTGAAGCTGCAGACTGGGAGCTGCCTCAGGGTGAAGTGCACGGGCTCTTGGTGCAGCACAGAGGCCCTTTGTATACATTTTCCTGAAAGGATGTGAAATCTTCTTTGCCTTAAGAATGAGATAAAATGTGGGGTGCCTGGGTGGCTCAGTTGGTTAAGCATCTGGCTCTTGATTTCGACTCAGGTCATGATCTCAAGGTTTGTGAGATTGTGCCCCACATAGGGCTCTAAGCTCCTAGCATAGAGCGTACCTGAGATAATCTCTCTCCCTCTCTCTCTGCCCCTTCCCTGCTCTCTCTCTCTCTCTCAAATAATAAAAATTTAAAAAAGAATGAGATAAATTTTGAATTGACAACTAAATCAATTAATCTTGATTATAAGAAGGAGGGAAAGAGAAAGAGAAGGAAGAGACAGTAAAGAAAAATATTTTTTTATTTTTTTTATATTTATTTTTGAGAGACAGAGAGAGACAGTGTGAGCAGGGGAGGGTCAGAGAGAGAGAGAGGTACAGAATCTGAAGTAGGCTTCAGGCTCTGAACTAGTTGTCAGCACAGAGCCCAATGTGGGGCTTGAACCCACAAACCATGAGATCATGACCTGAGCCAAAGTCAGACGCTCAACCGAATGAGCCACTCAGGCGCCCCAATGAAAAATATTTTTGATACAGGTGAAAGATAGTGACTCTGACACAGGGTTTAAGTCTCAACTTTGACATTTACAAGGTGCCAAACAACAGAATAAAGTGTTTAGCTTTTCAGAACCTCAGTTTCCTCAGTTCTATAAATTAGTGATAAAAACTTGTACACTTTCTAAGATTATGGTAAAAATCAAATATCCCAGTGCATGTATAAATTTTTTTCAAAACATAACACTACTTAAGTTACTTTCCAATCATGTTTTCCTTTGTTCTGTATGCATTCTTGTTTTAAATCTACAATTGTCTTTTCATCCTCAATCAGTAAACTTTATAGTAAAACTGAAGCTGTTCTTTAAGGCCAACATGTTAATAAAAAAAAAGTAGATGTTACATCGAATTCAGTGACTTGGGACAACAACCAAGGACATTTACACACAGTATGTCTTTAAAATTTGAGGAGTGAAAGAAGAAGGTAATAGGAGCTAACAGATCGGCATGGCATGTGATAGCAGTGCAAGTGTAATGAGATCAAACTAGATGTTACTGTGTTTGTCTCTTTGTTTACATTTGAGCAGGCCTCTGCCCTGGGATTCCTTCACAGTTCTACCTGTGCGTGCCCACTGACCCTTTCTACCAGGATGCCTTGAGGGCACTTCCAACTCAGCATGGTCAATTTGGAACTCATTATCTACTCCCCAGTTGTTCAAGCTATAAGCCTCCAGGTCACCCTTGACCCCCTGTCTCCTGAAACCTCTCTTCTCCCCCGTATGGATCATTCTCCACATCCTGTTGATTTCACCCTCCAAATATCTTTTCTAGGCTTATCATCTGTGCTTCTGTTGCCACTTTCAGAGTTTAAGTTACAGGCTTCTCAGTCTTTAGTTTCTTTCCCCTGGCCAATCTCTCCTCAAATTGCTACCACCAAGTACTATCATTGTAAAACACCAGTTATCTTCCCAAATCACAAGGCTTTTTCTCCTCTGTAATAATTTAACTTTAAGGTGTATTAAGATAAGTTAGCTAAGATATATGCTACCAATATGTTCACCACAGTATTGTTTAGGAAGGAAATATAAGAATTCTAAAAGTCCCAAAGGATAGGATTAATTACAACAATAGACTATAAAATAGCATTAAAGTAGTGTTAAAAATCTGTATTTAATGACAAAATAATTGATGACATTAGTTATAAAAATTAAATAACAGTAATATTCATAGAAACAGCTGTGGAAACCAAATTATATTATAAAGAGAGATTTCTAGATGGTGGAATTCATCGGGAATTTTTCTGGCCCCACCTCCCCCCAAAACAAAGGCAAATTCAAACTAAAACAGAACAAAAAACCTTGCTATGTGACTCTATAAAAAGTAACACTTCTGGCTAGGTTTCAGAAACCACCCATAATCCTGTAACGTAGCATAACAAATGTGAAATGCCACACAAGAAATCCACTAACTTCTTAAAAATTATGAAAACCTGGGACTTCAGAACATCCCCTATCTGCCCCATTTAAGCAAACAAAAAATTTTGTAGAATTTCTGGTAGAGAATAATATCATGTACTGTTCCGATCCACTCTGCTTCACCGTATCTATCCACAACTGTGCACTCTTTACATTTTTTTGAAACAAAAGCAAACAAACAAAAACTATGTTTATACATATCTGTAAAGGCCAAAAAAAGTAATGGTGTAAAGCCTGGGAGAGAGGGAAAGTGACAGGCAAAGCCTCTCTGCCTACATTTTTTTACTTCCGTGTGTTTCAGTTAAGGCTTCTGAGAGTTATTCTGAAATGCTTATATTGACTCATTTCTGTCTCTAAAGTAGCATTTATTATTAAACTTTGCACCAGTGATGGGATCTGGTGTTACATACAGGCTTGCTCAGTTAGAAGGTTTGAGGGGTGAAGCCTCGACATTTGGGTTCATGCGCACATGAGCCCGCAGGTACATGCATGCGCACATGTACGTGGTAGCTTTGCAGTGTGCACACATTTTGACACTGGTGGGGCTGGACATTATTCTACAGAGATGCTTTTATTAATTTCTATGTAGTGTGGTATGTTAGGAGGGTTTTTTTTTTGTTTTTGTTTTTTTACCATATCCGGTTAAGCATATACCTTAATCATTGTCAAGGGAAAAAAAGTGAGTAGATCTTGATCTCTTCTCAAAACCATTTACTTTCTTTGTTGTTTCTCTTCTGTTCCCCACCTCAAATCTCTTTTATACTATAAAATATAACTGGCATGAGTGATAATATTAAGTCAAGTAGTGGAAACTATTGATTTAAATATCTATACCCAAAAATTAGTGTAGAATTCTAAAAACGACAGCTAAAAATAGTTAATACTTTCATTTTTGGTATTTTCATAATGCCTTGTGATACGTAAAAGGTAGGTTTCTCAAATGTGTCTCAGGATAGTATTTTAAATACCCCATCCTAAATAATATTCAAGATTTTCAATATAAGAATTGATTTTTCTCTTATATAAAGACATATATATATCATGCAACTTTATTAATTTTACTTTAGAATTTGAAAAATTAACTGGGAATCTTAAAAACCTTTTCTCCAAAAACAAAAGCAAAGAAAAAGTAATTACATTAAAACAAACAAAAAACTCTCTCTCTCTCTCTCTTTTCTTTAGGGGTACAGGCTAAGGGGAGAGGAAGTGTTCTTAAGAAAATAGGCTGGGGGTGGGGGGGTGTGTGCCTGGGTGGCTCAGTAGTTCAGCACAGCTCATGATCTTGCAGTTCATGAGTTCAAGCCCTGCATCATGTTCTGTACTGACCTTGCAGAGCCTGGAGCCTGCTTCAGATTTTGTGTCTCCTTCCCTCTCTCAGCCCCTCCCAGCTCTGTCTCTCTTTGTCTCTCTGTCTCTCTCTCTAACTCTCAAAAAATAAATAAACATTTAAAATAAAAAAGGAAAAGTCTGTGGGGTGAGATACCTTTGGCTTAAATCCACTTTCTAGAATTCACTAGCTGAATAACTGTAGGTGACTCACTTGAGCTGTTTAAGCTGGTTTCTTCCTCTGCAAAATGGCAATAGTAATAGTGCGTTATGAGATAAAATGAGATAATGCCATCCATGTAAAGTGACTGACAGTGTGCTTGGTACTCAAAAGATATTTTTAAATTATGTTAACTTTTCTACAAAACTTTCTTTACAATAAGTACAGATTGTGTGTTTTGCTTATATTCCACTTTCCAATACACAAGGTACCTTCACAAACATGACCTTATCTTATCTTTACCACAGAGATGGCCCAGAGAAATTATAAACTGAGGCTCAGGGAAGTTCAGTGAGTTAGCAAAGATTCCACCTGTCCATAGCAGCACCAGGACCAAAGCATCTCCAATAAAGGTCACAGCAGACACTAATGGATGGATCTCTGGCTGTGTCTGTTTCTGTATCTGGCTGTGTCTGTGTCTATATCTGTACCTACTCCCGTAGCTCTATCTATTGCTATATCTATACACCTCCTAGAATATAAGTAGGCATATTTAGTATAGGCGGCAGTTGTATTTCTGTATGTTCATTTCTGGCACTGGATGCTATTCCTATTATAAAAGTTGCAACCTTGCCACTCACTGAACAGATGGCATTGCTTGATTAAAGTGAGGCCATATTTGGAACATTTCTAAAAAGACTTTCTCATGTGGATGGATGTCTCTGCCCACTGGAATGGTTCCTTTTCACCAGTCGAACAAACCAAATCCTGGGCTGTCTCCTTATAAGGGCTCTCTGCCACCCTTTTCTCAGGAGGGCAAGTGTTGAACTGATATTTTTAGAAGTGAACTTTGCACACTGTCCACAAGAGAACATCAGTTTTTCTGATAAAGATGAAAGTCTGTAAATGTGTACACTCATTCACCCATAAGGGAATTATCTGTCCATATGGAAATATGATTTAAAACAATTTGATATCTTCTGAAGCAAGATAGTATATGAATGTCATCCTGTTCACATGTAAGAGAAGAGAATTGCAAAATAACACTGTTCTAATTTACCTAAAATTTAAAATAGCCTGAACATTACCTGTATATGCATGTATGTATATCATGGTACATAGATTGATAGATAAATAAGAGATCCATAAGCACTCCAAAGGCCAAGGTTTATGGATTGTTGAGACAACTAAATGTAGAATTAGTTTTAAACAAAAAAAGCAAATGAAGTATTTCAATTGTATTGCAAAATTTTAAGTGGAAAAGACTACATTATAACTTACTTTTATTTACATACAAAATAAAATATTTAATTTTCATTGGCTCAGATATATGTAGAGTCAGGAAAAGAAAAGTCAAAGCAGTCAAAGTGAATAATATTATAAGATTTCAGGAATAGGAGTTAAAGTAACTCATATTTCTGCCACATAATTGCAAAATGTTCTCGGGAAAATTACTTAATCTCTTTAAACTCTGTATTTTCGTCTGAAGAATGGCAACAGGAGTGCCTAACCCAGAGAACAACTTCGGGGATTAAATAGACTTGCCCATCCAGTCCACTTGTATCACTTCCTAGGAACTGCCATAATCAAGTACCACCCCCTGGGTGGGTTAAACAGGAGAAATGCATTGTCTCACAGTTGTGGAAACTAGAAGTCTGATATCCAGGTATTGGCCGGGTTTCTGTTTTTTGTTTGTGTGCTGTTTGTTTAAGGGATGGAAGGAAGGCTCTGTCCCAGGCCCTCATCTTGGCTGAGATGATCCTCTCCCTGTAGTTTTGCCTTCTCTCTACGTCTGTAATGACCTTAATTCTAAATAAAGTCACATCCTCAGGTATTGGAGGGCCAGGATTACAACATACGAATTTCAATCCATAACACTGTTGAAAGGTTACTTTCTCATAGAGATCGTGTTTGACCACCTTTTCTAAGAGTGCTCCTAGGCCTTCCCAACATGCTCAGTCCCTTGCTTACATAGTATGTAAAAGTAAAGAAAAATAATAATATTATTTGTTTTCTTATTCCTCTTCTGTTGCCCACACTAGTCTGAAATCCCCATGGGTCCCAGATCTTACCTGTCTTGTACATCTTTCTATACTGGGATACAGAACAGCGTCTGGCACAAAATAGATCCCCAATAAATATTTGTGGGGGGCGGGAAGATAAATGGTGTGGCTCAAGATCAGGGCCTAATCAATGATAGGTGCTATAATCAGAGTGCCATTCTCTATTCAAAATGGTAGTCCCTAGCCACATGTGAAAGAAAATGAAGTTTTGATTCTGTTTTAATAAATTTAATTTAAATAGCCACTTGCATCCAGGAGTATTATACTGGCTAGTGCAGATGTAGACCATTTCTGCTATTGCAGAATGCGCTGTGGGACACACGGAGAGATCCATGGTAGCCTGACAAGGGTATTAAGAATAATGCAGAGCTGCGCCAATTCTGCCCGCTAGAATGCCATAACCCTGCACTGCTGTGCTCTTACGCCTCTGACCAGGTTCTCCTTTCCTTTTTCCTTCTTATGGTGCAGGTATATTGCAAACATTCTTTTCTTCGGTTATTAAATTAAAACTATAACTTGAGGTTTTGAAAGGCTGTAGAGGGGTTGTCATGAGAATTACATTAACATAATTGCTGTGGATTCTGCAGCAGCAATTTTTTATTTTAATTTCCTTCCTTTTTGCTATTCAGATAAGTAAGAGGTAGGTGTAGATGATTAATCTACAGACTCTGTTTTGCAAAAGTTACAAATGGCTCTTTGAGAAACAAAGTCTTTAAGGACACAGTACTGAGCTATTTCTTGCCTAAGGATAAAATAGAGATGCAGGTGCAGGTGTGGCTAGCTGGGAGCCAGCAGGTGTCTGATAGGAGCTCATTACTTCCCTCAACCCTTGGAAGTACAGATTTTTCACCACCCTTCTTCAGCCTCTGCCATAGGTACAGGCAAGTGCTGTGGTGATTTCATGTTCAGAAAACAACCCAAAGGCTAACGAACATCTTTCGTGGTTGGCGGTGAGAACCATTGCTATGAATAACAATCTACACAAAAAAGAGTTTTGTGAAAACTCTTCTGTCTTCATATAAAAATCTATCTGATGCTTCAGGGCAATAGTGTACTTTCAGATACATCATTGACTCCCAGATCATGCTCCTTGATGACAGCTTCAGTGATATCACTTGCTAAATGAAAGGGTGAAGGGAGAGAGGACATAATTAATGCAAAGTCCAGTCACTAATTGAATGCGTAGTGTTTATGTGAAATTCAGTGCCTAGATAAGAGTAAATACTAAATGTATACAACACTGAACACTCAACACCTTTATATTAAAAAATAATCTTAGAATTAAGTACATTATTAATAATTTCTGTTTTTATTATTTTAATTCTTATTTGAACAGTAAAAATACCCACTCCACTTGCTTAGTGACCTTTCTGAGAATAATAGGTGGTCTCAGGGTATCTCCTACTCTAATACCACTGACATCATCAAACTCATCATTATCCAGTTTAATTAATTAATTCCTTAATTAATGAGGAACATTAATTGATTGCCTCCAGTGTCTCAGGTATATTTAGATGGGAAAAAATGTTTTTTTTTTTAAAGAACAAAAAAAGTACTACTGGAGGGCCTAGACTCCAAGTTGGTACATAACTGAGTTTTTGTTACCTAAAAGTGGTTGTAGAACATTATCTTCTTTGGATAGAGAAAGTGTGAAAAAATAAATGTGTCCAAAATACAAAATGGTATGGTAAGTCTGTCAGGCCATTTTTCGAAAGAAGCAGAAGCTTTATAATTTGAGGATTGTGGAGTTTATAAAAGCAACATTGGAAAATATTTATAAGAAATATTTCTTAAGATTTAGACTAAAGATATTATTTAGGTTTTTGGAACAGAAAGCAATAAAAGCTCACGCAGTCACAGGCTCTTATAATGCCTCCGTTCGTCACTTCATTTTGGTATTTTAGCTCACTGCTCATTAAGGTTATTACTCTAATTTATTCAATCAAAATATTGGTCCTATTCTCCTGCTACAAATAACCTGTGACATGATTTGGATCTTAATATGTTTTCACCGCTGAAAGCTAAACAAAACAATGCTCATCCTTTCAGCATCAAACTATTAATGTTTTTCTTATGTTTTTACTTTAGAGTTTTTTTTTTAAATAAAAATGCTCTATTTCAGTCCTTGTAAACGGCAAACTTTAAGTCTATTTAACTCAGGTTTATATAATAGACATTCCAAATTAAGAAAATAATGGAGTCACCCATTTGTTTTGTAAAGTAATAGCCATTAAAGAACATAGTCCATGGGTCCAGGTTACCATTTTGTTTTGACCATCTAAATTTCCAGGAGTCTTTTATTTGAGTGCTTGAGAAAAGGGAACCTCATCTCAGAATACTTCAGAATCCATGTGTGACTTTATTCAACAAACATTATTTTAATTCATTGGCAGACCCAAATAAGGACGCTAGCCATTGGTTAAATAAATTACCTCATTTTGGAATCCTATGAGGAATCCATGACTAACAAGGTAATCTAACTGATGTTTTGAAGAAATTGTTGCTGGAAATCCTGTTTTCTAATTAACACTGAAATGAGACTTCATTTTAAGAGAAAATTCACAAATTTATGTTTCAAATCTATGATCTACAAGGCTTTCTTAACTAAGGATACAGGAGTGTAATTACAGAGAGTATAACTCTGTATCCATAGTTAAAAGTATCTTGTATCTTAGTTAAGCATCTGGGCAACAAATTACCCAGATGCTTTTGGCTGCATTTGTTTTCTATTGCTGATAACAAATTAACTACAAAATTAGCAGCTTAAATCAGCGTCTTTTTGTTTAGTCTCACAGTTTTTAGGACCAAAACCCAGATTGACTAGGCTGGACTGGGCTCAGTATCTCACAGGGGTGAGATTTAGGTATTGGGTGGCTGTGTCTTGTCTACAGCATGGAGTCATCTTCCAAACTCATTCCTATCATAGGAAGAACTCAGTTCCTTGCAGTAATAGAACTGAAGTCCCTATTTCCTTGTGGGCTGTTGGCTGGGGACCCATCTGATGCAGGGGCTACTCAGGTGCTTGCCCCAGTGGTCATCTTCATGTTATCATTGAACGCCCTCATGCCAAATCTCTGACACATTTCTGATCCCCCTCATTTCCTCTTCTGTTTCCATAAAAAAAAATGCCTCTTTCAAAGAGCTCATGTGATTTGGCTAGACATACACCAAAAATGTATCATAATGTCAACTGATTAATAACCTTAAGCACGGCTACAAACACTCTCTTTTCCATTTCCCTTACTATAATCATGGAGTAAAACCAGGTCTAAAGTTAATGGGGGCATCTTAGGGTTCTGCATTAGCCAAGATATATAATCCTTACCAAGAAATTTAAACAATGAAAAGAACATAGAAGGAAGGTGATTGTTGGCATGATTAATCACCGTATATGTAACTGCTAAGACAAATATAATAACAGCCATAAAATTTGGCCAGATGATAATCTTTGAGGAATCACAATGTAGGGATCAGAGCTGATACAGACAGAAATCCAACAGTAAGTGCTTAAAGGAATGCTGAGGGTTTTATTATTTGAGAAATTAATAACTATCAAGTAAAATGAAGATATGACCAGGTAATTGAAATAATGCTTAAGTGTTAGATGTGGACTAGATGTCATGATGTTTGGATCAGGTGGTAGAGACCATGTAACACCTCTATTTAGCAATCTCTGGGGACATTTTAATTTGTTGCATATTAAAGCTGAAAGCTACTGTATTGGTCCCGCCACATACCCATGGCCTCCCACCTCACTGCTGCTTGGGGTTGCTCTTTCTGTATAGTCCCACACTGACCCTCCACTCTGTAAACTCTGTAAGGCAGTTTGATGCAGAAAAAAAAAAATGGAATGAGGGGTAGGGGTTACAGGTGAATTTGAGAGAGAACTTGTGCTTTTTTTTTAATGAGAATTTATAGATTAGAAAGAAAGAATCATTGTGGGCAGGAATGAGAGCATTGGAGGGACGGGAAGGCACTGAAAGTGCCCAAGAAAGAGAAAGAGAAGGTCTCAGAGCATGACAGTGTGGATGCAAGCAAGAGAAAGGTCTTGAAAGATAAAAAGGGGAAAGGATTAAGAGCCTTTATGGATCAATTTACTTTGGGAAGGAGAAGGGTTATTTTTCTGACATATAAGAAAAAGAAAGAGGATGAGCAGCGGTTTCAGATGAGAGATGTCAAGCCAGGTTGTGTGAGGTGGCTTTTATCCTTTCATTGTAATGAGAAACTTTTAATGTATTTTCTTCTCTGTAAAGTGACAAAAAATAGTAGGATCAATACAACACAATCAAATAATATTTATGAGTAGCAAATGATATAATACATGTAACGTGCTTAGAATAATGCATGCTGCATTATAAGTGTTCAGAAATGCCAGCTATTTCTACTATTGTTGTCATTACTTTCTACTAAAGTAATGGAAAGGAGGCAAGGTTATGAACTTAAAAATAATATAAAAATTTTTAATAACTTATAAAAAATTTTAACATTTATTTATTACTGAGAGACAGAGAGAGAGAAACAGAACATGAGCTGGGGAGGGGCAGAGAGACGGGGAGACACAGAATCTGAAGCAGGCTCCAGGCCCTCAGCTGTCAGCACAGAGCCTGATGCAGGGCTCGACCTCACAAACTACGAGGTCATTTCCTGAGCTTAAGTCAGACCCTTAACCGACTGAGCCACCCAGCTGCCCCAAAGATTTTTAATAACTTATTGAGTAATCGTATTGCTGGAAAACATTGAGCCCCTGGTAAAAGTAAACAGCATTGTTCATGGAGCATCCAGTCACATGGTTTATCATTTTTCTAACAATGCTTCACATTCTAGAAGGTACAAAGGATAGATATCAACATTTATTTAAAAAAATCAGAGGCAGGGGCTCTGGGATCTGGTTGTTTTTTTAAATGTTTTATTTATTTCTGAGAGAGAGAGGAAGCATGAGCAGGGGAGGGTCAGTGAGAGAGGGAGACTCAGAATCTGAAAACAGGCTCCAGGCTTTGAGCTAGCTGTCAGCACAGAGCCCAACATTAGGCTCGAACCCGCAAACCATGAGATAACAACCTGAGCTGAAGTTG
>NC_043705.1:41184939-41221281 GCF_006229205.1 Suricata suricatta | reverse complement strand
TACTTTTTTGCATGGACCTCAAGCATATTGTAGTATAGAGGTGGAATTTAAGGAAAGGTATTAAGCAGGCTGTGTTGTAGCTTATGGGCAAGTAATAAATTGTATCATGTATCTTGAATGTATCATAGATAAGCTGCTATATAACGATCGCCACTTCAGATAGCTGTGAAATTAGGTGATTAACTAGTTGTTACTTAACATTCTAATTTCTGTATAACTCTAATTACATGAAATAGAAGTTGGGGTTTTCATTTTTTACTTTGCTTTTCTGTTTGGAGTATAATTGTAACTACTGTAGTGTGAATGATGGAAAATAATTGCATATGTTAAAAAATAAATAAATAAACAGAAAAAAATAAATAAATTAATTTAAAAAAATGAAAACATCATATTTGACCTCTTCTTTCCAGCCATTCTGACCTCATTTCCTCACGGCTAAAAGCCTCCTTGAGTTCCCTTCTTCCCACTTGTTGGTTTTTTGCTTTACCAAGGTGTGCTTAAATGGGTTTCTGAGAAAGATGTATCAAGAAAACTAATGTACATATACTCAAAGTTTTGATTCAGCTGAACTATTTACATCTTTGCTTCAAGTACCCATGTCTTTTTATACTAAGTCATAAGCCACTGTATCTTAAAATAATGACTAAGTTATCATGTTATTTATATACTGTCTTGTAAGAGGTGGCAGTTGAGAACAAATTCAACTATTTTAAACTCTAATGAGGCTCTTGGCAAAAAGATTTTAAAATTTTTGGTTGAGATCTGTTCAAGGTAGAACCATGTATTTGGCTGATACATGGCACAGTGGATATGGAATGGATATTGTAATAAAGAGTAAATCATAAATAACCAAATTAATAATATATGGAAATGGGTGGGCTTTTAGATGTTTAATTTCCATGTCAGTGGGCATAAATTAAGTCACAATTAAATGAAATTTCCACATTCAGTATCAGTGTGTTCTTCAACTCTGTTGTATATCCCAGAGATTCATACAGTCTCTCATTCATGTTTTTCCAAGACTCTCATGGGCACCTAGCAATCACTTTGGCATGAAGCTGCCTTGGATACCACCTTATACTGACCTTGTTTCTACCAGTGACCTCAGCTATCTTCATCAGTGTTCAGATGGCCTGGCAGCATTCACCAGCAAGTTTGTTCTAGCTATTAATGCTCTCCTTTCCATCTAGGGTAGTGCTAAGACATCGTTCACTTGCAAGGTGTAAAGGAGAATGCATTCCCCTTCTTGTTCTTTCAGGATGGTCAAATAGCAGTGCTTTTTTTTTTTTTCTCAATCTCAAGCCCTAGGAATTTAGTGACATTTGCCCTTATAGGATATGACTGGAAGAGTTCATATGCTAACCAACTAACCAACACAGTCTTCCCAAAATTGTTACACCTTTTAGAAACTTGGGCTTTGTAGCTGAATTTGGTTATTTGTAATAGATTTCTCCTTTCTTTAGAGTGGATTATACCCTGTTACAGTCAGGATTGTCTAGATCATGCTACAACAAGCCACTCCAAAATCTCAGTGGCTTAATACAAAACAGGTTTATTCCTTACTTATGCTGTATGGTCATCATGGGTTGGGAGTGGAGAGAGAAGAACGCTGTTCTGTACTTAGGGACATACGTAATGGGAGACTACATCATTTGGAAAGTTTCCAGGCGCTGTGGCAGAGGATAGGGGACATCATATACCGGTTCTTAATAATTTTCCCCTGGAAGTGACATGTATTACTTCTGCTCACATTTCATTGGTCAGAGTAAGTCAGCCTAATTTCAAGGGACAAGGAAATGTTATTCTGCCTGTGCCCTGGAGGAGAACTGGGAATGTAGATAAACAGCACTAATGATTATACTTCTTTCCTTGAAATTTTGTTTCTATAACCTTTTCCTCTCTCCTGATCCACCGTGCTCCATACAACATATCTCTACATGTATAAACTTATGTCATATAAATACCTCATGGCTCCCCCGTATTAGCTAGTGGCTCTGGCTCAAGGTCTCTCCTGAGTTATTGGCTAAGGTTTCAATCATCTCAGGGCTCAATTTCCTTTAAGGTCACTTAGAAAGTTATCAGGCCGTAAGACATAACCATGTTGGCTTCTCCATAAGTGATATTCGTAATATGACAGCTTGCATCCATCACAGTGAGAGATCAGAGAGAAAAAGATAATCTCAATATAGAAGCGATAGTATTTTATAATCTTATCTTGAACGAAATTTGTCATTACCTTTTGCCAGATGATTGAGCCTGGTACAATGTGGGAGGAGAGACTACACAAAGATGTGAATACCAGGAGGTGGGTGATTGGGAGCCGTCTTGGAATCTGACTGTCATTCTCCTTTAAGAAGGATACTTGCCTCCTATGTAAACCATGGCTTCAAATAAATGCTTTCAGGATTTCAGCTTCTGCCAAGCAGCATAACCAATACAGAGCGAATATAATTTAGAACTTCTCTCTAGGGGGTCACTTCATTTAGACTAGTGTTGGTCTTCTTCTATGCAATTAAATGTTTCTTGTATCTTATCATTTTCTCTGTCCTGTATCCAAGGAAGTACATTCAATCTTCCATAGAACATTTGCTTTATTTATGAAATTTTAAATGCTATTTTTAAGTCACTTGTGTTTAGGTGGTTGTACTTCAAATGTAAGCAGACACAATATATAGCAAATAAAAACCTGATAGTCTTTCCTGCCCCTTTTTATAGAAGCATGAGCTTTGTGAGCTAAGTGTGACTTTAAATAGGATGCAGGGAGAGATTAAAAAGACTGGAATGGCCACACAAACCCCACATTAAAGTTTACTCTTGTCGGCACTCCGTGATTCCACATCCCGCACTCCTTTTTGGGTTAGTCAAGAAATCACTGAAAGATATTAGATGGAAAACACAATTTTGTAAGGGAAAGGAATTTCATATGTGGAAAAAGGGGAATATGTATGACCACTATAAGAACAAATAAGGGAACACATATGTGAACCTCTGTGCACTCATGGTTTTACTGAGCAGAAGTAGAAAGATTTTTTTTCTTTTCTTTGTTAATTCTTGCTGCAGAAATAAACCCTATGGTGCAGGAAACTAGACACTGCTTTCTCCCTTCTCCAGATATTGAAAGAGTTTGATTTACTGAATTCCTCAAGTCAGCATCTGATCTTTGCACCAGTGATGTCTTTTGGATTAATTCAGTCAAACCTTTCAGTGTGACCAATGCGGACAGCCTGTTAAAAGCACATGGATAGTGTGTTCCTTCTTCATTCCTTCTGCCTCTATTGTTTCTGCATTTAGATGCTCTTATCCTACCGTTTTGAATCTCTTATACCCCAAATTATAGTATGCTCACTATATGCAGTGTTTCTCCTCCCACTCACCTCTTCCTCCCAGTGACATCTCATCTCATTCCCAAGAAAAACATCACCCTCCCCTCTAAGCTCACTGTGTTTACGTTTCTCTGCTCTTTTCCTTTCTCCTCCTGGCATGCTGGTTTAATCAATTTTAGCAAATGACTTTCTTGGCAGCTGCCAAAAAAAAAAAAACAAACAAAGAAAAACCCCAGAGCAAGTTAATAGCAATCTAATACTATACTTTTTGTCATTTCTCTGAAATGTACAGAAATGTTTGGTAATTGGATTGATTTTTAATGATCTAAATGATCAGATGTCTCAACACTGTACTGCAGCAGCCTGATAATAAATAGGAAAGGGGAGGGGCTTGGGCACTGGCTACTCACTCAGTACTAAATGAATAATCCCCAAACACTAGCCAAGAAGACAATATAAAGTATCAGCTTTTGCCAAATCATGTATTAGCATTTTTAAACAAAGACACCTAGCTGTTTTAATTTCGTATATGGAGGAACTAAAACAAGATGTTTCGATGAGAGTTTAGAAAGTCAGTGATAGGGTTAGGAATTGCACTGCAGTCTTATTCTATGCATATCTGTTGACATAAGCAGGACGTCAGTAGAGTACCTCCCAATATCCCCAAATAGCATCTTGGCATCTCAAGGATGGAGGAAAACATTATTTTTTATCTGAAAGGTAGTACTGCTCCCAAATGGAAATGAAATCAGTAAACTGTAAAATGTCACTTGTTTTTTCCCACTGTAAGAAAGAAATATGAAAAAAATATACATAAAAAGAAACAGTGAGATATTATGATCACACCTGAAGATTTATTAACTAGCTGCATTAAGTAGGAATGACCTGGTTAGCTATTCCGTGCTTTGGTCTCCTCACTGCAAATGGACAACTTGTAGTGCTGATCTGGAAGATTACATGTAGAAAGGGCAAGGCAAGTGTTTAGCATAGCATCTGGCATTTGCTAAATACATAGGTCATGTTCATCATTACTCCAACTACTGCCTCTATATTGGCACCTCAGTCACCACCAGTCCTTTCCAGCCATGTCTAACCTCACAGGGCAAGACTGCTCTCCCTAATGTGGTGTGTGAAGTCAGTTTTAGAGTCTATTTGCAGCTCAGTCACTTACTTTCTGGGTCTATGAATGATAAATAATTCCTCTAGGTTCTACAGGTTCCCCATCTATAAAGTGGGGGGCGGGGAGAATGTTAATATTCACTTGGTAGAGTTATTACAAGTATTAAAACAATTAACTTGTGTACACCTCAGCACACAAGACCTTCCCCAGAAAGGAGACTCAAAAAAAAAAAAAAGTTAGCTCTATTTTACCCTTCTCCCCTCATTTACAGTGTGCTATTGCATGTTTCTAAATGGTATGTGGAAAGAAGCTAATTAGTTTCATATATTAATGTTTCGATTCATACAATACTCTTTTGAGAAGCTCGGCTCAAATTATATAGTTAAGATGTATAGATACATGGGTTATACCAGCCTAATCTGGGGCTCACACTGCTAAAAGGAGTTTTATATATATTTTATGTCTTATGTAGTATAGTTCTTAAGAAATATAATGTACTATTTCATTTTATAATACTGTATCTTATTGATAATCATGAAGTTGAGCTGACTAACCACTGGTCTAATGAGTCTTTGTTGGATAAGTTGCATTAAGTCTGTTTCATGGCCTTGGCCAATCAGCTTATTAATGGATGATGCAGTTAACCGTGCCGCGTTGGTCCAGATGTTATAAATGAAGAGGCTCAATCCCACTGTTGGTAAATGTGATCCAGAAGCAGTCTTTGCTGATAATATCAGAAGCATGGTCTTTGTATTTGAAAGACCTTTCTCCCCATCTCATGCTGTAAGGAAATTAAATTTGAATTCGAAGAACAGAGCCCAGGAGTTGTAATAACAGGAACTCATTTGAGAAATTTTGTATCCTTGGAGTAAATGAGATCAATTTTGGCCTATTATGACAGTATTCCCAATGTTTTTCAGATGTTGGAGAAAATGTGGCAACAAAGCAAAGCTTTGTATATTCCATGAGTTCGGGTGGAGAATAAGACAAGAAAGCCAAACATAAAAACAGAATAGAGTTTTATAGGATGTTGTAATTTTTTTACTATGTTAAGCCTTTAGAAATAAATTTTTAATCAAATATATATATACATTTTAAATAAGGTTGGGAGCTGAGTTTCAATCACTTATATTACACAATATTCCCAAATTTTTAAATGGTTAGAAAAAAAGAAGAAACTTTTGGATTCCCATTTATTAAATACTTATTTTTTTCTCTGGAAACAGCAAATATCCTACAAATTTTATAAATCTATGTTACTGTCTTTACGCATAATAAAAGTACTTTGATCGCGTGTTATTATTTTGAATTTGTTAGTATACATTTTTAAACACCTTCAACCTTGTTGAGGGCTTGAAAATTACTAAGGAGTGATCAAAGTATGTTTCTTCCAGAATTCAGCATCTGATCAGAGAAACAGAAACAGGATTCTTATATTATTATAAACAATGGCAAAAAGAATATCTGTGTATATGTATGTGTGTGCGTGCACACATGAGCAGTCACTTTTGTGGAATAGACTTTTTCCAAAGGTATTTGTGTTTTGCATTTTTAGAAATCTATTAAAATATGCTCCAAGAAAGCCTTTCCCAATCCATGTTTCTACCAGCTTCGTATGGGTGTACCTATTTCCCAATCCCCTCACCATCTCTGGATATTTTCAGTCTTTAATTTTTCCCAATGTGTAGGCAAAAATATCTCATTATAATTTTATTCTTTGGTTACCAGTGAGATTGAATGTCTTTTCAAGAGGTTATCGGCTTTTTGTAGTTCTGCTTCTGGGATGCTTGCTTACATGCATTTCCAATTTGCCTTTTGGGTTATTGGTCTTATTCTAATTAACTTATAGACTCTCCTTAAGGCAACAGTACAAAAACTATATACCATGGCTACCTTTATAGCCCACTCTGCTAATTCACTTTTCTTTAGTAATTGTTTGAGAAGCCTGTGTTATGTGAGTTCTTCATATTCCTACACTGTCATTTTCCTTCTTTTCTAATTCTGCCAGCTTAGATGGCAAATGTTTGAGGGTGACAAGCGAAACAAAGATGCATTTAATTCTTATATGTGCTGCATGGTTAATCTACACCTTTCAATGTAATCCTAACAAATCTAAGATATCTATGCTATTGTTACTCTCCAGAGGGAAACATGAAGTTTCAGTGAAGGTGAGAAATGAGCCCAAGGTAAATGCAGTGAGAGGAGACCTTAGGTCCGTCTGATACCAGCACCCAGTGCTCCTCCAGCAGGGCATGCTTTCTTCAGTAAAACTTCTCTTAACCAAACAGCACACATTAGCTACATTCTAGTACTGTTGGGGACTTTGAGGAGATATAGGCCCTACAGAACTGAAACTGGGGCTTAGGTTTATCCATCTCAAGCTTTGGTTGAGGACTAAAGTGGGGAGGTTGAGGCTCACTTAAAGAGGGATAAAGCCATTCCTCAATTGACTTTAGAAAGGAAAAAGAAAATGAAAAAAGCAGTCTCAAAGTGCTGAGGTTATGGTGTCTCCATCACTGAGCTGGAGCATCCAAGTATAAATGTGAACACACCTTAGTGTTTACGAACTATCAAAGATATAACATCCAAACAACAGTAACAGGGTTGGAGAACAGTTAAGGTTGATGGTCCTTCTTATGGCATGCTCTTTAGACAGTGGAGTTAGTGAAGTATCACAAAATTGCACACACCCTGCCATAAGGCTCTCCTGGCAACAAATATATTCAAACACCAGAGACCTGCCTTTGTGAGAAGAGGATTGGTTATACCTTGGCCTGTTTATCCAAAAGCAAAAATATGAGTAGAAGATTTCTAGAAGTGTCTTCTTGGAGCGTTAAGGACAATTATGATAGCTTAGGCCACCAGCTTTCAGTAAATTCCATCTGGTACTTTACAAATTAGCTCATTATTCTGCTGTTCTTATGAATGTGTTAGCCTGCAAACATATCATTGTCACAAATTAGTCACCTAGTGTTTCTCTGAAAGTGATTTAATATAAGCACACCCACATCGTAATATGGAATAGGAAAGTAGGTTCTTGCTTGATCTCGAAATGGAATTCAGCATAAAGTATGATTCAATTTCCAAGGGGCTTTTGGCACACGCATCATCTGATTTGCTAAGACAAGAATGTCATTGTTGCCCTGAATATTGATAGTGTCTTGTGATATTAGAAATCTCTTTGGTTTCCGCCATCAACTCCAGGAGGGAGCTAAGCCTGTTGACAAATGATAGATTCACAAATTGAACATAGCTTTTGTTTTTATTTACAGTTTTTATCACAGGTGTCATCACAACTGTTATTTCAGTTCAAGAATAGCATTTGTAACTTTCAGAATTATCGTGAACATCTGATCTTAAAGTACTTTTTGTAGCAGATGAGCGCACTCTGACCTCTGCTCCCCCACCCACCTGCCATGATTTAGAAAGAAAAAAGTGAGAAAGCAGATGTTTCCCTCTACTGTCTAACTTGATTACCTGTTGAGACGTGCCCTTGTTTGGATTACAACAAATACTTCATGGTGAAATTTCTCAGTGAAGATGTCTTTGGGCACAAATTTGGATCTGCAGACTTAGTGATTGAGGATGAACATGAAAATAGTTTCTGGTCTATGACAGGAAGATTATAAGGTAGAGTGTGCCAGCAACGGTTATTAAGAGTCTTGGGAATATCATGTAGGTTCTGCTGTGCGTGTTAGTATGTTATCGTTTTGCTCAGATTGACTCTCCTCATTATTACAAGGTGATGGCCCTCACCAGGCACAAGGTCCAAAGGTAGAAAATGAACTGGCCCTTCCTTGTGCTTCTCTTTTTATGAAACACCTTGTCCAGAATCACCTTAGGTAACTTCACTTTTTGTCTCCTTGGCTAGATTTTATCTTAGGACATAAATGAATAACTGGCCAACAAATGGAATTAGACTGTTTAGGATTTATGCCTAAATAGCATGAGCTGGAACCTCCTTCTTTGTGTACTTAGCTGCTTCAAAAAGTGGATTCTCACAAAAAATGATAGGATTTCTTCAGGTAAGGAGGAAGGGAGGGTGGGTGTTGAGTAGATTACCATGAATGGTAAAGGAACCATGATGCTAATCACATGGTTACAAATGTTAACACGGAAGTTTCAGCAGAGGCAGTGAGATAAAATAGAAGCTGCATCTCAAAGTGTGGTCCCAATCCTAAATTTCAGTTTTCAAAATAGGTGGCCAAGAATCAGTTTCATGACATTTGGGCCCCTCACACAAATGCCCTTAGCTTAGACTGACACTTTAAAATATTTCAGAGAAGCAGAAGGAGCAGTAATTTATAAAAAGGTGTTTTTTGTGTATCTGTTTTTCTTTTTAGGCAGGAGAGATCTGGGCATTGCTGTGAGTGTTGCCACCCCCCCTCCCCAACAAAGGGGCTACTGTCCTCTCATTCACATCAAGCCCAAAGAGAAGGTTTAGTGGTGGGAAGCTTTCCCACAGACCAGATGTACACTACACTAGAGAGACAGCTGGCCTCATGCCATTTTATGTCTTTTCCAAGATAACTATGGAAAAGGCACTTGTACTCCAACAGCAAGAATTTATAGGGACTGGACCACTAGAAAACCAGGGGCTTGGCGGGGGGCTGATTAACCAAGAGTGCTTTGAAAACAGAGCTCTGTCTGAGTCATAGGACTTGCAGCCAGGGGGCCCAGCAGGGATGCAGCTGATGAACCCACAAAAGTGCCCAGGAGACAAGGAGGCAGCTCTCGACCTCTGCCAGGCCCCAACGCAAGATGCCATCTTATAACAGTGTCAGTTGAAGGAGAAAAACCTTCCCCTTCCTTTTAGTGCCTCTCCCCTTGCTCTTTTGACCCCAGAATATTCACTATCAACAGCTGATAAATCAGGATAGGTGGGAAAGTGGAGGATAAGCCCTTCCCTACCCCACCCACCTTACTGCCAGCAGTTGTAAGAGGAAAGAAAATCTGAGTTGAATCACGTTTAGAATTTTGGATTACAGTTTGGAATGGCCATTCTAATTTCTGATTAGAATCTGAGTTGATGGTTTCAAAAGTGAATATAAAGCTCCCTATAGCCTAAGAGTGCCCTCAAAAGTCATAAGACTTTCTCAATAAATAAAACTTAAAAGGGTAGTGAGAAACTAAAATAAAATGTCTTTAATACATATCAAGTGTCCTTATCTTCAGTGACTTTGTAACAATATTGATGCTGTTTTAGATGTTTTTTTTAAATATCCTGAAAATACCACAGTACTTTTGTATCTCTACTTGCATATTTATCCACCAGTATTTGAAGAAAATCAAGGAAAATTATTTACACCATTCAGTAAGTGTTGTGATCTTTAAAACACGTGTGCTCAAGTAGAAGCTCTTAGTGTAGATCTGCAGGAAAGATATGGGAAGCAGTAAGACATTTGGGAAGTAAGGGCAGTGGGAAAGTTAGTATAGTGTAGTAGTCCCCTCCTGTCCCACCCAACCATCTGTCACCTTCTCTTGTCCTTCTTCAACCTTACCTCCCTTCAGACTCTTTTACACCATGAGGTTATGGCTGACATTTGCTCATTATAGCCACAGTCTATGAAGAGAGGCCCCCAGGGATTCAGGCTGCAACAGTCCCTTGGTCCTTCTCCTTCTGGAACAAATATATTCAACCCGACACACATCCCTAATGGCCTGTACCTGTAATCAGTGGGTAGTTACTGAGGAGAGGGAGAAAAGTGAGTTTTTATTTTCATTAGCTTTTTTCTTGTTTCCTGTATATTTTTCATTCTTTTAAAAATGAGGCAGGAATTTCAGGGCACCTGGGTGGCTCATTTGGTTAAGCATTCAACTCTTGATTTCTGCTCAGGTATAGCTTCTCGGCCTTTTGGCTAAGATCAAGTGTAGTATCTGTTCTTATCAGATTTCCACTCAGGTCATGACCTCACAGCTTCTTGAATTCAAGTCCCACATCAGGCTATGCACAGACCCTACAGAGCCTGCTTGGGATTCTCTCTCTCCCTCTCTCTCTCCCCTGCTCATGCTCTCTCTGTCTTTCTAAAAATAAATAAACTTTAAAAAATATATATATTAAAAAAATGAATCTGAAATGGAAAAAAATATAAGGAAGCTTGCTTTAAGTCCTGAAAACATACCAGATGCTCATCTGTCCACTTTGTGCTTTAGACTTTTGGCCTTCCTCCTGCTGTGTCACCAATCTGAAGGGGAAGAGTAAGGAGGAAAGACGAGAAATCTTTACAGTAAATATGCTATTTGATCAGTTTTGCTACTTGGTATTGTGGAAAATTTTAAGGTTCGTTTGGGTCTTCATCCCTTTTCTATATGTTGTAACTAAGAACAGCAGATAAAATCATGTTATATTGCCCTTTGAATTCTTTCCTACTCCTTACATGATTCCTGTAGAGAAAAGTAGAAGATATATTGCTGGGCGATTAGATTTCATATTAATGGTTTTCTGTCTCATTCAGTTTGGGATCTGTGTTATGTTTTTCCCATTTGTATCTATTAAGTGATTTGTATAGTCTCTGGTCATGTTTTTTAGGGATGAAATAGGGCAATTATAGAGAAAGGTAAGCTGGTTGATTGTTTCAAGTACTGAGGGTTATGATTTTATCTCCACGTCAGAATTAATAAGAGAGTGGAGAGTATAAAATGCTAAGTGAGGGAGAGTGGATATGTCTAAAATGGGCACCTAGTATTTAATAATAGTCCTTGAGTTTATTTGCACTCAAATGCACAAAATGTTTTACTTAGTTATATTAAAATGGCTTCATAACTATTGTTCCAAAATACTGAGTTCTGATTTTCATACACTTATACACTTTAATATTTTTAAACTTTTAAATGATTATGTTAAAATAATCATATATATATATATATATATATATATATATATATATATATGCCTTTTCCCTCTTAAAAAGGAATTATGCCTTTCAAGTACTAAATTTTCCTATTCCATAAAGCTAATGAAAATCACAATACTTTCCCCCTTCCTTAATCTCTCTCTTTCTCTCTGTCTTTTGCCTCCTTATCTGAAACAAATTAACATTCTGTGAAGAAAATGGTGAAAGGGGTTTGAGTAAAGCAAGAAGCTAATATTTTGACTGGGAGTGTACTAGATGTCAGTCATAGAAAAAGAATGCCTCTCTCCAGAACCTCTGGATGTGGATATAGATGAAGATACACTAATTGTTAGTTCCTCAGTGTGTGTTTTAATTTAAGCCTCTTGATTGAGTAACCGTTCATTCAATGTCAAGGTGATTCACTATGGCTATTCAATATTACAATAGAGTGTTAATTTTAAATTGCTTTATTTTTGGAGTGAAGGAAAGGATTTATGAACAGAAGAGTTACATTTCTTATGTGGTGACTGGTCTAGTTCAGATTTTGACTGCAAGGAAAAGAAACCAACTCAGACTAGCCTCTGTAAATAAAGGAGGAAATAGTGACTATTAAGACACTAAAATCCACAGGAGCAATGTATGGCTGGGTCTTGCTGGATCTGTAAAACTGGAGAACAGAACCAGATACTTTCTTTGTGGTCAGATTGTCTTCTGTTCCTATTTGTTTCTGCTCTTTGCCTGTTTTCTCTGTAGTTGCCATAATTTCCTCAGTCATCAGTTTGCACTGAACCCAAAATGGCCCCCAAGTCCACATGATATTTTAGTTTGAGCCCTCCTGGAGCTGATTAAAGTCTCTGATTTTCTTATGGCAACCCATATTCCAAATGTTAATTTGGATACTCAGTGAATGCATCAGGTGGCATTGAGTCAAGTTTTCACACAGTTTCATTAGGGTGGGATGTAGGGGAAGCAGGCTTTTTAGAAAGAGCTGTAGGCAGATGTAAATAACCATGTTTGGGGTATTGATTGATCTCTTTGTGATAATCATTGAATCAGCCAATATTTAATTGAGCACTTACTATATACCAGACACTTTTTGAGACACTGCTGTATAGGGACAAAACAGATAAAAAAAAAAAGAAAAATCCCAGGCCCACTGTGGAATTTACATTTTTATGGTAATCTTTAGTCAAATATTTTAAAGATAACTGGAATAAAAAATGAAGTATTAATGTCTCCATAAAGATGGATGAATACATGATATTGAAGTAACAGTATATGTATATGTGTCTGAATATATATATTATTTATATAATAAACACAGTTGCTTTTATTTAACTCTCTTAAGTATGTGTGATTGTGAGTGTACATTTGTATGTACATTAGGAGGAATAGTTGAGGTCTGCCTTTTAAATGGCATCTGGTTTGCACACGTTGAGTCAGTCTTTAACTTTCTATTAAAATGACTATGAAAATATGCCCTCCAAAAAATACAATTAAAAAGTTACTAAAACCCAGGATCGATGTGATTCATTGCTAGAGTATTAAAGAACCAGTAAAATAGTTGGATATACACACACACATGCACACACACACACACATACACACACACTGTGTATATGTATGGATACTACTACTATGTACTACTACTACTATCCTATTAGTACTACTACTATTGTAGATATGTAATAACTACCTTAATTTTTAAAAAATATTTTAAATGTTTATTTATTTTGGAGAGAGAGACAGAACATTAATGGGGGAGGGGCAGAGAGAGAAGGAGACACAGAATCTGAAGCAGGCTCCAGGCTCTGAGCTGTCAGCACAGAGCCCAACGTGGGCCTTCAACCCATGAACTGTGAGATCATGACCTGAGCTGAAGTGAGATGCTTAACCCACTGAGCCACCCAGGTGTCCCACTACCTTAAGTTTTTTAAAGTAAATATACCAGCAGACACAAAGGTGGGTCAAAATTACAAAGTTAGGGTTTGTACATACTCACATATTTGAGCTGGAATAAAATAAACACAAACTATTATCAAGATGTTATGATCAGAAGTTTCATTGTGCAAGTAGAGATGGCTTTAGTGTTGATAGTACTAACTCTAAATGAGTGCTGCTTCTGGCCCCAGCTACAGTGTTCCTCTGGATTTGGAAAAAGAACGAATCAATTACTCATTTCTGTTTTTAACACTTAATATTGATTTACCTAATAATACTGATGATATGTTTGAACTCCTGAATATATATTTTGAATTTGACTGTTGAGCTCCTAAGTTTTAGATTCTATCTGACCAATATTAGCTCTGAGAAGTCCATCAGAGATTCTATCTGACAAATATTAGAAACTTGGGCTTTATATTCCAATGAGTAGATATCAACTACAAATGACTGTCCTTTCTTAAATAATACTAAACATATTTTTCTCTTCATTGGTGTTTTCATTATGCAAATATTACACGGAAGTATTCTTATTGAGAAGATTAATTAATTTAAAAACATGTAAAGTAAAAAGTAATTTTTTAATGAGGCCCACCTTGACTTCCCTATCTCAGAGGTAATTAGTTTGCCAGTAGTTTGATATATATCCTTCTGGTCCTTTTCTTCTACACTGGCATAAATCTATATTTATATATACCTATAAATGTAAAATTCTTTTAACTGTGCAAATTATTTGTATTAAAGATATTATTCTGAAAACCTGAGGGGTTTTTTTTCACCTACCAATATTTCAGATATTTTTAGTCATTCTTTGGAATCTATAACATAATATCTTTTAACCATGGGCATATTTTGAATCTTTCCTTTGAATTTTGAAACAAATATGATGTAAAGCCTTTACAAAAGTTAAAGGTAGAAATCAAATATGATTCCATTTTACAAGGCACTTTCAATATGATCTCATTGTTTTTTTCTTTTTTTTTTTCCATTTCAATTTAAGTAAGTTGCAGACCCAATAAAGCGTCCATATTTTATTACATTTTCTAATAATTGAATTTAAAGTAGATGTGAACAGCATTTAAAAAGCTCTCTTCTCATTACAAAGCATGTTTTTGTAATTTACCTGAGTAAGTTAAAAATTACAATAGCCTGTGAATTTGCTATTATTTCTATGTTACAGATAAGGAAATTGAGTCTCACAGGGTTTAGTGAGTTTTTCAAAATTACACAAAAAGTAAAAAGCAAAACCTGAAATTAAGGGCTCATGTTTTGAGACCTTAAGACAGAATGCAAATTCAGCTTTTTATTTACAATGCTGCTGTGGATTTTTTTTACACATTTGATTTTTGAATAATAAATATTAAGTGCTTTCTTTGTATTCAAGCATTTGGTATCCTAATGCTTCTACTTCCAAAAATATAAAGAATGGAATTTAGCAAGCATTCTAGATATTCCAATTATGAAATGTGTTGTGTTGGATGATGAGAGAATTTTTCTTCCTGCAAATGTATTTACTTATCATTTAAGTTGAGCAGATGATGATTATGTGATTCAAACTGACTTGTATTAGTTAAATCATGAAAGTTTCTACCAAAGCAGCTGTTGCTTTTAGGTGATCAAAATAGGTGTTTAATGATTTTTTTTTCACTTTTCAATTAGTGGCTGTATCCTTGGTCATAAAATACGTAGAAATTGAATGTACCAGCGACTTGCTGAAACATGACGCAGCTCCCTGACTCTTTCTTAGCAATCGAAACCATGGCTTCACGAAGAGTGCCTCTTATTCCAGTTATAAATGTGCTGAAGTTTTAAATGCCTTCAGACTTTGCTACAACTTGCCAGAAGTGGGAAGTCATCACTATCAACATGGTCATTAGTTAACATTTACTAAGTGCCAGCTATGTTTGTGGTGTTATAAATACACAGAGGAAGATGCTGTTTCTTTCCAGAGGGACTGTTTTTCTGTAAGCATGGGGGAGAATTGGGTCTTGAATGTTTTCTCTACTGGGAGGTAGAGGTGGGGAATGTGCAATCATCCTGCATGTTATTCTATGTATTGGAATGGCCACTCTCACCTGTTTATTAATTGGTAGTATATATAATACAGAGGACAAATATATATATATATGTATGCTATACATATACATATATATATTTATATATGCCTATTTAAGAAGTACACATAAATTTTATTTTTATTGGACAATTTTAAAAATATATTATTTTTCTGATGTTAGGTGAAAAAGCCCTATCCCCCAAGATTTCCAGTGACTGTAGCTTCTATTTCCTAAGGTATAATATATTTATATTATATAGATACAATATAGATAATGGGCTTGAAAAAAGTTTATAGAGGTATATACATATGGGTGTATATTTATACAAAATAAATATGTACAAAAGAGGAATCATTTTGTTTTTCATTTGACAACTAAGAGACAAAAATTATCCAGGCTTTTGAAAAAATGGGACACTTCCCTGAAATATCTGAAATAGTAATTAGTATTCATAAAAGATTAATAAGAGATCACCTTTTGGGTTTTTTTAAAATGTTTTATTTATTTTTGAAAGAGAGAGAGACAGCATGAGCAGGGGAGGGTTAGAGAGAGAGGGAGACACAGAATCTGAAGCAGGCTCCAGGCTCTGAGCTAGCTGTCAGCATAGAGCCTGACGCGGGGCTCAAACCTACAAACCGTGATGAGATGTGACCTGAGCCGAAGTCGGATGCTTAACCGACTGAGCCACCCAGGTGCCCCAAGAGATCCCCTTTTGGATCCTTGAGATTTCATATCTAAATCTAGAGTTGTTTTATTTCAACAAAGTTAAGACACAGTCATTGATATTAGCCAATAGTTATAGCAGAATGTGATAGTGGCAGATAGATATACTTGAGCAACTGGAAATGCAGTTACATTCTGAAAGTGAAACTCAGGGAAATCAGTGAGGTAGGTCATTACACCCTGCCTATTAGATAAGTGACTAGAGATTTTAAGAAACACCCAGGTTCAGAAACTAGGGTGTGTCTGTGTTATGTTATGCTTGTATTAGCATAAAAGTCAAACTTAATCTTGTACTATACTCATAGTGAGAGAAGCCTGTCAATTGAAGGGGTCTCAAGAGAATGGAGCCTTGAAACTGACAATAGAAAGATAAGAATTTGCTTAGAGAGTGTTAATTTTGTATTCTTACCCCTTATGTTTCTGTAAACATTTTTTGAAGAACGAGATTCCCATTAACAAATCAAACCTTGAAATAAAACAGATAGAAGCGAAGGGGCTCCGGTTGAAATCTATACTCCCCCGTGCCCTGTTGTTACCCTGAATTTGCAAAACCACAGGGCTCCCAAGAATTTAGTTCAAAAATCATCACCCTTGCAAGCATAATACCCTAGCCAGGACAGGAGAGGACTATAATTAATGGAAAAGAACATAGAGACACTAGCTAGTAAATGCTTCTCTGATTCTGAGGGCAATAAACAATCTTTCATCAAAATGCTGATTAGAGTATTGTGGTTTACACTGAGTTTGTAGTTTAGAATTTATCAATAAATTGACATTTTTAAATTTGTTCTTACATCAGCCTCATATGAGGATGGTTAATGTGAGTCATTCCCTGAAAGACTGATTACTCTTATGTTTGGTGTGAGATTAAGATTAAAAAAGAGAGGAAGAGACAGACAGAGACAGAGAAACAGAGACAGAAAGACCAGCTTTGTGCCAGGAAAGCTAAGTACGCACCAGTTCTGTAAGGATCTCACCAAGTTTGTGCGAGTCTGTGATGCTATGCTAATAATTCGCTCTCCTTTAGGTGACTGGGATCAGCCATAAAAGTAACCTTTTATGTATGTTCCTGGTATTTCTTAGAAGTTCCATGAAAGGATGACTACTTTTTACTTGGGAAAAAAACAAAACAAAACAGATTTAGATTACTCTAGTCTGTCAGTGTTATTCATCAGTCAAAATTTGTTTTTAAATTACAAACCTATTAGTTCTGCCCATATGTTGTTTCTTGAAAGCTACTTGAAAGCTCCTATTGGTAAAATAGTGAGTCTTGTGAAGTATCTGTTTGTAAAATAGTAGTCCTAATTCTGAAGACCCTGTTTCTAATATACGTGGAATAAAAATCCTGGAAATAATCTATTACTGCCCTCTAAGCAAGTCCATTCTGCTATATATATTGCCTTGAGTTTTCAAAATACTCAATGTAGGGTTGTTTATTAATGAGTAGTCTTGGTTCTCTGAACTGTAAAATAAATTACATTTTTTTCTTTGTTATTCCTCAAGCAGAAATTTGTTTTTTCTACTATTTATCAAAGCTTCTCAGTTGTGTGCCCTTTTGTTCTAATTTGCTATACCTTTTTCTAGAGAATTGCGTTTATAAAAATAGAAGTAAAAAGCCCACTTGAAAAAGTCCACTTGAAAAAAATCCATTGAAATCTCCTCTTGGTGTACCTATATTTTAATTTTACATGTCCTGTAGTAATCTGAGGGGTAAATTGTATGTGTATTTTTTATTTCTAAAGTGTTTTGCATATGCCATTGCCCACAAATGGAAATATAGCTAACAAGTACAGAATGTTTAACTGTAATTGAGAAAGATTCAGAGATATTTGGGATATCCTATGGATCATGGGCATTAGTTTGGCATACAAACAGAGTAGAGTAGGATGAACCAAAAATAAATTTTTTTCAAATAGATGTTACCTATTGTAAGGAAAACTCAAAATCTACATCATTTTTCACATAATTTGTACTTACCTCCTTCCAGAGAGACCTACTTTTTACATACTGTGAGAATTAAGGATTGGTTTTGAAATAAGTTAATGTTCATCATCATATCATCATCATCAAACAAAACAAAACAAAACAAAACAAAATACTGATGTATCTGTCTGAATTCCCTTCCAGATCTCCTGCTAACATGATATGTGATGATGAAGAAACACTATCCTTTTGGAGACTCATCTCCAAAATTGTTCATAAAAAATATACTCTCCTCAGCATGCTTCTGTGAGGCTAAAATAACACCTATGGGGGAAAAATGTTTTTGAAAGCTTTAACACCAATGCAAAGTGACATTATTCTTATTATAGAGGCCCTAATATAGTAGTACTTTCTGCAGGCTCTGGAGCCAAATTTTCTTGGTTCAAATCATGACTCTTACTAGATATTTGACCTTAGGCATGTTACTTAGTATTAGAGTGCCTCATTTTCTTCATCTGTAGAATGGGGCTAATAGTTCTTACCTAGTAGTGTTGTGAGGATTAAATGAAATAATACGGTAAAGTCTGTAGTATTCAGGGCAGGGTCAGTGAGGGCATCATAAATTTTCCTTGTTCTGAAATAGTAATTATTTAAATATCTCATATAATATCAAGTTTTGAGTTACTCTGTGATGCTTGATTCACAGCATTTAAACCTTGTCCAAAAAAACTTTAGATGGGGAGAACCTGGTAGTTCAGTTGGTTGAATGTTAGACTCTTGGTTTCAGCTCAGGTCATGACCCCATGGTTCCTGAGCTTGAGCCCTGTGTTGGGCTCTGTACTGACCGTTCAGGGCCTGCTTGGGATTCTCTCTCTTCCTTTCTCTTTTTGCTCTCTCCTCCCCCTCTACACACACATGGTGTCTCTCAAAATGAATGAATAAATATTAAAAAAAATAAACAGTGTAGATGGAAGTTTTCTGGTTCAGATCACAAACGAACTAATGGAAGAGATTTATTCCCTTTAGAAAAAGGAGGTCATGAAGACACTGCATAGCTACAAGAAACTCCCAAATATATTCTCAAGTTTGTTTCAAGCTGTGGTACCATCTGAACCTGTAAGTCCAAACTGCTTTTAAAGGAACTCCTCAGTTCTTCCTCATCCCAGGAATACTTCTATAAGGATCATCATTTGATCAAAATGAAAGCTTTCAAAACAAGGCAGGTTTCAAGACCAAATTTATACCTGGTTTTGCATTTGTGGGAAATATCTCTGCTTCCCCCAACTCTGGGTAGTATTTTCTGCTATGACAGGGCCTCACTAGGGAAATCCTAACTGAAGATAATGGCATGATGTATTAAATGTTGCCAATATCCCTTTTAATATTAAGCAATTATATAACAGCTTTTTTAAATGCCTAAGATAAAACTGATACATTTATGTTGAGTACCCACCCTGCTCCTTGTAAGGTCCATTCTTTTACTGATCTTCAATAAACACCATTTAAGTGCCAACCTACTATTACAAGAGTTTACTATTTTATTCTTGTTCCAAAATGGCATCAACAGTGATGGGGTGCTTTCAGGGGATTGTTGAAGAATTTTTGCAACAAAGGATAAGCTTGAGGAAATATCAACCATATGCATTGCAATGCTTTATCTCAGCACTCCTCAGATCTACACACCCCCTAATCAAACAAGCAGCTTTTATGACATACGCAATTGCAACTGAAGTATAACCGACTTCTGCAGAACTGGCTTCCACAGGATTTCCTGTCCAAAAATCACCCCGTGGTCATCTGTAGCTAAATGGTTACAAATCATTAAAATTGGCAAGACACTCGTAGCCCAATATATATATTTTTAAAGAAGATGAAGTGACCAAACTCCACCATTTGCAAATTCTCCCTGGACTTGTTTTATTCCCATTCTTTGCACTCGGTAAGAAGGGAAAAACAAAAACAGGCAAACAAAAACCCTCCCTTCTTAATCTCTGTTTGTTCAAGGTGTCATTTCCCTGGGAGGTTATTTACAGATTTCTTAGCGTTGAGCTTGCCTTGCCTGATAATTACTTACTGAAAGAAATGTGCTCTTTTGGGCGAACTGTTCCTTTAACCCCTTTGGCTCATTCTTCCTTGGAGGAGAGCAGGGCATGCTGCAGTGTCTGGGAACCCACCTAGAGGGCCCCCTTGACGCCAGCACATCCCTTGTCAGGCAGCAGTCTCTGCAGCCGAGCGGGCTGCTGCAGAGTTAATGTACAGTACCACGGAGCCTGCAAGTGTCCTGAGCTGCTCAGAGCCGGGCGGGCGGCACAGCCCAGGGCAGACAAGGCGACTGCGACGATTCCAAAGGTTCTGCTGGAAATTCGGAGCTGGGAGACCCCAGCGGGAGCCTGTTGCCTTTGTGTTTTAAAAGCATGCAAGGTCTGTATAGCTTGGGCATGAGAATCTTTCAGAAGATGTCAGCGCATCAGAGTAAATGACACCTATTGGGGAATTGACTTTGGGATAAAAACAGAGAGACAGAGACAGAGACAGAGACAGAGAGAGAGAGAGAGAGAGAGAGAGAGAGAGAAAAGAGAGAAAAGAAAAACAGCGGGGGAAGAAATTCTTAGACAACGTCTGACTTGCAGCCGTGAAATTCATTTTCTTTCCAAGGCAACATATGAAAAGCCCGCACATGGTTTTGATAACAAATTAAAGGGGTTTCTGCAGTGAAACGATCAATAGCTTAGTCATTTTACCTAAAGAGAGCAGACAGCCTTATTATGGGGTTAGGCAGCAGAAATGAATTTCCTCATGACAGCACCTTCTGAAGTCATGATGGTAGCTAATGGTAATCCTGTCTTGCAAAGCAGAAATTGCTCATTGCCTTCCTACTTTTACCATTGAAAACCAGCAATTCCGAGATTTGGGAAAGAAGTTGGCTTTGATGATACATGCTTTCTAGCCCCTCTGCCCACGTCTTTGTCCGACGTGTCTCAGAAGGCAGCGCTGCGTTAAAGTGACCACACATGAATATGTGCCTAAGAAAGAAGAAAAAGCAATATTCATTTCTAAAGGACAGCATGGCAAAGCAACCTGAAGTTTTCCATTTCCCTTCTCATACTTCTTTAACAAGGATAACAAGAAACTGTCTTTTGACTCCTTTTTTCCCACATTCCAGAGTCCTTCCTGAGAGGATGCATTAATTTACACTCTAGGCAGTTGGATTTTACCAGGACAATATCTGCCACCATTTAGGATTAGCGATTGAACTGGTTATTATAGTGTGTCGACTAACTAGTGGAATCTAAATGGATGGACCCATACCTGCAGTGCTCTGTGATCTTTCTTTTTGCCAAATCCTGGAAGGGCTTTTGTTGTTGCTATTTGTTTCTGGGGGGCATTTTTTTGGAATTCAATACTTGTTGCAATAATTGCCCATGATAGCTGCTCCAGCAGGAGAGTTGGAATTCATCTATGAAAATCACTCCATGTAACAGATGAGACAAGGAAAATATTAATGACAGAAGATCTGCAAACATGATGCATGTGAATAACTTCCCCTTTAGAAGGCATTCCTGGATATGGTGAGTAATCGATCCCCCCTTCAGTTTGTAAAACTCAAGATTCTGAAATTCCATGACAGGTAGCAAAGGTGGATTTTTCTTGAAGAAGAATATTGGTATCAAGTGAGGATGAAAAGTAAGATGTGTTTAAAGCCAAATGTTGTCTGAGAAAGCCATGCTTATGCAATAACAAATTACTTATTAATATAAAAACATCCCCAAATAGGACGACATTTACAGTCGTGAACATTTCTTAGAGGAAAAACCCCAGTAATTTTGAGAATGGCGGATATTTCACTAATATATAAAAGAGAAAGGGAGGTTTGGATTTTTTTTCTTTTCTGTTTTCTTTGATTTGAAAATTCCCTGGGGAAGGACACACACACGTATTTCTGACACCAAAAGTCAACTTGCTTGGCCTTAGTTCTTTTTGAATTTCCAAAAGGAGGTTAAAGGGGAAACTTAGAATGTGGAGTTAGTTTTAAAATAATACTAAGATGTGTTGGTACCTCACATTTAAAGAATATATTAACTATTTAGAAATATTTCTGCTGGAATGAAATAATCTAATGGAATTCTAACATGTGAATCATGAAGTGTTCAGACTCTTAAAGAATTTGCTTACTACATTGACATTTTGTTGTGCATTAAGGTTAAATGCACTGCATTTAAGCTCCCAGGTGAGGTGACATCAGGTACCATTTCTTATTAGAGCTTATGACTAGATGTGATTAGGAAATAATTGTTGAGGGTATTCTAAGGGCAGAGCTCCTTATTTTAAAATTGCATGATTTTACTATACCTTTTGGGTGGACTGGATTTAAATCTCCTCGCAAAAAAAAACTTGTTCAGTGCTTGAGGGCACATTTTGTGTTCTGTGTAATATTGTTTGTTTTGGAAACTGCAGTGTGTCTGATTTTGAACGTATATTTTCCAGGTAAATTTTTTGGCTGGTGTCAGGATACATAAAAAAAAAACCAAAATAGAGGTTTCTAAGGGTTTTTCTAGCTACTTTTATGACAGTGTCTCAAATGAAATCTTCCTGGTATCTTAAGTCTCTGCCAACATCATCTTCTGATTTGTTATAGACGTTTGAACTTATTAGCAGAAAGTCAGTTGTAGAGAAGGGTGAGTGACAGTCTCTGTCACTCTGGGAAGGTACTCATTTTCTATCAGTACCAGATACATCCAGAACTGATGCTGTGGCGTATCTTCCTTCTCTGCTTTCCAGAGCCACCGTCCCCAGTCTCTAATGTGGGAGGGAGTCTGGGTGGCATGCCTGCAAACCTTAATGGCCCCCTTCCAAATGTATCACCAGAGCTCCCAACTGAGTGGGAGCTTTGGACCCATAGCCTTTACTGATCCTGATGGTGAGGTTCTGCCATCAGCAGTAAGGTCCCTGTCATTCTTACAGAGTCATTCACATAAATAGTCTTTAACCTTAAGATAAAAAGGTCTCGGAAACAGTCCTGGCCCGTAGTAGGCATCTGTCAAATATTTATTTTTTTCTTCTATACCTTTGCGTTTTTCAAGGTTAAATTTGTAACTATTACAACTTGTTTAGGGGGAAAACTCTCATTCTCATTTCTAAAAAGTGTACCTTGCTCTAAAGCAACAGTTTTTGTTCTGCCTAAGCCCTGATGTTTGGACCCATTTGTTTATGTTGCAGTAGGTAGGATACAGGTGCTCTTTGAATACCTAATGTTCATTATAACCACCTCTTATTTTGTTACATTTACCTCACCTCTACTTTTAACAAGAGAGAAATGAGCTATTCAACTGCATAGTTTTTGAAAGAATGCAAATGTGCTTATTCATGCTCCTCTAGATCTGTAATATATATGTTTGAAAGCTGTAAAAAAGAAGTTAGAGTCCTGGTGGTTTTCCTTTGTGCCTGAAGCTAGGTAGCCCTTCATACACTTCACTGCATCATGTGCCAGTCTCTTGTTGTTGTTGTTGTTGTTGTGGCAAACTGAGCCAATGTGGAGTGTGAGTGTTCTGTATATCTGTTCTTGCCTGGGCCCTCTAGAAGGATTCATTAATAAGATGTTGGCCTCAAAGGAAGAAGGTGGTGTTTTTTTCCAGGTGACCCAATTAGTGTTGTGCTTGTTTCTCAACTTGCCTGATTGTTGTTTTCCTCTTATTTATAACCTCACATTTCAATACTGCAGTAAGAGATTCTAGGTGTTGACAGAAAACCTTCCTTCCCTTTGTCCTGCTGTAAGAGTCCCTATTGGATTGGATTCCATGCTCAAGAATTACTGTGCTATGAAGAAAGGATTTACCAAGTTGTTCTCCTTTTCATGTCCAAAGTCTTTTTCCTCCTTCTCACATGTCTTTTTTCTTTTCTTTTCACTTTTCTTTTCTCTTTGCTTCTTTTCTTTTTTTTCATAAAGGGGGAGATCAGAAGTTGGCAACAGATCAGTGCCAGGGACTAATATACATTTTAAAGGAGATATGTGATTTAGTTTCATGATATCTGGCTCATCTCTTTGAAGGCTTTCAACCCTTCGGATAGGCAGGACAAAGAGGTGCATGCTCTTTGTCTCTTCTGCTTTTTGAGGTGCAAGAAGGAGGGAAAATTGAGATCTAGAGTGGTCTTCAAAAATTCATTAGAATCATTAGATTCAAATAGAAGCCCATGTCTAGTGCTCTAGACTACTCGGACCATCATCCTCCCGCCCTAGGGCTATTGTGTTGAGAATTGAGCAATAGTATTACAAATTCATTGTTTATTGGTTACAAGTTAAAGTTGATAAGTGGTCTTATTACTTGTCTTAATAGAACACTAACCCTTAAGTGCTAAGAGAGTGGTATGAAGAATGTGCTTTTCTAGTTTAAAGCACCATTAGAAATGTTTGCTAGAGAATTTTATTTCAAAGCCTTCTTTCCATTACACTTGTTGATCTTTTTACTTCCAAGCCAAACAAAGATTAAGGTTTGCCTCACTAGGTAAATGAGTACTATATAGCACTTCTTATTTTTTGTTCTGGCGAGTTGTGTGAATATAGTGATAGTCTGGCAATTCAGGAGTGGGTCTTCTTGCTTGGTTGGAAGAAGGGAAATACAAGTCAGCTTTCTAGGAATTTAAATTTCATTTAGCAGCAATTAAACAGAGTCTTCAGAAGCATTGTGCCATAGAATCATACACAGGCATCTAACAAGAATGACATAACGTAGTATGCTTAGCATGGGTCTGTAGATTTTTGCCTTAGGTAAAAGTATAACAAGTTTGTGTAGTCTGATTTATAAAAATGCAATAATTTTATGGCAGAAACACTGGTCAAATGCAACTGAATTTTATACTTAAAAGATTTAGGAGGGTATAAATATTTTTGCCTCCTTTTTATGATGGACTTAGATGACGCTGAGAGAAAATAGTGGGAAACAGAAGCCAAAGGGCCCTGCTGCGGGAGTTTGCACAGTGCTGCTCTCAGCGTGCTTGATGGTGATTAACTATTTTACTTATTTGATCCTTAGGATTTCAAATGCTTTTGTCAAATTTTCTTTGTGTGGCTGAGAGGTGACTGCAATCAAGAGGCAGAATAGGGTGATTGTGGTAACTTGAATCACCCATGAGGCTTCTTTCCCCTTTTGTCTAGACCCCTCATCTTTTTATCGGTCTTCCCCTCCCAGGTTTCCTCTAGCAAGTCACAGTTTGGTTGTTCTTCTATTAACCAAAGGTTAAACTCGCATACCAACTCATTTTGTTTTCTTTCATCTAAGTCCTGAAACAAGATATAAATCATTATATCAGTAATATCAGAGAAAGGCATGAAGGCCTTATTCTGAATGCAAGGATCATCCTTATTATCTAGCCTCTTAGGGTCTCATCTTTTAAGTTTTCCTTTCTTTCATTTATTGAAACTATAGAAACTCAACCAAGAATTGCATTTTTCAGAGTTTAGGTTTTGGCCAAAATAATAATATCACTTGTCTGATGAGAATTTTACTGAGTGGGAGAAATTGTGTATGTGTTGAAGGACAAAATGCATGAAGTCTCACACAAGACAATGGAACTCTACTCAATTATAGTCAACCTACAATTTCTGCCAGAGTTTGTCTGTCTTCTAATAAGATCTCAGGTCATTGCTACTCTCATTTCAATACCATCTCTTTCCTAGAGTGACAAAACTACTCATAAATTCTAGAAAACTAATAGGAAACTTTCAGATTGATTCTGAACTCCTGTTGTGGCCAAATAAAATTTATGGCCAGTAGAGTTTATGTAGAGATTATAATTATACAAACTTATCTTGTTCACAAATATCCGTGGCTCAATCGCAAAGTCAGCCATTGTTTAAGGCAGAAATTCAGGTTTAGGATTAATAGAGCAAAGTCTTTCCTTTGGATGAAATGTTGATCCTATTAAACACATAATTTTTCTCTAGGTTTTCTTTTTATTCTTTTATTGTCTCCAGCTAAATTCTCTTTGGTGTCTGCTAGCAGTATCTTATACTTTTAAAATAAAAAATTAAAAGTTACATTTTTTTGTAGAAATCAATTATGGGATGGTATGATAGAGAAGTAAAGTGGTCATCAGTCATATCAGCATGCCTACAACCTATGGAAATTAAGTGTAACTTTTAGTCTTGGCAGACTTTCCACTGTAGTAAAATAGTGCATTTTAAATTGACAGGTTACATACTCAGTGGGTCAAGAGGGTGGCCCATGTCAAAAAGGCTTTAGACAATCCCTACAAAAGAAAGAAAGGGAGACTATATTTCCCATCATATGAAAATGAATAGCTATGAATTTGGTCTATTTTGGTTCTATTAAATTCTTCAGTCCCCATTCCCCTTCATAGTTTCTGTATCCCTTTTAGCTAACTATTACTGAGTTCTGTCCACTAATGTTTAGGTATCTGGGTTCAGAGAAAAAGAGGCAGGTCAAGGAAAACGAGATAAGTTCAGAATTCTGAGAGGAAGAAAGTCCCAAGTAGGGACCTTAACCAGTTTTTCACTTGGGGCAGATTAGAAGCCTCTCCCCCCTTCCCTTCCTTCCTTCCTTCCATAGTAACTGCACATTACCTCGTTCGTTCTCTTCTCCTTTGGTCATACCCCACAGCCATGAGTGCTCACTAATACCTTGTCTAGCTGTGGCATCATTCCCATCTTTTTTACAATACCTTCTAATGACCCTGAGCCAGAGATTAACTGCTGTAGCTATTTCTCACTTGATGGACTCTTGGGTGGTGTTTCCAAGTGTTAGAGAAGCCAGCCTGTAAACATACTGAAGGTTTTCAACTAGAGATTATATTGTGTAAAGTTGTGGGATACATATTTGTTTCAAGGGTGGATAATTGAGATTTTACATAGTCAGGTTATTGGCTAAGGAAAAACAGAACCAAAACCCCTCAGGTTTCTAACTCTAAATTCTGCTTTATATGATCTGGTGAAAGCTCTTTGAGTTCTTCATCACCTGTGGAAAGTGACTACAACAGATTTTCCCTGCTTTTGTGTTGAAGAGTAGACTATTAAAAAAAACTCTCATAGCACATAGGTAATGATAACTTATTAGACTTCTAAACCATGATGTTCTAAAACCTCTTGGGTGAATTTCTTAAAATATAGGTAACAATTATAACCACTGCTGCATACTTCATAGAAGAACATTGATTGAACACCATTTCCCAACAACCCATTTCTGGACATGCCACCTGTTTTCATATAAATTACATCATTTAATGGCATAGTAACTTTTAGAGGTGGGTCTTATTTGAATCCTTGTTTGCAAATAAGGAAAGTAGTGCTCAGAGAAGGCAAATAACTTGCCCAAGATCCTGTATCTATTACTGAGGGTTGCTGATCCACTCAAAACCCAAGTCCAGCCTCACTTTAAATCCCAATGTATTTTTATCACCATATGTTGTTCTGTGGCAGATGCCTTAGCACTCTGTCTATGGGCCTTCTGGAAAGCAGATTAGCAGTAAGAGCAGAGAAAATAAGCAATTTCACTCAGTTAGCAAGTGGGGTAAGTAAATGGGACGCCTAGTGAATGTCAGCAGTCTTTCTCCAAGAAACCCTTGCTGGTTGTGTTAGCACATGACCTATACTTCAACCATGTCAGCAGCTCTTTTTGCGTTTTCTCAGAATGAGAAATTTTATAAGGAGTTTGAGGTGAATCATGTTCCCAGGGGCACTCTGGTCTGCAGGGTCCTTTTTTGTGGAATAGAGAAAGGTGCTTCTCTGGGCAGATATTTTAGGAAAGATGCCCCACTTCAGGCAGATGAATTAGAAATACAGAGTGTGGTGTTTCATGAATGGATAGAGCCTCTGTGCAAAGCAAAAGACATGCCTTCCTCTGGGCACCTACTCGGCAAGTGGAGCAAGCATGAGTTGAACTTGGCCTTCTGTGCTGTAGGGCAGTGATCAAACTGCACAGCCGTCTCCCTGCTTTGACCTGGGCTCCACCTGCACCTTGAAGGGCAGTTTTGACAGTCAGATGAAATGTTTTTGAAAGTGCTTTGCTGACAATAAAAGATCATTTAAGTTTTGGATTTTGTTACATCATTATTATTTTCCTCAAAATCTTCTAATTACAGGTTGTTAACATAAATATTTTTTTGCACAGGTAAAGAATATTAACATTTTCTGAAATTCAAGCCAGTGTAGAACTGACAAAAAAGAAAAAAACATTTTAATCGTGAATTCATCCAATATCTTAGCTTCCAAAATATGTCATTCTGATTCAATTGGTTTAGAATATATGGAATATACTGATTCATTTAAGTACAGGGCACTCCCAGGTACATGTGAAAAGAGTCCTACCTTGAAGCAGAGACTATTGAGAAGAATAGCCACAGAAACAAGTACAGAACAGTAGAGAACATATTAGGATATACAAAGGTATATACAAAGTGTTATAGGAATTCAAAGGGAGAAACAAATGGCTAGTCCAAATACTTTAAAGAAGTCTAGAAATGAAGAACGAAAAATACACTTGACGGATTTGAGAATTAGTAGTTATTGGCAACAGTTTGGAGGGTGATTTAAGGGAGCATCTCAGAGTGGTTCTGTTTCAGAGGTTATAAAAGAAAAGAAAATTATTGCACACTACTTGCAAGATTTTGGACAAGGACAAAAAGAATGAGAGAGAATGGAGAGCAAAGTAGTTAGTGAGGGATACCAGGCACTTTTAAAGGTCAAGGAGGACACCTCACAAGAAGTGTCCAGAGAGAGGATCAAGGTGGTGAAGGACATGATTTCCTCCCAAACAGGAGGGAGAAAAAGGAGGGTGGATACAAGTAACATAGAATTTAGGGATGTGGAAGGAGAAGCTGAGGCAGTTTTGGTCTCATGCCTTCTGTTTTCTTTGGGAAGTGGATTTCAAGATTGTATCTCAGAGGGAGGACCATGGAGAGGCAAGTGGAGGAGCTTGGCCAGGTTGTGGAAAAGTTTCTGTAGACAGTTGGAAAGGCTGCTGGAGAGGGAAGTGTACGAGAGCAAGCAGGTTGAAAAAAGTCGGTTATAATGAATGTATAAAGTCACTATCATGGAAAAGGGGCAGGTATGTGACGGAAATCTGTTAATTCTTGATGACTAAATTGGGAAACTGTTTTGTCATTAGAATTTCTCCTGTTGATTATGTTCTTGGGGATTCCACAGAATGCGGAATTGATTTCGTTGTTGGCATTTTCTACTGGGGAGTGGTGGAGGCTTTTGTTTGAACATATTAATTAGATTGCAATTCCAGTGTCATGACCTAATTTTTGAAATGTGAGATTTCCTAAGCTTCCTGGAAATAACTCTTGGGTGACAAATGGAACCTCTAAGATGTTTGTTTTGAATTTTATCTTCAAATACGTAAAAATCACAGGGAGCGGGGCGCTTGGTTGGCTCATTCAGTGAAGCATCCAGCTTGGGCTCAGGTCATGATCTCACAGTTCGTGGGTTTGAGCCCTGCGTCGGGCTCTGTGCTGACAGCTAGCTCAGAGCCTGGAGCCTGCTTCAGATTCTGTGTCTCCCTGTCTCTCTGACCCTCCCCTGCTTGCACTGTCTCTGTTTCTCAAAAATAAATAAAAAACATTAAAAAATTTTTTTAAATCACAGGGAGAAGAAAAGGCAAGTGATTCAGCTTTGTTCAATTTTTAATAGAACCTTTCTGTGGTTTATGTTGGGATATTACAAACCCATGTGTGTGTGTGTATGTGTGTGTGTGTGTGTGTGTGTGTGTGTGTGTGTGTGTATAAAACCTGCTTTCACAAAGATTTCTTCAAAATCCTTCTGAAGTTTACTTGTAAGTGTCACCCATCTCTGAGAAACTTACTGAAAAATGACAAAGCATAATACGACTTTAGCCAGAACTGGAATAACCTATTTTAAATGTTTATAAATTTACATTATCTTTTATGTTTCCACGATGTCTAGGGGAAAGAATGTCAAATATTCATTGCAAATTAAAGGAACTTCTGGAATAGGTTTCTTAGGCTGTTAATTATAAACCCTATAGTGTATAGTGAGTTGAGCAGATATTATGAATTCCTTTTATCTTTTCTGATCATCAGCACTTTTTATGAGGTCATTAGAGCTTCCTCCTTAATATTCTTGATGTTCTGTGCACATAATTACTTTGCATGGGCTTTCTTTGTGAGATTTCTGCTGAAGTTCTAAACATCTAAATAAGGTCCCAGCCAGTCCCAGTCACTTATAAGGGAGTTTCATAATTCCCTTCCTTGGAGTTGTCATGTTTTTTTTTTAATTGGAAGGTGAGGAGGTTGAACTAAATGATCACTAATGATGCTGCAAACACCTAAGATTCTGTATCTTACCTGATTAATTACTCATTTCTGTATTGTTTGGGCTTAACTGTCCTTTGAAGGGGATGCTGAGAAGTAATTCAGTGATCAACAAACTATGGAGAGACTAAACCTTGATGCCTTCCTGAAGTATTTGCCTTCCCACCCCCACCCGAGGAAAGCCTTTCATCCCTCAGCCTTAGGCAGACATTTGGCATAATTCCTTCTTCACAAAGCTACACTTTAAACATTAGCCTTATCACGGATCAGATGGCAACTTGCTGCCCATTAATGCTGATATTCAGAGTAGCTTAGAAAATATTTCTCACATACCATTTATGTGTCCCTTATGTCTTCTCCACTCTTCTCTTGGTCAAAGACCTCAGGATTCTTCTCAGCCAACTCCCATCCAGTCTAAAGAAGTAACATGGAACACATGTGCCCCAATGTTCATAGCAGCACTGTCAACAACAGCCAAATCATGGAAAGAGCCTGAATGTCCATCACCTGACGAATGGATCAAGAAGATGTGGTATATATACACAATGGAGTATTACATGGCAATGAGAGGGAATGAAATATGGCCATTTGTAGGAAAGTGGATGGACCTCGAGGGTGCCATGCTAAGTGAAATAAGTCAGGCAGAGAAGGACAGATACCATATGTTTGCACTCATAGGTCTAACAGGAGAAACCTAACAGAGCACCATAGGGAGGGGGAGGGGGAAAGAGAGTTGGGGAAAGAGAGGGAAGCAAATCATGAGAGACTGTTGAATACTGAAAACAAACCTAGGGCTGAAGAGGGAGGGGGAGGGAGAAAGGGGGTGGTGGTCATGGAGGAGGGCACTTGTGGAGAAGAGCACTGGGTGTTATATGGAAACCAATTTCACAATAAACTATTAAAAAATTTAAGAAAAAATAGGAGCAAAAAAAATAAATAACCTGAAATGAAGTTCTCAGTATCAGAAACCTTGCCATTGTGTGTTTGTATTGGCATATTTGCTCAGTAAATTTAAAACCAATAGCTTACTTAATTACAGAGAAGCCCTTCATGTTTTAGAGAGGAAAAGGAAGCTGGCAGTGGACAGTGGACACATTGAAACTCCTGTCATTGAGAGTAGTGGAAGAGACTTCACAAGTCATAGTTAGGTGTGGAGTCCTTGACATTCGAGTTTTAAAAGAAGAAAATACTTGCTAAAAAATCCCATTTGCTGGCAAGCAATCCCCACAGGTTGGATTTTTGAGATGGGATGGATCGTAAGGTATCTTTGGGTGCCACCATGTTAAAGATGACCACATTTTGCTCAGTCTTCGCTGCATATCTTTTTGCTTCAGGGAACTTTCTGTGAACAAGCTAACCTTTGAGACTTCCTAGTAGCCAATCGTATTGCATTCTATTCATGAGTAGCCATGACTACTTTGTTCTATTTTATAGATCCAGCACTTGGCACAGTGTCACATATAGTAGGTGCTCTGTAAAGTTGCCCTCAATAAATGAGTATGTGAAATGAAAAAGATCAAAAACAAAAATTACATAGTTGGAGTATTAATTATTTTTTGCATTACTCAAATTGGATTATCACACCATGGTTTGAGATGAAACCAACAAACATGCTATACATATAATAAAGATAATCATAAATATCACTGTTGAAAGGCTTTTTAATGCCAGGAAGGTACTATATTTTTTATAAAATTATCTAATTTGGGGAAGATTCTCTTCAAATCCATGCCTGAGGATGTGCTGTTTGCTAAGAGTACAACCTCTGGTGAGTTATGTAACATCTCTGTGCTTCAGTTTACCTCTTGTCAACTAGGGGCAATAAATAGTTCTCACTTCATAGGGTTGCTGTGAAAGTTAAACCTGTCGCAGGCCTGGAAGGGCACCAACCACCCTAGCGTAGCCTGGTTGCCTCGGATAATCTAGTTGCTCAGTTACAGGTCCCTCCAGCCTCAGGCTGCCCACCAGCTCTAGATCACTTGGAGGACAAAACTGCTTCTTCTGTGTGTCATCTTCTTGGAACATTTCCACATATACCAGAGTCATTGCCTTGGGTTGCACTTGAGTCATGGGGAATAATGGGTTCCTCCTCATCTGTGCTGGTGTGCTCTCCTGTTTTTAAGAAGTTCCTGTTTCTCATAAAGGATGAACTTTAACCTTAGGGGTTGGGTTGTCTTACTCATGCCCTTCATCATTAGATTCACTGTTCCTAGCACAGTGTCTGGCACATAGGAGGTGCTTGATTGGTGCTTTAGAGTGTAAAATTACATTTCCAAATTTGTGTACCTGGAACTTAGTGCTCTCAAGATTAGTTTTTATTTTTCAAGAAACAGTCCAGGTCTTTGGATAAGTAAGATTTCTATAAAAATTGTCATCTTGAGCATAAATAATTCCCATGCATCTTGTTTTCTGATACTGGGGAGAGTCTAACAGCATCTGCAGAGGAAGCCATCCTGTTGAACTGTGATTATCTGCAAAATCCAAATGCTATTTCTCTGAATCACCTACATCGCTAAGACTTTCTGTAAAACTAATAACAAACTCTTTTGCTTTTATTTACAGGAATCTTTCTTTTCTTGACGAGATCTGTGTTTTATTTTTCTGACCAGAAAAAAAAAAAGTATAACTTAATTCCGCAGCTGGCCCATTTCTTCATTTATAACATATGTCTGTTTCTTCATTTATAACATTTATGTTACATTTTAATTATTTTTTTAAAAGACAAGATACCGTCTTAGAGACCAGACTCCACCTGTGGCTCTTATCTTGCTCGTCCGTCTCGTCCATCTGATCACGTTCTGAAAGAATCATCTCCTTTGATCTCTTCTCTTGCCTAGAAAATGTACTGGCTCTACATTGCATACAGGACAGCAAGCATAAGGCCTTGCCTCCTTGACCTCTGCCTTTCTAACTTCATGTATAAATGATCAGTTCTATTAGTATTGGTGTCATTCCTCTCATTATTCCACAGAACATATCGTATATGTATGTTTTTAGGTATACACATTCTTCATTTTTTAGAAAGAAACCTATTTATTTTGAGAGAGAGAACACAGGTAGGGACAGAGAGAGAGAGGGAGAGAGAGAATCCCAAGCAGGTCCCGCACTGTCAGGATGGAGCCCGATATGGGACTCAAACCCGTGAACGGTGATCTCATGACCTGAGCCAAAACCAGGAGTTGGATGCTTAACTGGCACCCCAAGGTATACATATTTTTTAGCATAGAGACTACATTCATATTTTTAAGTCACAAAGACCTTCCAGGGAGTAAAATCTTTGGGAGTGACCAAATATTTAATAGAGATATGGCAAGTGTCGAGGAGCAGCTTTACATAAATGCTGCACTTTTGAAGAAGGGCTGGGCAAGCTGGAGCCTGGCTAGCCAACAACCCTGCCACGCCCTCCACCCTTTGCTCTAGCAGCCTTAATGGGGCTCCTTCGTGTCAGAAGACAGTGCCCGGAGGTGTGATGGACCTTATTTTGGAAGGCACTTACACCCTCCTGCCTTTGCCATAGGAAACCTTCTAATACATCAGAATTTGGTTTTCTTGGCCTTCCCCACACTTTAGGTAGAGTGAAGCCCCCCTCTGTTTCTCTAGAGACCCTGCATTTTCTACTGCATAAATTGTGTAGATAGATACTGCTATACAGTAGTTCATGTCCATGTACAGAGAGGCAGCTAACTTAGTGGCTAAGTGGATTCTCGATCCAGAGTGCTTTATTCAAATCTGTATCCAAGCTTCCTAGCTGTGTGACCCTGGGTAAGTTGAGCAACCTCTCTCTGCCTCTGTTTCTTCATTTGTAAAGTGAAAGGAATAATAGTTTGTACCTCAGAGACTGTCGACAGGATGGGATGTACCCTATGTGAAGTTCTTAGAAAGGTACCTGGCACACTGGTGCTCTTCCAGGTGGGCTGTTACTAGAACTATTGTGTCTCGGTACTGGATTGGGCTGCCTCAGAAACAGTGCCAAGAGAAGGATTCAGGTACACATGTCTGATTCAGGAGGTGATCTGAAGAAAACTAGTGGGAAATTGGGGAAGTGAGACAGATACTGGGGGCAGGAGAGCCCATAAAGGTATATGAATGCTCAAGTAACTGAGGTGAGCAACTGGGCTCAATCCTTTTAGGACCTCTGGGAGATGATGTAGAGCTTGCTTCAGAATTGTTTTATCCAAGAATCAAAGACACTGGAGAATTTATGATCCAACTTTCATCTTCACTGTGCCCATGGCTCCTTTTAGGAATTAATTCCTGGCATTTTGAGCCTCACCTACATGCAGGCAAAACCTCATGTGAAGTTCTGTCATGCTTAGACTAGGATTCCATCAGAATGGCCAAAGGGATATGGACAGGCCTCTGACAGTGATTGCTCTAGGACTGTGAACAGGAACTCTTTAGGGCTTTCTGTGTTATTCTGTTCTCTTTATTTTTTCTAGCCCATGTACTTTATCTTTATGGAATGAGTAAATGATATAACACAATGGATTTTTTTTCTACTTGATCTTCAAAGCTCTCTATGTCTCACCCAGTCTACCTTTTTTTTTTTTTTTAGTTTATTTAATTTTGAAAAGGAGAGAGGAGGTGGCAGGGGAGGGGGCAGAGAGAGGGAGAGGGAGACACAGAGTCTAAAGTAGGCTCCAGGCTCCCAGCTTTCAGCACAGAGCCCAACATGGGGTTGGAACCCATCAACCATAAGCTCATGGCCTGAGACAAAATCAGACACTTAACTGACTTGGCCACCCAGGTGTCCCACCCCAAAAATCTATCTTTAATTCTCATGATTCCTGAAACAGATTTCCCTTTTTTAATTAAGTCAGTCTCTCCACTGTTCTCAAAGAAAACCATCTGATTTCCTTATATGGGATGCCCTGCCCTCTGCTTTCCTATTGAAATCCTACCTGTCCTTCCAAGTTCTCTGGTTTCCACAAGTTCATCTCTTCCATGAAACCTTCTTCGACCTCAGACATCTCACTTCTTTAAAGTGCTGTGAACATAAAGAAGCCTTCACAGTTTAGTGTTTGATTATCTGCTGACTGGTGAGATTCCATAATTGACATATTTTAATGCTAAATAAAAATATTTATGTCTTGTATATTGCTTGTCTTTTTTACAGACTTGGCCACATCATGCATAGTAAGCAGTATTAGACACTGAGAGGCAGTGGTAAGTGACCTCTGGAGTTAGACAATCATGGTTGCATCCTTGTTCTTCCACTGAGGAGCTTTATGACCTTGAGCAACTCTATAACTTACTTGCATCAAGCTTTTTGCCCCATCTAGAAAATATGGCTTAGAACCCTACACCTCATCATATTGTGTGAGGATTAAATGAGATATGTTATCTACAATGCTTAGTACAGTTCTCCTCACAAAGTATGTGTTCAATCAATAGGATTTGCCAGATTCTCAATTCTGAAATACTCAACATCATCTCAAATTTTTATTCTTCTTTAGTTTCTTATTTTGCTGTTGTTTTCATGTTAGTTGTTGTTAAAAGTAGACACTAAATGACATCTCAAGAAAAATACTGATATTTGAAATATTGAAAATATTGGCATTTTATGTGAAAAATAACTTGTCAATCGAACCTTTGAAATGGGTAGAATATGTCATATTTTTCATATTTCATTTTAAAAATCAACCATATCTACTAGATAAATGATAATTTAAAACTTGAAATCTCTTTACACATTAGAATAAGGTTTCACTCATTTTATTGTGAAAGAAAAGAATTATTTTATATATTTATGTATCTTTTAGTAGGAGAATACCCTGGAATATTAACTCAAACTTCAGCATTTTAAGAATATAGACCTTTGGTTCTAAAAGTGATGGCAATAGGGAGGGCTGGAGAGATGTTTTTTTATCTTTTATTTTTTATTTTATTTTAGAGAGAGAGTGCACAAGTGGGATAGAGGCAGAGGGAGAGAGGGAGAGAGAGAATCTTACATATGCTTAATGTTCAATGCAGGGTCTGACATAGGGCATGATCCCACGACCTTGGGATTATGACCTGAGCTGAAACCAAGAGTCATATGCTCAACCAACTGAGCTACCCAGGCACCGCAGGAGATGTTTTATTTTTTATTTTTATTTTTATTTTTTTTGGTGGGCTGCTTATTATTTTATTTTATT
>NC_043705.1:41058522-41184839 GCF_006229205.1 Suricata suricatta | reverse complement strand
TTCGATATTAGCCCTTTATCTGATATGTCATTTGCAACTATCTTTTCCCATTCTGTCGGTTGCCTATTAGTTTTCTTGATTGTTTCCTTTGCCTTGCAGAAGCTTTTTATCTTGATGAAGTCCCAAGGGTTCAGTTTTGCTTTAATTTCCCTTGCCTTGGAGGATGTGTCAAGTAGGAGATTGCTGCGGTGGAGGTCTCGGAGGTTTTTCCCTACTTTCTCCTCGAGGGTTTTGATGGTTTCCTGTCTCACATTCAAGTCCTTCAGCCATTTTGATCTTATTTTTGTGTACGGTGTAAGAAAGTGGTCTAGTTTCATTCTTCTACATGTTGCTGTCCAATTTTCCCAGCACCACCTGCTAAAGAGGCAGGAGATGTTTTAAAGTGAAGTAGTTGTATCATATATCAGACATGGCTACAAGAGATTGTGCAAAAAAAAAAAAACAACCCCAAAACATCCAGCCCTCTTTTTCCCATCCCAATAGCAAGGAGTATGAGAATCTGGGCACGAAGAGGAGGGAGGAAAAGGAGACTGCACTGTATTGTGACAAAGCATTTGAGAGGTCTCCTACCCATGTCTCTCAGCAGATAAGTAGTATGATGGAAGGGAAGGAGCCCATGCTGTAGAGCCATGCTGAGCTAAGTTCACATTTAAGTCTAATGTTAACTGGTTGGTTTTGAGAAAATTACCTAACTTTCATGAGCATCACTTTCCTCATTCATAAAATTCAATAGTACCAATCAGCCAGATTTGTTGTTAGGATTCAGTGAGATAATTTATTATTTATTTGTTTGTTTAAACTTTGCCTTTTTCCAGGCAGCATTTAAGGAAGCCAGCAAAGTTATATAGCTGTAACTTTTAGGCAAAAATGATGAGGGAAGGGAAGAAGGAAACAAGACATAATGTTAATACTCACATGCCTATGTAATGAGGTGAAGAAATTTATATCTCCTTAACAAATGGCACCAGAATCTTGGGGAAGAGAAATGCCTGCTCTGTAAGAGATACTTTGAGGTTGCTATTGGCATAGGAAAAGAGTCCCTTGCGAATTTGGCTTCAGGTAGGTGCTCAGGTGAATTGAGGGTAAAAGCCACTCTCTGGAAGAGAGGGGGACTTTGGTCTGACAGAGCCACCTAGCATGGTGGACATGAGGAACAGAGATTAGAAGACAGGAGAGGCTGAGAGGAAGTCTGAGGAAGGATGAAAACTCTGTTCTTAGTCCATAAACAACCCTCCTCAGCAAGGAGAGCTAGAGACAGAGATAGAGAAAGAGATAGAGATAGATAGAAAATCTGAAAGGAGTCATGTTAAGTTAGCAAGAGAATCTATGAGCCCTTCCTATAGATTACCACTGATCAAGTGCTGAGTTTTGGGACTCTTACTGGTCATGAATTTGGAAATCCAAACCAATTTTGTCTAAATCTCAAGGGAGACAGAAAAGCCTCCAGCTTCTGGAAGTTTAGCAGGCCATGTAATTTAAGGGTATACCAGATGAAATATAAAGTTCTCTCTAAAACAAACAAACAAATCAATCAATCAATCAATCAATAAATAAATAAATAAATTTTCCTAAGCCTTCTAGAAGCTAGTGTAAATTAGGAAGCTTATGCACAAATCCCAGTGTCTGTTAGGTATATGCAGCTCACTGGCTCAGGGAAAGCATACCTTGTGATACTGATTGGGAGGAAATTTATCCAGTGAAAGCGCATAAAGAAGAATGAGATATATAAAAATCATAGCACCTGACACTTAAGGTGTTTGATACATTTTACTTCCTCTCCTATTCCTTTCCTTCCCTCACAAGTTTCTATGAAGGTCATAGTATATTTGAAAGCTATTAAAATTATAAAAGCTATTGTAAGTTAATAATCAAAGGAAATTCCATGTATCAGATTTTATTATAATTTCATTAAATACTATTGAAAACATTGAGATATTCATAAAAGGATAATCTGAATAAAACTGTTTCTTATCGAAAAATGCTTGGTTTTTTCTGTTTCTGTTTTGGCGTTAAAAGCACTCTCTCATACTTGCCTCTCCTGACCCATCATGCCACAGGGTTTTAGAATCCCAACTACTCCCAAGAGTAGCATAGAGGGATGCAACCTAGTGTGGCTTTTAAGGAGATCCACCTCATAGAGGCAGATGTTGAGTCTGTGTGTGGATTTTTGTTGTGCCAGAAAGGAAGTGTAAGTCAATCGTCTGAGGGAGGCTGCTCCCACTTGGGTCTGCCAATTCTTGTCAATTTACCAGATTGTTTCCCTGTGCTTGAAATGTTTCAAGCATAAATTCATATAATAAGGATAGTGGAAATTATGAAAATGATTATAAAATGACAAGCAGTCTGGAAAAAATATATAGACAAAGGCCAAGGTTTCTGGAAAATTTTAAATCCTTTACATTTATTAGGTCAGTTTATATAAGTTTTTTATTTAAGAATATGTGATAGAACTGTTATTTCTTTTCCCTCCAAAACGCTTCCTTTGATAGTTTTAAAAATACTATATAAACCAAAAAGCATGGAATTCTAGAATATAGGATATAAAGGCTCTATGCAGTTTTCTCTTTTCCTATCATTTCTTAATTTATCTCTCTCAGTTAGATGAATTGGCTATTGCATTTGACACTAACAATTTGATTGTAATATTAGAATAGGCAAGGGTTTGACTGGGCTATGAGTAAAAAACAAAAATAAATCTTTGATTGGCAGATGAGTTCATTTATGTCAAACAGCTCTACCTTGAGAAAATCCACGACTTTGAAAGCAATAACACATCAGAAGAATTTTAAAGATTTTGGTGATCCCCCCATTCCTCCAAGGCCCCCTTCCTTTCTTCAGAATGTATTTTCATTCAGACTGGTCCTGCGTGGCTCCTTTGGGTAATCTGAGCTTCAATGCTTTCCCCACACCTTCTGTAGCCCTGGGTTCTTCAGAGCTTCTGTCAAGACACACACACATAAAAGGCAGGAAGGGAGAAAGAAAAAGGTTTCATTTAAAAAAGAATAGCTTTTCAGAAGCTGATTCTTCACACTTACTCATCAATAAGTACTCAAATGGCTGAGTACACTGTTCAGGAAGCAAGTAGCACATCAATCTCTTGTTCTTAAATTAATGTTCCTACTGCCTTTTGCTTGTGCTTTGCCTCAACAAAATGGTATGTGTAGGACCCATGTGTCTAGCATGGAAAAGAATCTTCTTCATTCCCACATTTCTTTAAAAAAATAATCTCAAATAAAAATTTTTTAGGGAGAAGCAGATTGTTGTTTCATATATGCTGCAGTACATATGAAGAGTAGGATTGAGTTCTTATTTCTTGGACATTTGTATAAATTAGTCTACAAACGACCCTTCTTTTTAAAACCTAGATATTTTTATGGATATATTTTTCCTCTGCTACTTTATTCAAACGTAATCTTGGCTAATCTCTTATTTTGTTAACATATCTACTTGATTAATATGTTTTTCCTCTCCTGTGATACTGATCTATAAATTCTATAGCTGTTACTTGTATTATTTAATCTAAGTCCACTATAAACAAACTTCTAAGACTACTGTCATTTGTCTTTCTAGATTAAAGATATCAGTACTGGCACTGAGTAGCTTACTTATTTCAGTTGGAAATTTACCTGGCATTCATTACTTAATTTTTCCTTGGATATTTTTCATTTTTGGCATATTTATTAGTATATATTCCAGAATGCATTAACGTTTAAAATATCTGTATCTTGGTTAGTAGAATTGATAGGACTAAAATGGATGGATCAATAACAGGAATTTAAGTGCATTTCAAGGAAACCTATCATCTGCATTAAGTTATTTTCTTCCAATATAGTTTTCACAATTTACAAATGAAATTTATACTATTTTACCTATTTTCTATAAAAAAAAATAGAAAAAATCTATTCTTTGGCACTTCAACTTGAAAGTGTTCTTAAATTATTAATTTTTTATGAAATCATTGTTTATTGACAGGCAGTAATATTTCTCATGGGAATACACATACTTCATGATGTTCAGAAAATACCAATAGATTAAGCACTGAGGTTAAAGAGTGCTCACTTTCCACCATTACGTTCGGTTCTGATTTCATATCTGCATAGCTAGAATGAACAAAGAAGAAGGTGGATTTTTTTTATATATCTGAAAGCACCTCTGACTGTGTCATCATAGGAGGGCTGTGATACATGAATACTTGACACCTCCAGGAAGCCAAATATGGTCTTTACAACTAAAGAATAAGGTGCCAATCTCATTCTTAGTAATCACAGATAGTGTAGTATCTACCATCCAGTTTTGAAGGTAAAGTATGGAAGCTATTTTGGAGATTTCACGTAACAACTGGGCTACATTCATAGAACTCAAATGACCCCAAAATAAAGAGGTAATGAGTGCACACTTATCCCTGAATCTTTCAGACGCCAGCTGGAGGATTGTGTTCACTTTGGGGCTGCACACCTATTGGAGCTGTCTCCAGGGAGTGACAAGGATGGAAGCAAACTCACTCTTTGTCACATATAAAGTGGTTGAAGGACTGTAATTGTTAGATAGAAGAAAGAAAACAATGCAGCAATCGAAGGACTTGTACGTGGATGTTGCTGGTTCTTTGTGGCTGCAGCTTTGAAAGGTTTAACCCTAGAACGGGTCTGGATTGTTTCATGGTCAGAAGCATTTCATGACACAGTTTGAATGGGTCCTTTTGGGGATGTGGGGATAAGCAAGCATGCATTGTTTGCTAGGATCAAAAACCATGAGTAAATGATAGCATCTTCTCGATTTGCTCAAATCTTTCCTTTTTCTGAATGGTTTAAAACTTTGTATTTCTTCCCTGGTTTGTGCTGTTTTTTTTTGTTTTGTTTTGTTTTGTGTGTGTGTGTGTGTGTGTGTGTGTTTTAGAACACTAAACTTTTCTTTACTCTTCTCTGTCATTTTGAAAGATATATTCATGTAGATAATACATATCACATGTAAATATTTTCTGCCTTTTCAAAGAATCATGAGTCATATATTCTTTAAATGAGTCATAGGTTCAGCAGTTTCCTAACATTCTAACCTGGCTTTAACTGATGATGTCTAACCTGAGTTAATAGTTTCTCAAGAAATGTAGAGAAAGTAATTTGTCTTAGAGGTTAACATATAAGGAATATTGTGTCTTTTTGTTTAAAATATTTAAATACCAGCTTATATCAGTTAGATTAGATCTTATTATTTAATTTTCCCAGTTTAAATTAAATGTGTAAACTTACAGGGTTTCTTTAAAATAAACTTCCTATTTTAAAAGTTTTAGATTTATGGAAAAATTGCAATGAGAACACCACACTCACTTTCCTCTATTGTTAGTACCTTATATGATTATAGTACTTTTGTTACAGTTAATGGATCAATATTAACATAGTATTATTAACTGAAGTCCACACTTTATTTATTATTCCTTAGTTTTACCTGATACCTTTTGTCTATTCTTTTTTTAAAATTTTTAATGTGTATTTATTTTTGAGAGAGAGAGAGAGAGACAGAGCATGAGCTGCAGGAGGGTCAGATAGAGAGGGAGACACATAACTTTTTAATGTGTATTTATTTTTGAGAGAGAGAGACAGAGCATGAGCTGGGGGAGGGTCAGATAGAGAGGGAGACACATAATTTTTTAATGTGTATTTATTTTTGAGAGAGAGAGAGAGAAAGAGAGAGAGACAGAGCATGAGCTGGGGGAGGGTCAGAGAGAGAGGGAGACACATAATTTTTTAATGCGTATTTATTTTTGAGAGAGAGAGAGAGAGAAAGAGAGAGAGACAGAGCATGAGCTGGGGGAGGGTCAGAGAGAGAGGGAGGCACAGAATCCAAAGCCATCTCCAGGCTCCAAGCTGTCAGCACAGAGCTTAGAGCCCAATATGGGGCTTGAATCCACAGACCACGAAATCATGACCTGAGAGGAAGTCGGATGCTTAACCAACTGAGAGCCACCTGGGCACCTCTCCTTTTTCTATTCTGAGAAAAGAATACACATTATGTTTATTTGTCATGTTTCCAGAGAGTCCTCTCGGCTGCGGCAGAGTCTCAGATTTTCTTTGTTGTTGATGACCTTGACAACTTTGAGGACTACTGATCATTTTGTAGAATATCCCTCAGTTTGGATTTTTGGATGTTTTTCTCGCCTTTGAGGAGGAAGACCCCAGGGTAAAGTGCGATCTCCATCACACTATCAAAATGACTCAGTGCTACTGATGTCAATGATCACCTGGCTGAGGTGGATTTTTGTCATGATTTTCTACTGTAGGCTTACTGTTTTTATTTTCATTTATATTCTTCAGGAAAAAAAGTTATTATGAACAATCTAGACTTTGAGGAGGAGGAAATTATGCTCAACCTCCTTGAAGGCAGAATATCTACATAAAGTATTTGGAATTCTTCTCTATTCTCCTCCATTTATTTATTTATCCAATCATTTGTGAATATTAGTATGGGCCTATGGATATTGATTCCATACTTTAGGTTATAACTCAATAATATATTATTGCTCACATTGTTTCAGCTTTAGCCTTTGGGCATTTTTTCAGTTAGCTCTTGTGTCCCTTTGACATATTTTGTGTGATTTTTTAAAGCACTCTTTTTACTTTCTGGCATTACAAGATGTAGGCTCATCTTGTGCTTTTCTTCCCCAGTCCTAGATTCAGCCATTTCTCCAAGGATCTCCAATTTATTCATTGGAAAATGATATAAAAAACCAACATTTGGGTGCTTGGCATGCTCATTGCTACTGCTTGTCATTGCTTCTAGGCCATGTTGCTTGACAGAGCAAAGGAATACATATGTATGTAGTCAGGTTAGTATAGACACATATCTGTAAATATGTCTATACGTACTATCTTGATAGGTAGATAGATAGATAAAAAGCATGAGTTCATTCTGGTGTTTCCAACTTTAATCCATTACTTCATGGATTGTTATAGCTTATTCCCGTTGATTATCTGTGACTTTCTACCTCAGCAGTGAGAAACATGGCTCTTGCCATTTGCCATTGTTCAGGTCCAGTGGGATTGTTCCATTTACTCTGGCTTAAGTTGGAATACATAAATAAAAGTTGAATTTTTCTCAAAGTCTTAGGAAATTAAATATTTTTTCCAAAAAAAATTTTTTTTACTCTGCAAACTCTTATGACTTTAAAATAGTGTCTGGGTCCCAGACACTTTTCACTATGTTAAGATTGGTATAGTCAGCTTTATACTGTACCTAGTAATGTGTTATAGATAATGTAAATTCTCCTGTATTTCCACAATTGAAGTGTATCTATTGCTTTAACTGTCTTTTCTAACAAGCATGCTCTTTACATGATAACTATAGCTGTAATAAGAAAAGTGACTAATATGCACTGTATCTTCTTGACCTGTAAATCTCTGTATTCCCTGGACATATGTCAAAGAACCAAATGCTGTAGGTAGCTTGAGGAGAAGAGTAACTTACAGGACATTCCTTTAGTAATTGGACATTGGCCATGCTCTGATTTACTGAAAGTTCTTGTAGTCACAAAAGAAAGCAGGAATTTGGCTTCAGACTTTAAATCAAGTCTTTTTTTTTTTTTGGTGGTTAAGACAAACACACTGAGGAATGGACTTTCAGTAATGAACTATACTTTCATGACTGTCCTAAAGGAAATAGTGTTACAATCTTGCATAAAACAGTTAAGATAGAAAATCTGTAATGCAACAATTATAGGACTCATGAACACCTAGTCCCCATTGGGCTCTAATAAAAGTGTACTACCCAGCAGTGCCTTTGTGTGTTGTCTAAGATTTTAGGAAACTAAATAATAATAATAATAATAATAATAATAATAATAATAGTAATAAATTAAGTAGAACTTTAAATAGCCATATTTTCCTACTTGGTCAGGAAAAAGAAATACAGTGTGAACAGGAGTAGGCAAAATGTTCAACAGATTAAGTTGCTCGTTGACACCACTTTTCAGCTCTAGCTCCCTTGGCATCTTCCCCAATTCTGACATTATCTTCCCTTGCCCCCACATGCTGATTTCCAGTTAGCACTCATTTGTAGACATTGAGGGCAAAATGGAGTGCAAAACCAGACACAGTTCCTGCCCACATGGAAGTTACAATCAAATAGAACAGAGAAGTATTAACTAAATTCTCTCTCTCTCTCTCTTTCCCTCTCTCTTTCTCTCTCTCTCTCACACACACACACATGAAACTAGGCCTGGGGCAGTTGCTTCATAAGAGAAGCAGACAGGTTTCAGAGACTCTTTTAGGGGGTATCTGACATGCTCGGGGAGATAAGAAATGGCTTCCCTGAGGAAGACTTGTTTAAACTGTCATTTGAAGAATCAATAAGAATTAATCAGGGGAAGAAAGGCAAGAAAGAGCCTTGGGTAGTAAACGAACAAGTGGTGAGTGGTGAATGTAAAGGAAGTCAAAGAGTGCCCCCACCCCAGCCCCCACAACTGTGGACATGACACAGAGGTGGTAGATGCCACCTGCCGCACAGTGTGGAGCAGGGCACAGAAGTAGGAGATGCAGTCAAGCAGATAGGCAGGCCCAGCCCATCCAGGCATCCTTGGCCAAGCGGAAGTCCCTTATAGGATCCCGAGAGTGACTGGCACCCACCACTCCCCAGATCAGGAATGCATTCTCACCTGTGTTCCTCCAAAAGTCAAAATGGGGAAGCTAAATGCCACCCATCCAAGTCTCTAACACCTCTATTTCTCAGTATGTTAGAAAAGACCATTCTGACCAAGAGGGGAGATCATTGTTTAATCCACACACACAGGCATGTGTTTGTATTTATAGATAAGATCTATTTTCATATTTCATTTTCTTAGTGACATTAGCAAAAGACTGCCCATCTCCTTAATCTTTTTTAGTTTATTTCCTTTCTCTGTATTGCCCCCTGATGTTTGGGTTGTCTCCCCAGGATTCCTGCCCTCCACTTGCATTTCCCTGTTAGGGTTGAGGGGAGAAATCCCAAAGGGAGAAAGGACAATGTGGTGGAATACAGGAGAGAGAGCAGTAGGGCGGATCAGCTGCGCTGAGCATTCTGAGGCTTTAATCATCCTGAGCATCTGTCTAGGGCCTTCCTCTTTCCTATCACTTTTCCACCTTTACATGAGCTAAGGAGAATGTGGTGGTCTACCTTTCTTTGTTAGGCTTATGTCATAGTTTATCAATTGAGTCCCTCTCTTTGTCACCCAATGACATTGAAACTGTATCTCACCTGAGCTCCATGCAATGACCACCTACCCCATTATCCTTTGGGGGGGGGGCTCTCTAAAGGGGAAAGCCAACCTATCCGTCTCCTCCATATTTTTTCGTGGCTCTCCAGAGATCTTACAACATGATTTCTCAACCTTGCATACTACACCTGTCCATGGAAGGTGCTTTCAGCTCCTTAAATATGTCCTCTTATTTCACATCAGCTTTTATCCCCAGTGTTCATTCTGGTCATTCTGATCAGGATGTCTTCCACCCTTCCCCCATCTGCTTGGTGAGACCTGTCCTTTCCTGTGAGACTCAGCGGCAGGCTGTCTCTTCTTAGAAGTGTTTTCCACCCATCCCTTGTACTGTGGCCCAAATTTCTGTGCATTCACCCACCTCCTACAGCTTGTACATTATTTTTTTGTTCGGGTTCCTAAACAGCGCTGTGCATGTTGTTTTCTTGTCTGTCTCCCTCCCAAGAATGAGTTTTCTGGGGCTCCTTTTCATCTCTACCTCATTTATTGCTCACTCTAACTGTCTGACAGAGACTGGCACCTGCTTGGTACCTGACAAATGTTTCTTTGATTTAGGAATGAATCTTTACTTTCTGCTCTTCTGGCCAGTCATTCGATTTTCTCCAGGCCCCAATCTGCATCCCCACAAATAAAATAGGCTTCCCTTATATGTCTTCTCCTATACTCACAGGCTTGCACAAAGCGCATAGTGCTTATTAGTCAACCACATGTAGTTCTTCACAGTTTTGGAACCCCCTAGTGAATGTTCAAGGCGGTTTCTCTTTCATTTCTTAGCTCAGGTCAAACACCTAATCTGGCCAGTCAGCTTGAACTGAGCTGATGGAAATTCTACTTCTGGTTTTTATAGGTTTCCTTTACATGGTTTTCTCCCTTATCTGAAATCCTCTTCCCATCAACCCTCAACTGGAGAATAATAAATATATTAAATGTTCACCCTGTGCCAGCCACCATGCTAAGACGTAGACTTAACAAATCCTGGTTAATCTTCACGAAGATCCTTTGCAATAAGTTTTCCTGTCCTTGCAGATGGGAACTAAGGCACAAAGAGCCAAGTAACTTACCCAGGTGCACACAGCTTTCAGGTGGCAGAGCTGGGATCTGAACGCATTTGCTTCGGAGACTAGACCACTCACATTTTTTTCTCCTCACCACGCGGTCCCTATTTACTCCCACCCAATTCAAGGATCCACTTCTCAAGTTTTTGCTTCTTCTTATCTCTTTTTCTATGGGCTTATTTCAACAACTAGATATTTCTTGGCACTCACTTAGCATCTGTCATTTTCTCTAATCTCATAGTTGTTATCTTTTCATGTATATAACTTGTGTCTCCTTGGAAGCAAAAAATGGAGATTTCCTGCTTTGTAATTTTCTCTCTGTTGGCTGGTAGAGTTTGGTGGTTAAAAGTGAGGGTTCTGGAGGCAGGCTTCTTAGGTTTATATTAGGGCTTTCCTCAGTAGGATGTGTATCACCTTAGGCAAGTTTCCTTCATTTTTCCGTGCCTCTCATTCTGCATGTGCGCAATGGGGCGAGTTATAATATTTACCACACAACGTGGTTGTGAAGACTGAATGTGCTAATACCCAAAAAGCCCTAACAGTAATGTCTGGTACATAATGACTACACAGTAAATGTCACTTATTGTAATTCCCTCACAGCTAGATATCCTTTGCACCTAAGTGACATCCCTAAATCACAGCTGAGTGACTATTTCAGGGTATTGTTGCTGCCAGGGATTGCATTTTTATCGTAGAGTTATGTTAACTAACAGGTCTTTTATTTGCTTCTCTATCAATAAGCCTTGTTGCTGCAACCCTGGGGAACTGAAATGTTGTGAAACCTTTTTCTCCTCAAATTTCTTTGACTCTGAGATTCCTCTGGGGTCTCAGCTAAGCCGTTCATGTGGCCGCCTTTCTCTTCTGCCCTCAGACCTGCCGAGATCCTCTGCTCAGCAGCATGTCTGACACCTACTGCCACCAGGCACAGACACTTCCTCCGTGACCTGGCAACGCCCAGAGGGGCCACGCCAGCTTGGAGCCCTCGGGCAGCACAGTCTGTAATCAGCAAACCGACAGCTTCTTTCTCTGAATTGGGCAACTAGATCATGCATTTTAATATTTATCAATAGCAAAACATCACTGAAAAGGAAATAGGGAAAATCCTCTGGGCTAATCACTATCTGTGATTTTACAAAATGGTAAAGCCAAGTGTAAAATATCTCATGATGACATGCCCTATTGTCCTGAGGACTTAGCTCTCCTAAAATATAGTTACTGTGTGAGAATGAGAAATAGATTTTGCTTCCTTTTCCAGTGCACAGAAGATCTAAAATAAAATGCTTTCCTTGGCCAGCAATATCAATTTCATGTTAAGATCCTTCTTTGTTTGAAGTAGTATGTATTTTCAAACACAAAACAAAACAACTCTAAGAGATTTTTCTAAATGAGGACTCAAACCTAAGTATGTTTTGTGCTTTATGGAAAGCACACATCTGAAATTAATTGTGAGTGACAGAGAGAAAAAAATAGCTTTAAAAATAGCTTCCTTTCTAGTGATTTCCATCCCTGTGGTTTATTTGAAAATGAATTTCCATCCATGACATCTTCATTTGTCTTCTAATTTTCATGCAATTTGGAAGGGTTAGATTCCTTTCCCAAGGGATCATCCTGACCGTATCTCAAAGGATTAGCTAAGGCATGCTGATTTTACAGGCAAATTTATATCTTGTCATTTCAGGAAGTGTTTCCTACACTACCATCTTTTCAGAAATACCTTATTTGTATAGTACATGGACATAGTATATTCCTCTCCTGAGACCGAACCCATGTAACATTTTAAATGGGGTAAATTCTCTTGATTCTATAAGTATAAGAATGAGTAATTCCCCCTTTGTCATCCAAAAATAAATCCCCAGTGGTACAAAATGTTTAGAACTATTTCTGAAGAATGACTTATTGGTGAATTATCCCATTTTTAAAGGAGATGTTTAGATGCAGCCCCTAGAAAGAAGACTTCTGGCTTCCCCTACATTCTCCAATGTTTCTAAACATTTTTTGACATATGAGGTAAGACCAATTAGTGCTGAGAAGCAGGCAGTAAGCACGCAGCAGTGAGAAAGTACAAGCAATAAAATGCATACACACATGTATAATACTCACTTTTAGAAGCTAACCTATTCCTGTAATATATTGTAATACTGTAAACATATTACCAATATCTGGCTCTAAAAGTTACTAAAATAAATATACAGCCTCTTCTCTGTACTATGTACTTTTGAAACAAGAACTAATTATAAGTAAAAAAATAAACAAAAGCTCTATCAACTGCCAGTTCAAGAATCTAGCAGGAGTTATTTGGTTTAGCAGTATAGGAAACTTACATTTGAAAGGTGAGCAGTTCTAAGAAAGAACATATTTAACTGGTTTTCATTGAACAAATTGCAAACTGGGGCTAATAGCTTGTTCATTATAGGAATATCCCTATTACTCGGGTAGGTGTATTAGTCAGGGTAGACAGAATTATCTTGGAGCAAACAGTCCCGCTGTGAATCTGGGCACCTGTCAGGCCAGCAGTCATGTGATCCCTTAGAGCAGCACCTCCATATCAACCACAGGCGTCTTTAATCCCCACAACAGAAAAAAAGGCTTAGAGATCCAAGCAATTGCAATTAAATGCTTCCATCCAGAAAATAAGAATCCTATTTTATTTTTCAAAGCAATGCAACTTTGTTAACTTCAAGGACACGGGGAAGCACAAGTCTCCTGCGGGGTCAGGAGAAGAAAACTGGAAACTGGCCAACTGTTGACAATGTCTGCCATAGTTTATAAATGAGGATGATAGTGTTATCTTACACTGTCATGTTTTTCAAATTTTTTTTGCTTAAAAATTTTTCAACAGCTTCCCAGAGCCCTGAAGCTAAAATACAGATTCTTGGGCTGGGCCTTTGGGTTATAACAGAAGTAACCAGTGACCCAGCTCCTGCCTCTCTCACAAGTGATCCCTCTCTGTGTTTGCCATGTCCCATAAGACTCCCTGTAGGAACAAGGAACTCATTGTTCTCTGTTTCCTGCTTGTTTCACCTACCTTTGCAAAGCCAGCTTCATCTGCTGCGATCACCCTCCCCTAAGCAGCCTCACATCCCTCTCCTTTAGTAATTCTTTTAAAATGCCACCTGCCTCCTTCAGGCTCCAGACCTGAGGATTAGATTATTGCTGTGGCTGCTCCTCTGAGCTTCATTAGCAAATTTTAACACAATTCTTACTGTTTACCTATCTCTCCTAAATGATAAAAAGCACTAGAGAACAAGAACCAAATCTCACTTGTCTTGATATCACCCCAAGAGTATTTTACATTGAGGAGGAAAACCTCCTCAATGTAAAATACAAGGTATACTTACTTGTTCAATGAATGAATAAGTAAATGAGTTTTTAACTACCTTACTCTATGTGACTGCTCATCTTCTTCAGAAAATATGTTTTTCTTCTTTGACAGCCTGCAGGACCTTCGATGGTATGTCATAGAGTAGTACACAAAAATGGGTAAAATTAATTGAAGTTCCCTCATTCTATCACTCAGCAATAGATTTCTGCTATTACACTTAGCCTTTATATGCTAGATATGTTTAAGAAGAAGGAATCACCCATAAGCCACATCTGGGACTCATTTTCACAGATTTATTAGACTTTACATTTCTACAGAGTATTCACTGCCAAAGCCTCTGGTGTCATATCCTAACCCAAATATTTAAGAAACATTGTTTGCAAAACAATTCATTGGACTGTATATCAAGAAAATGACATTTTGAAAGGGTGGCATGTTTCTTCATTTATATGTAAATTATTCTCATGTGCTTTGGATGGAAAAAAAATGGATATTTTGGGAATATACTTATCCCTTAAAGAATGTGATTGATCCATGAGGACATCATTTCAGAAAACAAGAATACAGAGACAGAAATTCTTCTTGAGTGCTAGAAGCAACTTTTCAAAACATTCGATACAATCCTAGGGAAAGTTCAAATTTTACATTCAAAGTTTAAATTTTAGCTTTCCTAATCAGAAGGCCTCAGAAGTGCATTTTAACAATGGATTCAGTATTGTGGGAGTACATTCAAGAGCTATCAGCTATAGCTGACCTTTGACATTGCAGGTGAACTTTGAGAGTGACTTCATGAATGTTCCCACCCCAGAACAGTCTGGTCATTCACACTCATATCTGCAGCTGGGTCCAAGAGGGTCACTGGAGGTACTTTGAAGTTAATGGCATGAAATCTCTCTGGGACAAACATTTAAATTTTTTCTACTAATTTCCTTAAACAACATTCATATAATAAATGAAATCATCCCTTTTGAACAACACTGTAACGGATCACACCTATCAGTAGATCCAAAATTACTGAAAATCATAACATGACTCCTTTGAACTAAGAATTACCTTATGCTTAATTTTATATTTTATTTTAAAACCATAATAATAAACAGGAAAATAGTTACATATATTCAGGCTGGTTTTTTTTTTTCAATGAACACCTTTCTTTAATTTTTTATTTTTTTATCTTTTTTATTTAAAAATTTTTTTAATGTTTATTCAGTTTTGAGAGACAGAGAGAGACTGAGCATGAGTAGGGAGGGGAAGAAAGGGAGACACAAAACTCGAGGCAGGATCCTGGCTCTGATCTGTTAGCACAGAGCCTGACATGGGGCTCAAACTCATGAACTGTGAGATTATGACCTGAGCTGAAGTCAGATTCTTAACTGACTGAGCCACCCAGTCCTCCCAAACACCTTCCTTTAAAAGATATTAAACTATTAGTCTCCTAAGATGAAAGATGGATAGCTACCATATTATGAGTTTACATGTATTATTGGTCCATAACTCATTTAAAATGAAGTGTCTGAAATTAACCAGTTTCCTCATGACCCCAGAGGACAGAGCCATTCTTTTATTTGAATATGGGTCCTTTTGGCTCATGTTTTCTTTTCCTCCACTGCCATCAGTCAAGAATGTACTAGTTTAGGTGCACCTGGGTGGCTCAGTCGGTTAAGCATCTGGCTTCAGCTCAGGTCATATTTCACAGTTCGTGGGTTCGAGCCCCGCGTCAGGCTCTGTGCTGACAGCTAGCTCAGAGCCTGGAGCCTGCTTCAGATTCAGTGTTTCCCTCTCTTTCTGACCCTCCACTGCTTGTGCTGTCTCTCTCTGTCTCAAAAATAAATTAAAAACATTAAAAAAAAGAATGCACTAGTTTAAAAAAAGTCTATCTTGTAGTCCTTACAGTCCTTAGGTTCACAACCTTCCCACTCCATTCACTGATTTCCCCACCTGTTTAGTGTAGCTTAGATCTATGTAAAATCCAAGCATACGACTTGTGAGATTCGGAGCAGTCCACATGCTGTATCCATGATGTCTTGCACATAGGATGATCTCAGTGAATATTAGTGATCTTGAATTCCCCTAAACTCAGTCATCACCCTAACAGGACTTTTGTAGCAGTGAGATGAGGGCTCCTCTAACTCTTACACTACAAGTTTTCATGCCAGAAGAAACTGAACATGTGTGCCTGGTGTCTGGGGGAGTAGCCTGGAATTATGGTGTCAAATATAATTTTTTTAACGCCTCCATTTTTATCTTAAAAATCTATGTGTTCTGATCCTTTACTTTCCTCTATTTTTTTTCAACATAAAAATGTGTTCTTTTTCTTCCACTTGTTAGCTTTGATTTCCCTTCCTACTATTCTGTCATCTATATGCTGCCGCTTGAGAGGCATGGTCTAGGTGTATAGAAAATACTTTCTTCCCCTAGCACATTTCTATTTAAATGAGGACGTGGTTTCCTTTATTCCTGATATCTACATGGTTCACTCCCTTTGAGTCTTCACTCAAAAATCACTTTGGTGTAGCATTTATTTTTTAACCAACAGACAGAGAGCTACAGTCTCTATCCCTGATTCCTGCCCTTGTAGACTTTTCTGCTATATTTTTCTCTAACATACTTCTTTCTAGTATACCTAATAATTTACTTGTTTATTTTATTTTATAGTTTTTTTAGGTTTATTTATTTTTGAGAGAGACAGAGACAGTGTGAACAGGTGAGGGGCAGAGAGAGAGGTAGAGAGAGAATCCCTAGCAGCTCCACACTGCCAGCACTGAGCCCAACGTGGGGCTTGAACTCACGAAAATGTGAGATCATGACTTCAACCAAAACCTAGAGTATGATGCCTAGCCAACTTCGCTACCCCTACTGACTTATTCTAATGATCATATTTCTCCAACTAGAATATGAGCCCCATAAGAAAAGACATTTGGTCTGTTTTGTTTCCTATTAGATCCCTGAGCCTAGAACAGCACTTAGTATAGATAGATACTCAATTAAGATTTGTAGGAAAAATGGATACATTTCTTCTGTTGTAAATCTGCAAGTATTCACTGTTTAGTCATATACCTAACATTTGTGGTTTTTGCACAACCAAGTATATGCCCTCTGTAGCTACCAATAATGTTTCATATTAAATGTACATTGTTTTATAAGGAGGTGGAGGGTTAATGACAGATTACCATGTTACAAGTCCTTTCCAACAGGAAGACCTGAAAGAAGGTACTTCTAGGTTTCTTCCTTCCCCAGTTTCTCATTTTACCTCATGCATGCATTGCCTGGTAAGTTTATACTTTCCTTCCTTTAGCTGATTTCATTTGCAAATATAGCAGTGCTGATCTGTGTTTAGCATTGTGTGGCTTCAATGTTTATTTTTCTTACACTCACATTGCTATTTTAGCTCATTCCTTAATTAAATAAAATGTCTTGTTCTCTCAGAATGTCTGAGACTAAAAGAAGTGTACGCCAACTACAATGGTTAGTGTAAAATGCTTATATTAACTCACAGGATACATATTAATGGACATAATCTACTGACAAGCATTATTTCTAAAATATAGTCTACAAACTTTCATTGTGTTTGAAACATGGGACAAAGTGAGAAAGCCTCCTGCAATCTTCAAAATCTGTTCAATATCTTGGTGGCTTTTAAACCTACGGTCAGTTATCCAAGATGGCAGCGCTGGCATGTGAAGGTCCTCAGTCCCAAGATGCTGACATGACCAGGGAGGAACACTCACCATGTGTTACAGTTGCCACAGTTATCTAACAATGTAGGAGGAGAGGAAGGTTAACCTCAATTGCAAATTGGTATAAAGTCAGACCATGCAGTGTTTTCAACTGTTATTACAACATTGCTTAGCGTAGACGAAAGGATTGTCATGATGAGAATGTAAGTTATAGTCATGCATTTTATTTTACTATAGTGCTTATCATCGGACTAGATTGAGCAAAAATCCTTACAATTTATGTTTACTCTTGGGGAACCTTTGGCTGTAGTGCACAAGGAACATTAGATCAAAGACTCTTCTGCTTACAAAAAGTTCATCTATTTCAGCACTCCGCTCTTACTCATTTTATTATTTGACACAGCTTTAAATTGGGTTTCCTAGAGATAGTAGTTCTGCATGCATTTCATTAAAGTTTCAGTTATTAGAACACGATCTCTCCATCACTTAAAAACTATAAATGGCAGCTGTTTTATATGTTTAGTCTCCTTGATTGGTTGTCTCCCTCCCTCCCTTCCTTTTTTCATGCCCTGCCTATTTACAGAAAGGACTTGAAGTATCTTAACAAAAAGTACAAAGGCGATATTTAGAGTTTGAAAAAGAAAAGTGGATGAAAAGAAAGTGAATATTTGAATAATACAGGTCATTGTGTGTCCTCTGAAGGGATCCAGGAATCTATCTCATAGCCACAGAATGGCCAAACAGCAGTAAAACAGGACAAATGTTAGATGAGAAGAACACAACATCCGTTTCTTGAGGAAGACAAAGTTTTCAAACCCTGCAATGTATTATCTTGTGGTATACTATTTGGATAAAGAATCAATGCTGTGTTAGCCAGCCTCTTTAGCACGACCTCATAGCAAAGCAGAATTCCCAAGTCATGGCCATGGCCATGTGCAAGTCACTTAACCTCTCTCCACCTCCCATTTCCCTGCTCTGATATTTGGAAACCAAAAATGTCTTTCTTAGAGGCTTGTTGTTCAAGTTAAACAAGAAGCACTAGGCACGGTGGACACCTAGTGTAAAATAAATATATAGAGAATAAGAAATAATTTGAATAAAATGTCAGAATCAGAACATTAGGATGCAGGTTACAAGCTCCATGGCAATTCTGCCAGGTGCTCAAGAGGTGCTCTGTCTCAGGAGTGCAGGCTCTTGTGTAGTGTGGCATTCCCTGCCCCTCGTGAGGACTCAGCACAGTCAGAAAGGGATGAAAATGTACTTATATTCTCTAGGAAGCTCATTTCTAAAAAAAAAAAAAAAATCAGTGGTAGGGTTCGTAAATTCTGGAAACCAACAAGAAAGTACATAAAACATTGGAATACATTCAGAAAAATTATGGAAACCTGAGCTATATATTTATTCACCTGGAGGAAGACCAGTCAACCTCCTCCTGCGAATACCAGGGTTTCACAGAGCACAGACAGTCACATTCTAGTGAAACCCTTGCTCTTCCCAGCATTAGCTGGAAACAAGGTCAGGGTGCCTCATCTTTTCTCAGGAGGAGTGTGAATTCTGAGATATCCTCATTTGCCTTGGAATATTCGCATTACAGTTGAGAGAGAAGTGGTGGAAGAGGCCAGGATGAATTAGCATATCCACCTCAGCTGTCACTGGTGCCAGGGACTTCTTGGCTTCAGTCCCCAGAAGACTGAATGGAAAGAGAGCTCAGAGGATCAAAACTCTTAAGGTTTTATAACAAGTTGGGATGAGAAGTGAAGAGCAGGAAGACCTTAAGAAAAGAGTCCAGGGACCAGTGTTTCCTTTTACTCTTTTCCCTATACTTTTTCTCCAATAAATTTCCCTTTGCGCTGTGTGTTTCATCCTTTTCCCCTCCCCCAACCCCTCAAAAGTTTACAAGGGAAACATATTTACTCAGACACTTATCTACCCTTTGTTTTTCTTATCTTTCCTGCCTCATTCTAAATTACTCTGTTGAAAGCAGAAACAGGACCCTAGAATCTTTGTACTCAGGTGTAACACTTGGAAAAGTGAGTCCTGTTTCTGACTTAGATCCCTACGGTTATTCTATGGCCCACTGTCCTGTCACCATTTCAATGGTATTTCATTGTGTTCCTTCCTCAATGGAAAGTCAGCATAGTTACCATCTAAGGAAAACTGCCCATTCATCGACTTATAAATCATACACTTCTCTTCCGAATGCTACTTTATTCATGTTCCTTTAGATTTTATAAATAGTATTTCCCAAATTCAGCCATCTTTTATGGTGGGCATTTCTGAAAGTGTAGTGATCAAAAGCTTGGAATCTGAAACTAAGTAGTCTGGGTGCATATACTGGCCGTGGCACTCACCACCTATGTGACCTTGGACAGGTCAACCTAAGTCTCAGGTTTCCTTCTCTATTAAGTTGGAATTGCAGGGTCCTTCATAGGCCCCCCCCTTTTTTTTTAATGTGGCTGTGAAGATTTAAGAAGAAGATGCACTTAGAATAGTGCCTGGCATGTTCTAAGTCACTGCCAAGGTAGCCATTGTTCTCAGAAAGAAGTTGAGTCAAACCTGAAACTGATACAGTATAAAGAGTGTGGACTTTTGTCTTAATTGTCACTTACTGGCCCTATGACTTTGGGATCTTAGACTCAGTTTTCTCACCTTCAAAATGGGGGCAATAATAGTTGTTCTACAAGTTGGTTGTAGAAATGAAATGAGATGATTCCTACAAAGAACTCACTGGTCCAGGTGTCTAGCACTTAGGAAACCTAGGGAATGTCCGCTCTCCTCTGCTGTGCCTCCTTATGATTATGTCTCGGGGCAGAGCTAATTCATATAACACTCAGCGTTGTGCCAGTATGTGGCAAGTGCTCAAGTAACTCTAGCTATTATTATTTTCCATATTTTGCTCCATTTGTTACCAACTCAGTAAACAACAGAGCATTCCATGAAGGTCTGCCAAAGGGAAGGCTTAATTATTTTAAAAGCTTTGGTTCCTCTAGGTTTCACTTTGTAATGCTTACGTTGACTTTTAGTTTTTAAACAGCACTTTACTACACTGGTTCCTGAAATATTAAGTATGGCTTGTTTTCTCTATTAACCTTTCTTAGTAACATAAGAATATTTTAAACTTCTATTTGAAAAATCTCACTGCACATTCATTTAAATGTTGCTCAAAATGTTATACAATATGAAAAAAAGTACATGTTCTTTCCAAAATTAGGCCTAACGAACTCCCTGTATTCAGAGCCAGGATGTAAGAATGGAGACACTTGAGAAGTGTTTCTGTTATAAATCTCACTCCTGCTTTTGATTTTTATGAAATACCTATTAAATCACTTAGCAGCTAGATTATGAGGAGAAGAATCCCTGTTCACTAAGTAGAAAGTGGAAAATTACTCCCAGATGATTAGGGAAAATGATCACAGGGGTATGCGCTGTTGGCACGGAGACCCATATGTGAGACAACAATGTTTCTCTTGGGAGATGGTAGAAAGTTGAGAGAGGATGCTTTATTTCTCACCTCCTAAAATGTCTTTCCCAGTTTTCTATGGTGAGAGAAAATGAGACACAGTAATACCTAACAGTTGTTGAAAGTTACATATATTATGTGTGTGTGTGTATACTTACATATATATATATATATATATAATTTTATACACACACAGAGTAAATTTTATTAGTTATACATTTTAGAGTAATATTTACCAGAAAGTCTTGATTAAGTGATACCTGTCTATTTTTAAAGACTATTTTTGCATATATATACACATATATTACAAAAACTCACAAAAATTGAAGTACCTAATCTTCTTGAAGCAATATCTGCTGGAAAAAAATGGAAAAAGTTGCTTTTGAAAAACAGCTGTGCAAAAGATATCAGGTTGAGTGAATTTCTTTGAAAGTATTTACATTCTTTGAAGAATAAGAAGGTAGTATTTTATTTAAAATTTTCTATAGAGTATGAAAAGAAGCAACTATACAGTTCATTATATTAACTAAAACTAAGTATAATAAGAAATCTCTCAACCCATCTTACCATTACTAATTACTTACAATTAGTTAATTACTATTCCTACTTACTAATAAAGAGACAAAATTCTAGGTATAATATAGGTAAATTGAATGCTACATTTTAAACAAATAATGCTCATGTCCAATAAGGTTAATTTTCTAAGTGCACATCTGGCCCATTGTGTGGGAATGACACAGGTCAAAATGGCATTTGATTAGAATTTAATATCCGTTTATTGTTAAAAGCAGCATAGAGGTTTGGGGCGTTTGGGTGGCCCAAATAGTCAAATGTCTGACTTCAGCTCAGATCATCATCTCACGGTCTGTGAATTTGAGCCCACATCGGGCTCTGTGCTGTCAGTTCAGAGCCTAGAGCCTACTTCAGATTCTGTGTTTCTCTCTCTATCTCTGTCCCGCCCCCACTCAGGCTCTATCTCTCTCTGTCTCTTAAGAAAGGAATACACGTGAAAAAAAAATTTTTAAAAACCCAGCACGGAAGTGAAATAACAGTAGAATAGTTGAAAAGAGTTGTAAATGTGAGTCATCTGTCTGAAAATCAGCTTACATATAAACACAATATTAAAATATTTTATGTAATATTGTTTGGGAAGTTCTAATTAGTATAATTATTTGAAATATAGAATAAAAAATAAAAAGTGGTTTTATAACTATCTGGATATTTATGGGGAAAAAGCCAAAGGAATTAGGGAAATATATATTAGATATCTGTAAAAGAATAATAGTTAGAAATTATAATGGGAAACATCTTTTATATAGCCCATGATTTCAATCACAAAACACATTGTACTTATGAATGAAAATAATAAGAAATCAGAAAGATTTTTTAATGAATAAAACATTTGTAACTAAAGAAAACTTAAAGGCATCATAATCATATCTCATATAATTAAGGATTTACACATTGCATATTAGGTCATCTGTAAATTTTATACATTTCTATCAAGGAGCTAATGTTATTTTTTTCAATTCTACAAGTGTGGTAGCTAAGATTCAGGGAAATTAAATCTCCTTGCCCCAAATCACAGAGCTAGCAAAAGCTGAAGCTAGGACCGAATCTATGCAGACTATTTCTGAACTTCATTCTTACTCACTATGCCACTGGAAGACCTATTTAAGACGCTTAAAAGGCGAGTTCTGGCCTATTACTGTACACAATTTATTTAGTTACACTCAATACCAATAAGATATATTCCTTATTTTTATGAAATACTGCAAAAGTTCATCTAGGGCACCTGAGTGGCTCAGTCGGTTAAGCTTCTGACTCTCAGTTTCAGCTCAGGTCATGATCTCAGGGTTCGTGAGTCTGAGCTCTTCATTGGGCTCTGTGCTGACAGTGTGGAGCCTGCTTGGGATTCATTCTCTCTCTCTCTCTCTCTCTCTCTCTCTCTCTCTCTCTCTCTTTCTCTCTTTCTCTTCATCCCCATCCCCACTCATGCTCCTGCTCTCTCCTCTCTCTCTCTCTCTCTCTCTCTCAAAATACATAAACTTAAAAAAAAGTTTAAAAAGTTCATTTGAATGTGCATATAATGAGAATTTCAAGAAGAACTTGAAAAGAAGCACACTGGTTGGAGAATGGAGAGATGGAGAACTCACCATTGCAGAAATTATGTTATAAAACTAAGAATTAGGACAGTGGCTCAGGTGAAAAACTAGATAAAGATCGCTTGGAAAGGCTACAGGTTCCTAATTAGACTTCATGTGTGTATGTGTGTGTCTGTATATTCATAGATATAAATATACATTATACACCTACTTTATGATTAAAGTAGCTTTTAGCATTTTATGCAGTGAGAAAAGAGGTGATTATTCAATAAGTTGTGTTGAGACAATAGCTAATAATTTGGGAAAATAATATAAACAATTTTCCTTACATCTATTATAAATAAATATATATATTTATATTACAATGATATATACATATTTATATAGTAAGGTTTTAATTTATAAAAATAAAATAAAATATGCACTTTTGGTGGGAAGTAAATTGGTGCACCCAGAATTGAAAACAGTATGAAGGTTCCTCAAAAAATAAAAAATAGAAATACCATATAACCCAGTGATTCCACTTTTGGGTATTTACCCAAAGAAAACAAAAACACTAATTTTAAAAGATATATGCATCTCTACATTTGTTGAACATTATTTATGATAGCTAAGATACGGAAGCAGCCCAAGTGCCCATCAATGGATGAATGGATAAAGAATCTGTGATATATACACATATATAAGGATTATTACTCAGGAGTAAAAAAGAAAAATGAAATATTGCCATTTGAAACACCATGGATAAATCTAGAGGGTATTATGCTAAGTGATATAAGTCAGACAGAAAAAAAGACAAATCCCATATGATTTTACTTATATGTAGAATCTAACAAAACAAAAGAGAAATAGACTCATAAATACAGAGCACAAACTGGTAGTTGCCAGAAGGCAGATGGGTGGGGGAATGGGCAAAATGAGTAACGGAGATTAATAGGTACAAATTTCAAATTATAAAATAAATAAGCCACAGGGATGAAAATACAGCATAGAAAATATAGTCAATAATATTGTGATAACCTTGTATGATGACCAAGGACAACTACACTGATTGTAGTAAGCAAGTAGCAATGAATAGAATTGTTGAACCACTATGTTATATACCTGAGATTAATATAATATTGTATGTCAACTATACTTTAATAAAAATAAAAATTAGGAGTGCCTTGGTAGTTCAGTCGGCTGAGTGTCTCACTTTTGATTTCTGCTCAGATCATTATTTCATTGTCATGGGATTGAGCCCCCAGACCAGGCTCCACACTGAGTGCAGAGTGTGCTTGGGATTCTCTCTCTCTCTCTCTCTCTCTCTCTCTCTCTCTTTCTTTCTCTCTCTCTCTTTCTCTCTCTCTTTCTCTCTCTCTTTCTCTCTCTCTCTCTCTCTCTCTCTCTCTACCCCTCGTCTCTCTCCCTGTCTCTCTCAAAATAAATAAACATTAAAAAATTAAAAAAGAAATACTATTTTTAATATATAACTATTAATGTAACAACTAAAAAGTATAAAATTGCTGTAATCTAAACATGGATGAATATTTAATTTCAAAGTGGGAAGGTATTTCTTTTTTTATTTAAAAAGTTTTAACATTTATTTTATTTTTGAGAGTGTGTTCATGTGCACACATGCATGGGCAAGGGGCCGAGGGAGGGAGGCAGTGGATCTGAAGCAGACCTAGCACTGTGAGCTGTGAGCACCGAGCCTGATGTGGGGCTTGAACTCAGGAACCTTGAGATAAAGATTTGAGGTGAAATGTGATTGGCTAATTAACCAACTGAGCCACCCACGTGCCCCAAAGTGGGGAGGTATTTCTAAGGATATTGCCAGAGCTGGAAAATGTGAAGAAGGGTCTAATAAATATGTGTACATAAAAAAATCAAATATTTTCATGGAGGGAGCTAGAGAGTATAATGCTAAGCAAAATAAGAGAAACACAAATACCATATGGTTTCACTCATATGTGAAATTTAAGAAACAAAAGAGCAAAAGAGAAAAAAAGAGAGGGAGAAAAACAAACCAAGAAACAGACTCTTTAACTGTAGAGAACAAACTGTAATGGTCACCAGAGGGGAGCTGAGTGGGCAGATGTGTGAAGTGGTGACGAGGATTCAGTGTACCTGTGGGCTTGAGGGCCTGTTGATGTATGGAATCGTGGAATCACTGTATCATAGGTGTAAAGCTAATGTAACATTGTGTGCTATCTAACTGGAATTAAAATGAAAACTTTTAAATAAACAAGTATTTCTGCACATTAAAAAGACCACAAATAAAATGTAAAGGCATATGACAAACCAGGGGATCAATTTCTAACATTGCTAAAGGGACATTAAGCTTAAATGCATTAAAAAGTCCTTAGAAATTAATAACAAAAATGATGAGCATCCTTACAAAAAAATCAGCAGCACACAATCAATCCATAAAGAAATGAAACTCAATTTGCCAGTAAAGTAAATAAAAGCCCAAAATTAAAGATAAGTGAAAATTAAACAATAGGAGGACAACATTTTGTCTTATGAAAGTTTAAAGATTAAAAGAACAAAACTGGATAAAACCAAATATTCGTTCACATTGGGCCATTCTTACTCACCAACAGGGAAAGTGAAAATTTGATTAGCTTTTCTAAAAGGCAATTCAATAATAATTGCCAACCCCCCTCAAAAAAAAATCCACACTCCATGAAAGCAATTTCTGTTTTTAAGAATTTATCCTAAGGAAGTAATTAAGAATTTGTAAAAAGATTTAGCTACATCTTTGTATATTATAGTTAAAATTTACCAATTAGTCCAATATCCATCCTGCAGTGAGGATTAACATATCAAAGCAGATGCACGTGGTGGAATACTTATGTACAGGAGAATTTTTAACATGGTAGATATTTGTGGTATGTTAGAGGAAAACAATATAAAAACAATATGTAAAAGGAGAGACTTTTTTAAAGGGCTAATATATAGTGATTTGCAGGACAACGTTTTTGAAGGGCATCCTAAAATACTAAATAGTAGCTATGGCTCAAGGTATGATTGTCAATTTTCACATTCCTGGAGAAGTGACCCCTCTGAGATTTAGTCTCTGCATCTGTGAAGTAACTAGACTGAAGTCTTTCAGCAAAAATGTCTCATAATTCTAAGAGTAATGATAGTCTGTTAACTTCAAGAAAATGGTTAAGGCTTTTTTTTTTCATTGAAATTCGAGGTTAACAAAATAAAACCAGGTTATTCTGAGCTATCCCTTGTTAAGTTAAAATTCAGATCTCATTGTTGTTTTATAAGTTGTGTGTGTGTGTGTGTGTGTGCGTGCGTGCGCGCATGTGTGCATGTGTGTTGCCCTTTCTTTTTTATACATGTCTGTTTTTGTGTAGAGTAGGGTAGAGTGAGTAAAGAATTACACTGAAATTAGATATGTTTCCCGATAGAATTCTTAGAAACACAAAGACATCGTGTTAATGTGTTCTATGCATTTTTAGAGTTTCATCTATCATTTAGAACCTTACCAGCTGTAGTTCTTTTTAAAAATTTTCTTTAATCAAAATTCATATTGAGAAATTGTGAGAGATGCAATGCTTTAAAAAGTGCTTTTGCTAAATAGAGATTTGTATGTGCTCTAAAACTTGGTGGAAAAAGATTCTGCTTTTGTCTAATGAATATTACTCTGCTCTTTTTTCTTACTAATAGTGAAATTGCCTAGAAAATAAAAAGACCTAGTATTTCAAGTGGCTATTCGGTACCTTACTGTGATAGAGAAATAAAGAAAATTCTCGGTTTTAATTTGCTGTTAAATACTCAATATTTCACAATGGTTGTTTGGAGGCCATATACAATGGTGGCAAAAGTGGCTCTCTAAAAATGCTCTGCCTTTTACTTGCTTCATCTGTGTTGCCTGGCAGACGTCATGAACTTCCAAGAGAGAACATATTTTATTTGCCTTATACCACAGGAGGATTTGCCCAATTATTGCTATTTGTTTAATGTTGGTATTGACATAGTGCCTTTGCCCTGAGGAGCCCCAGGTGCTTTATAAAATTAGTCAGCAGTTCACATCATAGCCTTTACGCCTAAGAGTGCACACTGAACATAACAATGATTCATGGAATGTACAGCCATCCCTAAGTCAGACTTCTGTTTGCCCAGTGAAACAAAACAAATATGCCTGTTCCCTCAGAGCCCTAGCAGCTAAAGGTTCTAGTGGGGCATCAATGAGAGTCTCTCCCTTGTGTAAATAGGTCACCTCTTGGAAGGAAAATTTGCCATCCACCCTACTGAGTTGATCCTTACTATGTTCTGTTCCTAGATTCATACTTTCCTCAGTAAAGAACTCACTCTCTCTTGAGGTCTTTGCTCATATATCAGTTTCTTGAGATCTTCCCTATGTATCTAAAATACAACAAAACAAAACAAAAGCCATCATCAAACCCAGACATTCTGTGTTCTCTTTCCTGAGTTATTTTTCTCTGTATCCCATGTAGCTATCCAATATATATATATATACATGGTCCATCTCTTTGTTAAGTGCCCACTCCTTTGCACAAGACTGTAAATTTTATGAAAGTAGGCGATTTGTCTGTTTTGTTCAACTATGAGTCTTCACTGGTTACCTGGCACGTAATAGGTGTGCAGTGAGCATATGTTGAATTTAGGAACGAACTGATGAATTTATTTCAATGCTGCAACAAACAATTATATTCTCATATTGTCAACCAAATACAAAGGAAACAAAGAGAGGGATAAGTAGTAAGAGTGGATTTACATCACATCAAGATTTCTGTCATATTCCTTAACACTGAAAAATGATCCATGTGGTGAAATAATTGTGTTAGTCAGAGTTTTCTCCCCCATTAGTTGCAAGTAATAGAAATGAAATTTCAATGGATTTAAACAATAGAAAAGCAGTTTATGGGATCTTGAAACTAGGAAATCCAGGGAGCACAGCTGGTTTTCGTGTTTAGGATCTGTTTCTTGCGATGTGGTTAGGACGTCAGCCTCTGTCTTTCTCTCCACCACCTCTCCCCCGCCCCCCCCCCCCCCCCCCCCCCCCCCCCCCCCCCCCGCATTACTGTCTTTCTCAGGTTTTCCCTATGTGGTGGTAAAGAAAGCTAAGGCAACACCAGGCATTATTCTGCCTGGAGGAATTCCAGGGGCATAAACACATATATTTTGCAGTGATTCTAATAGAGACTCAGAATTGGTTTAAAAGTGGATGAAGTGCCAGACTTGAACCCATCATGTGACTGGCCAGGCCTCTGTGCATCCCATCAGGGAGGTCTGCCCCATTCTTTGGAGGGATGTACAGTGTTCTAGCCATTTGTCTTGATTTATATCTATGCAATTGTGACTGTTTCTAAGTTGTTGCTTTCCAGGTAAAAGATGTGAGATAGGAAAAGGGAAGTCTTTCTTAGGAAATCTTTTGCTTTCATGACCTCACTGAATTGGATTTATGGCTGATATTCATTAAAATCCGATCCATTTCCAGTTAAGTGTCTGACCCTTGGTTTCTTTTGACTCAGGCCATGATCTCTCGGTTCTTGGGTTTGACCCCCACATTGGGCTCTGTACTGACAATGCAGAGCCTGCTTGGGATTCTCTCTATCCTGCTCTCTCTTGGCCTGTCCCCTCACTTGTGCTTTATCTCTCCCTCTCAAAGTAAATAAATTTTTAAAAATCCTATTTATAGCCAATCCAATTGATAAGAGTTTCTAACATTTTTTGAGGCCTTGGCTTTTATAGTGGAGAGACGAAATAGAAAGCAAACAACATTAATTTGTCCCTATCATCTCAATAAATAATGATGTTGTAAAAAATTTATACAAATTAAAAATAGCATAGCTAAGGGGCATACTATGAATTTTATGGGCTTTATTCACTTGGCCTTCTGGGCCTCTTCTTCCATTAAAAAATACTGAAAATTACTGGGGCTCCTGGGTGGATCAGTAGGTTAAGCATCTGGCTTCGGCACAAGTTGTGATCTCATGGCTTGTGAGCTCAAGCCCGGCATCATGCTCTCTGCTGACAGCTCAGAGCCTGGAGCTGCTTCAGATTCTGTCTCCCTCTCTCTGCCGTTTCACCGCTTGGGTTTGGTCTCTCTCTCTCTCTCTCAAAAATAAATAAACATTAACTTTTTTAAATACTAAAAATTATGATTTACAACTACATTGGTATAAAACAAATATAATTTAATGTGAATCATGTTCATTTTTTAAAAGTTATTAAAACATTTTCATGGGTTTCTAATAGAACCCTGGGCAAGGTTCTACTGTGTCTACTAGAGTAGTTAAACTGACCTTTTCACAGTTAAATTGGTTACATTTTAGGCCAAACAACTGTTTTATACCTATTATATTATCTTCTGTTTATCTTTTGTTAAATGTATTTTTGTTATCATTTTATTAAATGTATTTTTATTATTAACATTAGTCATAAGGAGGGTAGCAGGAAGAGGAGCCAGCGCTTGGCAAGGAAGCTGATACAGGCTGGTATTATGCTCCATCAGCAAAGCTGCCCCTGAGAATCTTCTCAGATTTGTGCCTGCAGTTTCTTTTCACAGGACTTAAAGCTATTTTACTTAGTTTGTCAAAATCCTTGTTCTTTAAAGGTTTGTGTTTTTAAATGATGATGTAAAAGGAAATACCATTGAGATTATATTGCAGATTTGTATAGTAAGGAAAAACTAGAATTTTTCATGCAGAGAACACTTTGGGTTTTACTCAATATACTTCTCAAAGGAAAGTTGAGGATGGAGTATTTTTCCTGTAATCCAGGTGAAAAGCTAACCTATGATTTAACAAAGTAAGTGCTCATTTATATGTTCTCTTCTTGACTTCTGTTCCTTCCTTGAGGCTGATCCTCATCTGAATGTTTAGTTTCCAGTTAGCTTTGGTTTGGGGAAGCAGAGCTAACTTGGACACATGAATTCTTCAATGTTTATGTCTTGAGAATGTCTTGGTTGTGAACTATCTAGAATAAAACTGGATAAACTGATTTCTACACCTGTTCTCAGTGCAACATTGCTGATAAACTCCAACACTTTTTACTTGGTAGGTGTTGGAATCAGACACTTCTAGACTGAAAGCCCAGTGCTGTCTCTTACTGGCCGCATGGCTTACACTTACTCCTGGCATCTGTGGAGGTCTTCCAGCTGTCAGAGCACTGGGGGTGAAAAGAAGAGCAAGAGGCAGTTCTCCCCTCCAAGGAAATAACTGTTTAAAAGGAAGACGAGTAAATTAAGAGGTGAAAATAATGATGGGATAGACTAAGGACATCTGACACACATCTCATGTGTGTTTGTTGGGGGGTGGGGTCCAGCGACAGAAAGAGCGTGAGTGGGTGAGGGGCAGAGAGAGAGGGAGTCAGAGAATCCCAAGCAGGTTCTGTGAGATCAGCAAGCAGAGTCTGAAATGGGGCTCCAACTCATGAACCTCTGAGATCATGACCTGAGCCGAAATTGAGAGTCAGATGCTTAGCTGACTGAAACACCCACGCGCCCCTCTCTGAACATCTCTTAAATCAGGTCATTTCATCTGATGACCCTTCAAGGAAGTGTTGTTTTGTTGCATCTCTCTGCCACTGAGCTTCTTTTGCTCTATATGTAATCGGATATTACCTTCAGAAGGGTAGGTTTGAAGACAAAAGGCATAAATGTTATCTAGCATCAAGCCAGGGACATGCTTTTTGCACACTACTTTACATTTCTTTCACTCCCTGTATTATTATTATTTTTTTTTGATAAAGAGAATGTCAAAAGGAAACGATAGAGATGATGAATCACTGATTAGATCATCAGGCCCTGAATGATAGCACTAAGACTGTCTAGAACCATGTTTCATGAACTGTATATGTTTGTGTTTTAGTCAGAGAGTCTGTTAATTCATACACATGTATCATTTATCCCAGGTATAGGGATTATCCCAGAAATAGAGTCTCTCCTCCATCCGAAGATTACAGAAACAAAGTTCTTAAACAGGAATGATGGAAGTTTTCTGTTTCCAGTTATACATTTGGTTGTTCTGGAGGGAGCTAGAAAATAATGTGTTTTGTGTCTCAAGAAAGAAGTAAGCTAACACTTGTGGGAAAATGTCATGCAATACTCATTCCTAGAAATTTTGCCTGTATTCTGGCCCATCGTGTGGCAGTTGAGGAAGATGTTGTTAAATCAGCTTGCGAACAGCTCATCTCCCCCCTGGACCCACCGTGAAGATAGTTTTTGGTTAATGGCTCAGTCTCCCAGACTAACCAATCACTGATAGGATCAGGTGGTTGTAGATATCACTCTCTGCTGCTCTGAATGTCCCTAGCAGTGATGGTTTTCTTGTTTTGCCCTTTCTGTTCTGTGTTGCCAGTAACACAGACTGTTTCTCATCAGTCTCATGTGACCAAATTAGGGTTCTCTCTCCTGATGACAGAGATAGAGTCAAATCCCGGGAGAATGTCCCAAGTCCTTCTCTAAATTCCCTATCAAGAATAGAAGTGCACATGACCATGGTAGAGACCAAGTGATTCTGCCTAAATCCAAAGCAACTCTGGCCTTTCACAGTCTTGTAACTCTCCCCGCTGGCATGGGTAGAAATAGCGTCAACAGGGTAATTCAATCCTTGAGGTCCTTCTTCACTGAATGAGAGAATCCAGGAATGGGCTGCCAGTGGCCTTTTGCTTGTGCCCAGTGTTCTTTGGTGCAGGGTGCTGACCAGCGATGTCCAGTTCCATACCTCCATCCTGCCACCACAGGATTTATGGTCTGAGTGCCCCAGTTGTGAAGCTGGTCTGTGGCATTTTGCTGCTGCAGGCCTGTGAATGTTTAGAATTGCATGTTTATATTTCCAGGGCTACAGTTTGAAAACTGAGGGAGCAAACAGATAGCAAAGAATTCAGAGGTCAAGCTGCTACTGCTTCCTCATTTGGAGGGCTTACTTTATGTTTGTATATTCCATACCTAGATTACTCTGTAGCTTCTGTTTTTCTGACCTTCATCTCTTTGGTTAGATGTTTTCAAGTGTTTTTATTTTTGTTTGTTTGTTTCCTGTAAGAAATCTCCATAGAAGAGGTGTTTACATGAAGTGATCGGTAAGTGTAGTTTGCCTGACACATGGAACCTCAGAAACTTCCCTGTAATGAAAAGGTCTGGCTTGTGGGTGGGCACTTTTCCATCCAGACAGACGAGAATGTGGCTAGGCAGCCAGAAGACACATGGGCTTGTGACCACCGGGATAGGCACCTCGCTAGAAAAGTCCCAGCAGCTGGGCCTGTTAATCTCTTCTGAATGTACTAGCAGGCATTTGACTGCTTTAAATCTTACACTGGATTTCTTTCACTTCACTGTAGTCATCATTTTCATCCCCTCAAGCATGCCCTCAAATGAATATCCTCACTAAAACCCTTTTTGCCTCTTTCCGCCCTTGACCATGTGACTTGAATGTGAATATGGATTTCACTAATGGTGAAAGAGATCAACATGACCTTGGTGACGCCACTTCTCTCCTCTTTAGTTTATTTCTTCTATGAATCTGGTGACCCAAACATGTATTTGAGCCTCTAAGGATCCATTTGGACATTTTAGTAGTTAAGATGAACTCAGTTACTTTTTAAAACAGTTGCCAAAATACACTCATAAAATTCAGATGGCATAACCCTTGCCCGTCTCCCTCCTCCACCGGTGGATGGACGATGGGATGGGATGATGCATCCCAGCCAGCACCGAGTACAGTGATTTATTTTGGTGTCACTTCATGACGAAAGCCCAGCTGGCATTAGCTCAAGTTATGCAGCTGGCAGTTAACTGGAGACAACTCCTCTGTCACTCCTCAGTCAAATGTGATCAGATCCAGCAGGTCCTGTTCATGCTCACCCTTCTATTATACCAGAAGAACAAGCGTAAATCGCTGTCACTTGGTGCTGCTTGTCATGGATTGTAAATTAGCTGGCAGCATGCACACTGATTGCCTTGATGCTTTCGGGGCTGCTCTTCTCAATTGATTTTTATGTCTAGATGATGTTTGGGCCTTTCCTTTCTGAGGCTCTCATGTTGTGCAGAAGAAGGAACTATTCTAGCCTGCCTTTGTTCCTGTATACTACACTATTCCAAGTGTTTCAATGAAATTTCAAAGTATTAGATCTGTAGGACAGGTGCTTGTCTTCTGTGAGTTTCTATCATACCTTACTGTGTCAGTTTTTTTTTTTTTTTTAAGAATCTCAAGAGAGGTTTGTTCAGGATTTTTTGAAAATTATATATAAACATGTAATACATGGCACATGGTGTGTCAAACTTTTGATGAGTGCATTTTATAATTCTTAAACTATGAAATTACTTGGCATGAGGAGGTGACATAGCGTGGAAACTTTTCCGTAAAGTAAAACATAAAACATAAAAAGCATGGAACTTTTCCATAAAATTAAAGTCTGTGCAGAAATGACATAAGAAAATTCTTGTGGGAGTACTAAAATAGTACATTCCTTTGATCCTTGCTGGACAGGAGAATTCACCAATTACGTTATTCTTTGGAAATATGAGCATGTAGGGCCTCATCTGTGGCCTCTCTCCACCCCACTTTCTCCCCTGTCTCTCCACTCTGGTTGTTGGATGCTGACTGACTGGTCATTGCTATACCATGGGCCCTGCAAATGAACTCAAGACAGCAACATTGTACCTTGCCAGGACTTAGGGTGTCCATGAGGGGTTCAATGGTATTTCAGCAACTGGAAATGGGGAAGATACGAGAACATACAGAAAAAAATTAGAACTTAGGTGCTTGAAGAGATTTAGGAGAACAGACTTGTGACTCATTAGGGGAAGAGTATCCAAAGGGCATTAGAGAGCTTGACTTGGATTAAGTAGTATTGGATTGCAGGAGATCCAAGGCTAGAAAGAGCAATAAAGTGTTGCAGTGTGAGGCTTTCCCAATTTGGGCATCTGACGCACGGTCTAGTGTCTGTGAAGCAGGCCTCACAGGTTGAATACTCTGGAAAGAAGAGTAGATGATTTGGGAGCCAGCAGTAAAGGCTTACCTCTAGGTCCATATCTGAATATCTGAGGGTCATGACCTAGTTGTAGCTGATGTTCTTGTAATGGACTCCTCTCTGGCTGCTGGGTTTTTTCTTTTTTCTTTTCTTTTTTCTTATTGTTCTTCTTGTTCTTGTCCTTCTTTCTTCTTCTTTCTCTTCTTCTTCTTCTGGGGAGAAAGAAGAGAGGGAGAAGGAAAGAGATAGAGAATGAGCTAGGAAGAGGTGCAAAAGGAGAGAAAGAATTGCAAACATGCCCCACACTCAGTATGGAGCCCACCTTGTGGCTTGATCCCACGACCCTGGGATCAGGACCTGAGCTGAAATCTACAGTGGGACTCTTAACTGACTGAGCCACTCAGATACCCCTGGCTGGATTCTTTCATGAACACAGAGAGGCTGAATCTATAGAAAGTAGAATGGGCTATCAAGAGAGATAAGCTGATATAACTACAAAATGGAGCAGAAGCCTTAAGGACACCATTGGTGTTAAAGAAATGATCATTGTGTTTGTCTCCCTAATAAATATATGCCCTTTCTACACAACTGAAACAGTATTTAGCCAAGACTGTATTCCCTGTATAAAGGGTGGGAGGGTCCTGTGTGGAATTCCTTTCCATTTATAAACTGAAGACATTTTAGAGTGAAAAATAAAAATGTGTTACTAATTTGGGCACTTTCCAAATACAGAACCATTTTATTCATTTTATTTCATTTTAAAAATGTTTTTAATAATGTTTTTTTTCAAGTAGGCTTCGTGCCCAGCATGGAACCCAATGTGGGCATGAACTCATGATCCTGAGACTGAGACCTGAGCTGAGATCAAGAGTTAGATACTTAACTGACTGAGCCACCCCGGCACCCCATGGAGGAATTATTTTAAAATATGGGGATATAGCAGTGAACAACAACACAAAGATGCCCTACTCGGAAAGAGCCTTTGAGAAGAGTGGAGCTTACATAGTGCCTTGTAATGGCCACAGCATGGTGTGCCTGATTTCTTCAGGGGCCCTTACTCAGGGCATCACTTTCTTTAAATCCTGAGACCTTTTACTTGATTCAGCATATGCCAGAACTGATGAGAATCAGTACTTCCTAAGAAATTTTAAGAAGATTAAAATAAAAGAAGTCTGTAAGACAAAAATAACCTTCCTAACAGGCTCGACTCAAGACAGGCTGTTCATCTTGCTCTTCTTAGCACAGTGATACTGCTGAGGAAGAGAGGTAATCGAAAAAGCCTTTGCAGTGAAGAGATTCCAACGTGCCACTTTGTTGGTGGACTTTGCATTAAGCTCTGTGATTTAAAGAGGATTAATTAAGGTTGTTTTTATAAGTTAAGGCTATAGACTAGTTTAAATGGGGGAGCATGTGACAGGATCAAACATCTTCCCCTACCTTTGTGGTTCTGAGAATTCAGAACGGGCAGTACCATGTAGGTAGCAAGAGGGGAGGAAGAACTAGAGCTACAGATGAGTTTATGTGTGGGCTTTCATTGTTCCAGGGCTTATAAGGGCTATATTGTCATCATATTAAACACACGGCTCCTATTCATGTGCCAGCTTAATTGCCAGCTTGGCTTCTGAACAAAGAAATCATAACAGAAGCAAAACGTGTTTGTGGTTGAATGTAAAACCCCCTTACTTTGGGTTGTTTTTCATTTCATTTTTCAAGCTTGCAAAAAGAGCCCTCTTCTGTTTAGGAAAGTGATGTGCCCTTATGTGTTAAGTTTCAGCAGTGAGCACATGTTTCACACTTTTTAGACAGCAAAACCCATTTAGATACTCATGGCCAAAAATTTTAAAAGGGTGGAGGTGGTGGCGCCTAGGTGGCTCAATCAGTTGAGCATCCAACTCTTGATTTCAGCTCAGGTCATGATCCCAGAGCCATGAGATAGAGCCCTGCCTGGGGCTCTGCACTGAGTGTGGAACCTGCTTAAGATTCTCTCTCTGGTCCTCTGTTCTTTCCCTCCCACACTCATATGCTTTCTCTCCCACCTCTCAATAATAAAATAATAATAATAATAAATAAAAGAAGGGAGAATGGCATAGTGTGTGTCAAAATTTGATGATACAACTACAAAGAGACACAATGTGCTTCTCTACCATAAGTTGCATGTGGAAGTTAAATCTCCAAGTGTGGTCTCCAGACCAGCTGCATCAAAATCACCTGGGAACGTGTTAGAAATGCAAATTTTCTGGTTCTGTCTCAGTCCTAATGAGTCAGAAACTCTGGGGGGGGGGGGGTGTTCCCAGAAACCTGATTTAAAAAACCCTCCAGGAGATTCTGATGCATGTTCAAGTCTGAGAACTGCTACTATAAAAATATGACAAGGCAAACTGGTTTGACACCTCTCCAAATGAATGATAATAATATTTAAAAATTTGGAGAATGGTATATAAATCCACAGTGGGCTTGTTGTTGTTGTTGTTTTGTTTTGTTTTTTAAGCAGAATTTTATGTTTGAAAATATGAGTTAGAATTTCTTTCACTTTTTAAAAAAATCAAGTAAAGAGGTACAGTGAGCTATTTATGTAGTTGTATGGAAATAATGGAGTTTGCTCTAATGGAAAGGGTATCTCATGAAAAAAAAAACTTTAATATTGTGTCTAGACACATATTCTTTTTGAGGCAGGAAACAAAAGAAAATTGGCTGCTTCATCAAGTTCAAGGAAATGGCGTTTTAATTCTGTAGAGAAGTAATTTCATTTTCTTGGAGAAATGGGTAGACCAATATTAGTAATTTAATTTTCTTAAATATAATGATGGTTGCTACGATTCTTACCAAGCCTCCAAGAAGGGCAATACATTTAAATCTAGCTGTCTGTTGGATTTGGGGGGCGGGGGTGTTGGGGGCAGAGTGGTGAAACTTTGTAGTAGGGAGGTAACTTTTTAAAAGTAGACAGTTAAGTATCATGTACTATTTCCTGTAGTACTTTGACCAGATAGCTAAGGGCATAAACAGAAATCTTAACCCTGAGGCATTTGTAGGTAACTCTGTTAGGATTCATTCATTTCACAAATATATGTGGAACATGTACCATGAACTTCTCACTGTAATGTACAGGGCTAGACAAGTGAGCAAGGCAAACACAGACATGGTTCTTGTGAAGCCAGACGTCCAATGGTAAGGCTAGATTAGTGAACAAACAATAACAAGGAAGTCTAGTACTTTCAGATGAGGCCAGTGCTATGAAAGCAGCTCTCCTGGACTTGAGGGCATGAACCTGAGGTTGTCCAAAAGAATTCATGGAGGGATTTACAGGCTGAGAAGAAATTAGCCAGATGAAGCTAGGCCAGACTGAGAAGAACAAATGCAAAGTCCAAAGACCAGGTCTTAGTCCCCTCAAGTGACTGACTATAGCCCCATCTGGTGGAGATGGGGGCAGGTGGTGGCTGCACAGTTTCTGGAGAAGAGAGGGATGACACTGGCAAAGAATGCAGGGAACAGGAAAAAATTTAAAAAATAACATAACACAAAGCCTTGCTAGCCATGCTAAGTTCAGGAGTTTATTCCAACAAAATGGAAAGCCTTTGAAGTTGTAGGACTTGGCTGCACTCCGTAGAGACTGGGAAGCATGGTGCTGGAGGAAGGGAGACCAGTGGAGACTCTGTTGTAATAATTCTTACAACAAATATTCATAGCTTGGACCAGCAGCAAGGTGGGAATGCAGAGAGATAAAAAGATTTAGAAATAGCTAGTTAGGAAGTAGATTCGTTGGGACCTGGTAATTTATTAGGTGTGGAAGTGAGGGAGATGGAGACACCTTGAGCCACTAGTGGGCTGTTCATTGAGTTTAGGGCTCAGGGCAGCTGGCAGGTTTTAGAGTGAAATAATACATCCATTTGTATATGCTGAGTCTGAGTATTCTGTGGTTGCCCATGACAGACTGTTGGAAATGCAATGTAGGGTAGGTCTGGAGCACATGTGATCTGGACTCTTCTCTTAGGCCAGTCTGTAGTCACAAATGTCTTCCAAGCTTTTTCATGTAGAAACTTAAACCAACGAACTCCCTTTGTGCCCTTGACTGCCCCCATAGTAATTGAGGATCACATTTGCTGCCAGGTTTAGGTGCTAAGTGAATTTTAGTGTGCAGAATTTTTGTGCAGAAAATCCTAGAAAGCAATTTGGTTTATTCAATGAAACATGCTGGCCAACTAACCATATATATTACCTTTCAGTCGGTATTTTATTTTAATAATGGAATATATGTACAAACTAGAACGGTCTAACCCCAATTTAAATATTGTTATCCTCATTTACATCACAGATCGTCTCCCTGTAACAGTAAAATATAAATACACCTCGTATACATTTGTTGCTTGGTGTGAGCCCACTAAAAAATGAAAAGATGAATATAATAGCTAAAGAATACAGCAAGTATTCTTATTTTGAGAAAGAATTATGATTATCACACATCTGTCCTTAGTTTTATAATGATGTGCATTTTCAAATAAAATATTTGAATTAGCATGTTAGAAGCTTTCTTTTGTCATGTCAAAAAAGAAGTTGGGGGCATCTTATTTACTGACTATTTGCATGTCCAAGTAAATGGCTGTCAAAAATGAAAAAAAAGCCTCATATAAATTAACTACTCTTTTTTTTTTTTTTACCAAAAATCTCTCCATATTGATGGAAGTTTAAAGTTATTTTATTTTGGAGACACCACAAGTTGTAGACAAATTAACATGCAGACACATAAATTTAAACTAGCCTTCAGAATACTGAGAGCACGTGTCCTCAATAAAATCTTATTAATGTTACCAAATTAGAAAAAGTTAAGAAGCATGTAGAATATTATTTCTGATAAAGCATTCATTTTAACACCTGCATTACTGTAATCGATTAAGTAGACAATTCAGGATACCTCTTTGATGTACTCCATATAAACCTTTTCTGATTAATAATTAATTTTAATTTTCTGATTAATAATTCTGTTTGAAATACAAAATCCCTGTCATACATAATGTAGATTAAAGCCTGACAGGTTGGGAGCCAGTCAAAACTGTGAAAGCAGTCCATTTTTTTCCCCTGAGTTTTTTGTCGTCATTTAGGTCATTTAAACTTTATTCTCACTAATAAATACTTTATTCCAGCCAAGACAGTGTTCATCTTCATGTCCTATCATCATGACTTTGACTTAGCCATTCAGTAAAATACATATATATGTGCATATGAGTACTTTTTTTTTAATATAGTGGATGGTATTATATTTAAGAGAAAATATATGATAAAGTCATAGCTTTAAAGCAAGATAGCTTTAAACAAATCTACTTACAAGTAAAAGTGTGCTTGCTTTACAAAAGGAATTGCTCTGAGGAGAATTGTTGCTTAATTTTTTAAACAGTATTCTCTCTTGCTGTTTACAGACTTACAAGTGAGAGGGAAGGAGTATTATCTTTTGCCCTGATCAGTTAACTTATGTTAAAATATGAAGTATGGATTAGGGTGAACTTTTTCAGTTAAAATTAAATTAAGCCCCATACATGCTAGCTATCTGAAGCCTCTTTATAGCAGCATCTATGTGACACTGTATTTGATTTCTTGTCACTCAGTCCTAGGATTCATTTCCAAGCCTAACAAACAAATGTCTTTGGAATGCTACAATTCCCTGTTTGAACTTAAAGAGTTAGAAACATCTCTTGCATACAGACCCATCCTCACTTAATTTTCACTTACAGAATTTATCTAAATTATTTTTTTCATTTATTTTCTTTTTTAATTTTATTTTAATCCAAATTTGTGGGTGCCTGGGTGGCTCAATCACTGAAGCATCTGACTTTGGCTCAGGTCATGATCTCGAGGTTTGCGGTTTCGAGTGCCACAGCAGGCTCTGTGCTGACAGCTCAGAACCTAGAGCCAGCTTCAGATTCTGTGTCTCCCTCTCTCTGCCCCTCCCCCACTCATGCTCACTCGCTCTCTCTCAAAAATAAACATTAAAAATGAATAGATAAATCTAAGTTTGTTAAAATATAGTGTAATAATGGTTTCAGGAATAGAATTTAGTGACTCATCACTTAAATATAACACCCTGTGCTCATCTGAAAAAGTACCTCCTTAATGCCCATCACCCATTTAGGCCATCTCTCCACCTACCTCCCCTCCAGCAACCCTCAGTTGGTTCTCTGTGGTTTTGGTTCTCTGTGTTTAAGAGTCTCTTATGGCTTGTCTCCATCTCTTTTTATCTTATTCTTCTTCTTTCTTATGTAGGTCACTTCACTGGTATATTTAATAAATGTTTATAGCACCTACACACAAGGCACAATGGGGAATATAAGATGTCACAGATTTGACCAACTGCTGAAAGATCTATTGTAGGCAAAACGGTCAGAGCAGCAGCCCCCACCTCAGAGCCATCTGCCCACACCTCCTCATAAAGTGCTGGCTGGAGGTGGTGAACCAGTCTGGAGGCCCATTTCAGTCCAGTGGGTGAGAATAAACATTTCAGGCCCTACCTCTTTCAGACAGCTCTCCCATAGCTTCCTGTCACACAAGCTGTTTCCCAGCCTCCTTCTAGAATGAGAGGAGAATTCATCTAGCCAGACTCTGTGTCTTCTCACAGAAGATGATGCATAGTGGTCAATAAAGCCCCAGCCCAGTTTCGGTGGTCAGGAAGGGCTCCAGGGTGGCCTCAGTTTGGTGAGGCATGAGCACCGACTCTGCATGTACGACATCGGTCACTGTGATAGGACATTTTTTCCCTGACATGGCTCCTTTAATGTTAAACAAGGTGGGAAGTTTGTGTGAAGCCTTTCCCACGTGTCACGCTGATAGGCTTTCTCAGCCTGTGTGGGTTTTCTGATAATCGGTGAGGCTTCTATTCTGCATGAAACTTCTTCACATTCATTGTATTTGTCAGACACAGGAGCCTTGACATTTTCCCACTGGCCTTCCTCTCCCTGGACTCTCTCAGGTCTCTTCACGTTCAGGATCCTGCACATTTTTTATTGCCATGGATCCTCGGGTATCTCAGGAGATGTGAATTCCGCCTAAAAACTCACCACACATGTTGCACTGTTACAGCTTCACCCCTATGTGGAGTTTGTGATGTTTAAGGAGGCCGCAGCTCTTGCTGAAGGTTCTCCCACACTCCTCACACTCATATGATTTCTCACAGTGTGGACTCTGATGGATGAGGATGGCAGAGGTCCCGATGACACTCTTACCACAGTCTTCACACTCATATGGTTTCTCCCTGGGTGGATTCTCCTATGTTCAGTCAGGCCTGAACTGCTCAGAACACTTGCCACATTCATGGCAATAGTGCCGCCTACTTCCTGTGGGGTTTTTCTGCTTCCTTGGTAACCTGCCCTCCTGTTCACTAGCTGCTGCACCTGCAGGCATATGGGCACTGCCTTCACCCAAGTGTCATGGTATTTCCCTGGGCTCTTGTACTGGGGTGTTCCTTGTCTGGAGCCAGGTCCCTGATCTTAGCCTGTATTTCACCACCTCGGGGAGGTCAGGTCACCACAGTTTTCCTGCCTTTTATCTCGGTGGAAGCGCCTTTGAGATGAACCCAGCTGTGTCCACTCAGGGGAGAAAGCCAGGGCCACATCTTCCATTTTCAGCCAGCTCAGGGGTTCTGGGGGCACTCTGGCAGCCACCACTGCCTCGCCCCTGCAGCGCCCTCCATGGTCAAGCCCAGGGACCTGGAGAACTCTGGTAAGATCTGTGATCACAGAGATTCATGCTTGAGCAGAGCCTTCATTGAGCCCAAAAAAATACCAGCTCACTGTATTTTTACACATATTATCCTATTTGTTTTTGCATCATCCCTAGGAGGTAAATGTATAACATTCTTGTTTCATTAGCATCACAACAGATTATGAGGCAAATCAACAGAATGAAATTTTAAAGCTACATTATCTAAGTGAAACGCCTTCGCCTTTGCTTACATTTTCAAGCAATGTTTCTCACCTACCTGAATCATTTGGGGAACTTTTAAAAATCTCATACCCAGGTCAGATACCCAGAGCAATGATATCAGAATTTCTGGGGAAAGGACCCAGGACACAGCATATTTAACTGCTCCACTGACTATACTGCTTTAAAGACTCAACAACTGGTACCCGTAGAAGTGCTGGTTAAGAAATGCATCCAGCACACCTGCTCTGCCTCCTGGTGTTACTACTTTCCACCTGTTCCATCATTTTGAAGAGTGATCATCTGAAACAGCTGGATACTTGAGAGGACCCCCCCCCCCACGCCCGTTCCAGTCTAAGCCAAGAAGCCTTATTTAGTCTCCAACAATTTGCATGAAAAACTAATGCAAAATAAGCATCACATTTAATATTAAGAAATAATTCGTAAGAAGTTTAAAATCCCACTTTGTATTATCCCACTCCTGCCTGCCCCCCCCCCCTCCACTATCACATTCACACCCGGCTCATATGTCATTCAGGTTCTTGCCTTTATCTCCACCACTCCTGCCTGCATCAACCTGGTCTTTTGTCCAGTTAGAAATTGCCAGGATTCTCTGACAACAGTCTGTATGAGATTCAGTCCAGAGCTCATGCTTTTGCCAGAACCCATCTTTCTAAAAGAGATTGTGTTTTATAAATCTATTGCCTAGAAATTATCATTGGCTCCACATTGCCTTCACATAAACCCCTTAACTCCGGAGGACTTGCGTGCTACAACTCCATTGCTGGTAGATTCACCCCATCACTTCATGAAGGGGTGTTCTTGTGTGTGTGCTATTTTGTGGAGAAAGTCTTCGGTCCCATTCTTTACCCTGGAAACTCACCATCTGATAGCTTAATATTACCTCTTCTGGGCCTCTGTCCCTGGCTCTCTAGGAAGAATTAGTTGCTACCTGCTCTGAGATTCTCTCAACACTTGGCTTCACCTTTATAATAACAACTGTTATACAACTAAAATGGTATTTTCAGGTACTAAAATAAAACCATAGACAATACAGTATATATATTTTGTGCTTATTTAAATCACAAAAGAAAATATCCATATTTTTTAAGACTCCAGATGTTTCATTTTTTAAAATTTTATAATGTTTTATTTATTTTTGAGAGAGAGAGAGCGAGAGAGAGTGGCCATGTGAGCAGGGGAGGGTCAGAGAGAGAGGGAGACACAGAATCCAAAGACAGGCTCCAGGCTCTGAGCTAGCTGTCAGACAGAGCCCGATGCAGGGATCAAACCCACAAACTGTGAGATCGTGACCTGGGCCGAAGTCGGATGCTTAACTGACTGAGCCACCCAGGTGCCCCTAAGACTCCAGACGTTCTAACTAATGGTTGCATGTAATAGAATTTCATTTAATGGGGAGCCTGGGTGGCTCAATTGGTTAATCATCCACCTTCAGCTGGGGTCATGATCTAGGAGTCAGTGTGTTTGAGCCCTGCATGAGGTTGTGTGCTGACAGCTCAGAACCTGGAACCTGCTTCAGATTCTGTGCCTTCCCTCTCTTCGCCCCTACCCCAATCATGCTCTGTCTTGCTCTGTCTCTCAAAAATAAATAAATGAAAATAAATTTTTAAAAATAGAATTGTGTGTTTGTTTTTTCTTTTTCATGTTTCACCTGTGGATTCTTATTGAGAGAGAAAAACAATCTGGAAAATATGTCTAAAGTATGAGAGATGCATTCAAATAAAATATGTCATATCTCTATTAATACCTAAAAAGCATTTAAAAATATAATGTAACTTATTTTGCATGAGTGATTTATGTTAACTGTTGAAGAATAAATGAGACTTTCAGATTTGGATTGTGGGAAGCTCTTTTCATGTTTTCAGCAGATTCAAATATCCAGCCTTCAAAATAATCTACCCACATGATTTAGACATAACAGCACAAACAGTTAATTATTGACTCCAATTTTTACCTTTTAACAAGCAGTTGCACTTTTCCATAGATGCCATCAAACAAGACTATTGTGCATAATAGTAAGACACAGCATTTTAGAATTAGAAGATAAAAAGGCATTCACTATGACTTCAACCAAGGTTTCTCCAACTTTAGTGAGCATCAAAATCACCTAGATAAGCTACTGAACTGCACACTACAGGGCCTTGTCTCTAGAGTTTCTGATCCTGTAGGTCTGTGGTAAACCCTCAGTTGTGATCATCTAATAAGTCCCCAAGGGGCTCTGGTGTTGCTGGTCTGGAGACCACCCTGTGAGAACAACTAGATTGTCTTTATAATTTAGCAACTGGGCATGCACTGCAATGCATATACCTGTTGGCTAACAGTGTCTAGCTTGAGGATCACCAGATATCCTGATGTTTCCAGATACCCATATATAGTCACAGACTCACAGAAGCAAACCATATCTATATTAAGAGTGTTTGCTGTTGTTGCTGTTTTGGCCTACTTTAGTATGCTTAATTAAATCAATCCTGGAGAAAAATAAATGTTTTCTAATCTTAGCATAGCAGATTTTTTTTTTTAAACAACAGAAGATTCAATCTTAAACATTTTGATTTACACTCTTCTCGTAAACATAAGCATGTGAGTTTCAGGCAACCACTATCTTTTAAAGGCATATTTATTTTTTTACACTTAATAAGATTTGCAAATGTTGTTAATAAAGTTGGAGAGACCCATTTCCTTGCATAGACAAATTTGTTGACATGCTCAACAAGCCTGGAGTCGACTGACCATGTTGACATGGTCAAAAGCCTGGAGTCAACTGAGATTTGGGGGCCCCTACAACCTGCTGCTGCTCCACCAGTCCCAAGGATGGTCCGAGTATACTGCACTCTGTCTAGGGCTGTGGCCTTCAGGATGGCTTGTTTAGCAGGAAGAGAAGTCAAAGAACGATACAGCTTCCCTGTAGGATCTTCCAAAGAATTATTTTTAGCCTCTTTGATGGGGTTTCCCAAAGTCTGGAGAGAGAACCTCAGACCAAAATTGTTGATACTTTGAACTAACAGAAATTTATATTTTTGAGGCAATGATATTAAGGTCAACTTAAAAACTATGATGTTTGTTAGTACTTTACATTTCTTAAGAATTTTCAAACCATTTCAATGTAAATCATATTGGCTTTGTGAATTGGATAAAGTGATCATATCACTTTTCAAATGAGGGCTAAGGTTTATTTAATTCAAGTGACACACTCTTCAAGTGCAGCTAGTGGAGGTCAGTGTTCTAGCTCCTACACTTCAAATATGTGTTTATCATCAACTAAATCTGTGTGCCATTCATGCATTCACTCATTCGCTCATTGAAAAAATATTTATTGAGTACATACTATGTTCAAGATGCTGTTCTAAGTGCTTAGGATACACAAAACAAACAAAATGTCTTGACCTCTTGAAGCTTGCGTTCCAGGGAAGGGGATGGTAGATAGAATAATGGCTCCCACAAAGACTTCACTGTCTAATGGACAGAACCCATGGATGTGTTGTCTTTTATGGAGAAGGACACATTGCAGATGTGACTAAGACCTTGAGATGTGGATTGTCCTAGTTTATCCTGGTGGGCCCAGTCCAGTCACATGAGTCCTTAAAAGCAGAAACTTTTGTGACTGTGAAAGAAAAAGATGTGATGATACAAGAAGAGTCAGAAAGATACAATGTTGCTGGCTTTGAGGATGGAGGAAGGGGTCCATTAGCCAAGGAGTGTGGGTGACCTCAAGAATCTGGCAAAAGAGAAGACACAGATTCTCCAGCAGGGCCTCCAGAAAGAAAGCAGCCTTTTGATTGTAGGCCAGTAAGACCTGTGTTAGACTTTTGACCTTCAGAACTATAAAATGATAAATTTTAATTGTTGAACCACTGAGTTTGTGATAATTTGTTGAACCAGCAATAGAGGACTAATGTAGAGGAAGACCAACAATTTGCAAGAAAAATAAGTAAAGTATAGTATATTATATGTTGGATAGTGATAAGTGCTAAGGAGAAAAGTAGGTCAGGGACATATGAGGAAGAAATGTGGTTTGGGGTACAGCAACCTTCCACATTAACATGAGGTAAAGGTTTGAAGGAGGTGAGAGAGGGAAAAGGATATTTCAGACAGAGAGAACAGGAGGCCAGACAGAGTCTCTCACTCTAGGACAATGACCCTGCATAACTAGATGTTGAATATCAGCATCAAGAGAGTGATTATCATTCCAGAATAGCCCAGCTTCCTCCAGTGACCGTGTATTTAAGATAAAAGCTCAAACTCAAAAGATAATGTTATGATTTTTTTATAAAGAGGTAAACATCCTGGTTTAAGTAACATCATTCACTTTTTCATATTTTCTGGAGAATACATAAAATAATTCAGTATTTAATTTGTACTGTCTTAAAAAAAAGAGCTCTTAAAACTTAGTCTAGCAAACAGGCTGGGGACCAGTAACATGAGTCCTTTGGACTATTTACTAAGTATTATTGTCAATTGACAGATTATAGCACTGTAAAGAGACTTCGGGCGTTATGTGACCCTGAATTGTTGCTACAATAAATTGAGTGCCTGGGCAGGGAGATGTAGAAGCTACTGTAATTATTTTATTATCAAAATTAGTACATCTGTCATGTATTAAATAAATAAAAATAAAATCAGACTTCTAATTCCATGCAAACATTGATCATTAATCTTGATAGAATTGTCCATTAATACCTTAAAATAATCTGATTTTAGAGACAAGTCAATCGTTTTGTATAACCATCCTCCTAAATACCTAGGAAAAAAGAACTTAATGTCTGATTTTTGTTGTTTTATTATAGCATATATTTTAATTTTCAAAGGAAGAATAGAAATTCTGTGATTTGTGTCAGTGGGAATATTAATATATAAAGCAAATAAACATCCATGTAATTGCTGGCATCATAATGGACATTCTGTAATAATATTTCACAGGAAATATGCCTTACCTTGCTATTCAAGGTGTGGTCCATGAACCAGCAGCCTGGGATATTGGTAGAAACCTAAAGACCACACCCCAGACCTATGGGGTCACAATCTGTAGTTTAATAAAATCCCAGGTGATCTATATGCACATTAAGTATAAAAGGCATCACTCTGAGGCAGTGCCTTAAACTCTCATCATGAGTCTTGCTACTAAGTATTTTATGGTCTTTAGATGTTGGCAGGTGCACATGATCTCACATTATCTGAATTCGGTGCTCTAGCATATCATATTTTGTGAAGCTATTTTCATCAGGGAGCTTAGTGTCTTACAGCTCTAGAAATAGGTGAGTGGAAGTAGGTAGGCAGTGTTAGGCTTTTTGGGAATAAGCAAACCTGGGCACGAATTGTTTGTATTTCAGAACTTTATATTGGCTAACATATTTTTAAAGTTATAACAGTTTAAGTTGAGGGATGAAGGGTGTAGACGTTTAATTGTTTTAGAGGAAGGTAAATTGAAAATACACAGGATAAGAGAGAGGAGTGCAGACTTCTTGTTGAATCAGAATTTTCAAGTTGCAAGAGGAAGCCCGTGCCTCCTGGCTCAGCTGATGCGAGCTATTACTTGATGCTCCCGTCTATGCTCAAACAGGGAATTCACCTTTCTCCAGGCAGTTTCTATATGTTGTTGGCCTGCTCCGTGTGGCTGCCTTGCTCTTGCTCTCACTGAATCCACTTCCATCTCCATGAAGCTTCCAAAGAACATTGCTCTTATTGCTGAAGCTTGGAGACCCACAAGACAAATCAAATTCCACTTTTACTTGACACTGTTTTGTACTTTTAATGATAAGGTCTGTCCCCACTTGTTCTAGTCCTTAAGTTAACAACCCTGATACTATTGTTTTCATCTTCTAGTGACTCTCCTTCAGATTGACTCCTATCTTACAGCCTTTCTTTTTCATCTTGTGGCCCAGAAATAAGCAAATTATTTCACTTGTAACCCAAGATTCTCAGAGCCTCAGGAAATCTATCTTTTATTTTATGACCTCATCCTGGACATTGCCAATGAATGTGACTTTAAATCAGATAGACTCTTTTGCTACCACATCCTATCATTGTCACACATTGACAGATACTCCACTAAACATTCTCAACTTAGCAACCATCTCCTTCCCCATTAGTAACTGCTAATTACATGGTTTTGTTCTAACCAAAGGGCAGGACTTCAAAAGTGTCCCTATTTAATTCCAGATGGTTACATTTGGACCATTAAGCTCATTTTATATCCTGATTCTATCATGCATTCTATTAGCTATTCTTCCCAGCTTGAAGTCATCGAATCCATTCCCCAAACCAGATCTCTCCCCTTAATAAAGTCTGTAACTGCTCCCTTAATCCTTTTTAAATAAGCTTTAATCATATGTCTGTTAGGATCTTTGTAAGTAATGCTACCAAGTAGGAATTTATTTCCTGGCACATGTGCGTGTGTTCTTAGATATGTCAGTTAATCGTTAATTCCTCTGTTAGATTACAAACTCCTGTTTTCAAGGGTCTTCTGTTTTCTCTTTGTAGTTTTGCTTACCTTTAAGTACACAGTTTATATTATTGACTCTGAGTGGATGGTGGTTGATGGTTAACTAATAAAAAATGGTGAGCTGGGGAGTTGGGGTTTCAGATATACCAGATGGATGCTTAGAAATGTCTTTTAATGAATAAAACTCTAACTTTTGTTTGCAAAAAATAAAGTTGAAATGAAGTTAGGAGTGCATCAAAGAAAGCTATAATTGGTTTATTCTTTTCAGTTCTTAGCCCATGGTGATTGATCTTACATCTGATTTTAAAACAAATCAGAAGTAGATGACTCAGAAATGGGTGACTCAATCAAATTATAGACAAACCCCTTGCTGCAGTGACTCTTACTAATTAAATGTCTGTGACAGCAGAATCAAAACAGGAGGAATTATATAAAATTTAGAAGACCATAAAATTATTCCTTTCAGAGGCGCCTGGGTGGCTCAGTCCATGAAACATCTGACTCTTGATTTCAGCTCAGGTCATGGTCTCATGGTTTGTTCATTTGAACCCCACTTCAGGCTTTACACTGACAGTTGGAGCCTGCTTGGGATTCTCTCTCTCCCTCCCTCTCTGCCCTTCCCCACTCCCACTCTCTTCCCTTCCAAACAAATAAATAAAATTTTTTAAAAATCCCTTTCAGCTGGGGACACCTTAACTCATTAATCATGTAACATTTTTGAAGGAATAAGAATGGGTTGGATTCTACTTTGTGAAAAAGACTTGAACATTTGAAGTTAGATTTCACTCTGTCTCATTCAAATCAAGTACATCAAGCCTTATCTATGCTAGTTCTCTCGGTTATTAGGAGGATAACTTTAAAGTAAGCTTTTTCTTTGCCTACTGTAATATATTTTTCTTTGGTGATTAAAATATTGCAAATTTTGTGAATATATTGCTAGAAAATGGATACTATTTCAGATACTTAAGGAGCCTCACAGGATTAGAAATTGGCATGTTATAATAATTATGTTTAGTAACCTTTGAAACTTTATAAGTTCATGCATTTGCCTATTTACATATGTGTAATGTTTCAAATTTGCATATATGCTTATACTCAGTAAAGGAAAATGTATGAACACACTCATACAAACGCACACCACCAAACTGTTTAGGGATCATTTCAGAGTAAGTAGAATTGTAGACGCTTCTAAATATTCACATTTTTGCTTTGCTGTATTTTCTCATATAAGCTTTCATCTTGGCATAAGAAGAAAAATATAAACTTCTTAACTAAAAATTTCTCCAAAGCATACTTAGTGAAAAGTAGAAGTGAATAAAATATGTATCAATAGGGGAATGGCTACATAAAAAGAAAAGGAAAATTAAGAAATAAAATTAAGCAATGTGAAAACATTCTTGTGGTTATCTTAAAGGCTGATGTACCTGCAGATTTCCTGTAGTATTCCGTAACAAGATAAGCTAACTTCCTGAAATAGTAACTATTACAAAGAATGAGAATGAATAAATGTTTAGATTTCCCTAGCTTTAAAATAAACTTGGAGAGAAAAAGGTGGATGGAAGAAAACATACACTTTCTTTTTTTAATAACAGCTCTCAGTGTCAGTGTTCTCACATCAAACCATCCAGGGAACAGCGAGTAGCAGGCATCGGTCTGTGTGTTCCCTGCCTGGACCCACAGCTGTCGTCGATGCGTGTCTACAAAGAACCAGCTAGAGATTTGAGGGCTTAAAAGAAACATTCTTTGATAGTGACAGTGGTAGGAAGTTTCTTCTTATTGCCTCATTGTGGTTTCTATATCAGGCTGCGGCATATCCCTTTCTGAAGCTGTGCAGTCGTTTCCATGGGACTGTTTGCCCCGTGACGTTGCTGGAACGTCTGTCTGGAGATGAGTACCTCAGTGCCTCAGCAAGCACAGACTCTACTGCGTAGCACAGGGCACAGGAAACAGTGATAGGGCATTTTTGCTGCACATCTATTTGTCATAATGCTTCGAAATGCAAATGTTTGTGACTGCAAGAATAGTTTGTTTTCATTCAAGAGAAACATATCTTTTTTTTTTTTAAGCAGCTTAATAAAAGTACATTTTCTTAGGGGCAGAGTTTTTTCTACTTTCTGTATTAGTGAGTGATTCTCTTTGATGGTAATACAACTGATTATACAACTGGTAATGCAGCTGAGGTCTTTACAGAGAGAAAGTGGCACAAAACAAGGTACAGCATCTAATCCTGGAAGGAGTCTTAGGCAAGGAACCGGGATAGATACGGAGCGCTGTCAGAGACTGTATTGGAAATTCAGTTGTGTGAAATTCAAATGGAAACAGAAAACGTTATGTAGAAATCAGTTTATATAAATATCCTAGGAATGTTTCATGGTTGAAAACTGATATTTGAGAGGCACCTGGGTGGCTCAGTTGAGCATCTGTCTCTTGATTTCGGCTCAGGTAATGGTTCCAAGGTTGTGGGATTGAGCCCTGTGTCAGGCTCTATGCTGAGCATGGAGCTTGCTTAAGATTCTCTGTTCTCTCTCTCTTTCTCTCTCTCTCCCTCCCCACTTCCTTCACCTCACAGGAATGTGCTCTCTCTCTCAAAACAGAACAAAACAAAAAACCTGATATTTGACCACTGTATAAATATGTGCTAGATTATCTATAAATATTCAAAAATATGTTAATAATCTTCAGGTATAAAACAATATTATGGATTTTAAAGTTGTGTGTTGACCACAAGATTTATGCTTTTACAGGTACACCTTGATTTTTACATCTTTCCAGTTAGATAAAATTGAGGGGGGTGTATGGTGAGTGAAATATATGAATTAGGTAAAAGGGAGAAAAATGTGAAAAAGGGCCAAATGGTAGATAGAGAGCCACTGACAATGGTATTGATTGGCATCAGTTTCAGAGCCAGCTACCCCAATTTAGAGGATTTGCATTTAGGACTAATTAAATTATAAGCTGATTGGACAGGAACTGAGTTAAGCCTACTGATGGTGCTTCGTAAATATTCATATTAGTGGTGATAGAAGAGGCTCCCTTTCAAGGCTACATACTTATAAACCATACGCCTGATGAACGTTGTCCTGTTCCGGAGCTCTCCTAGCCTCTTTAAAGGTAGGTTTTACTCGGGTTAAAAGAAATGCATCCTTGCCGCAGTGGAGTTCTTTTGTGAGTTGAGAAAGTTCTCCATGTGAGAATGACAGGCATTTTAGAATCACATCCTGTAGCTTGTTAATGCCAAATAACGTAAGTAACTTCACTGAACCATAAGGCTTTTTTGCCCAGAATTTGCACTTTAATAAGAGCAAGTGCTAAAATGGTTTGGCCATTTCTCCAGTTCTCTTGAAGATAAAATAGTCTTCTCAAATTATAGCTTTAGTGCCTTAAGTGTTACTCTGGAAGCCCAAATGAGTTAGTTAATGTGCAGATTAAACATCTGACACACACCCGGAAGTAACTCAGGACAGGGGAATCACTCTCTCTTGCTACGTGATTGCTGCTTGTGTAAAATGGTTAATAGTGAAGCTGTTTATATGTAGCTAGCAACTGTATCTAAGACTTGGGTTTATAGGAGAATAAAGTGCACTCCAGTCCCATGAGCACATATGTATGAGTGTTGACCTTGACTCATAGGACTTGCTTTAAAACTACACTCCAAATGAAAACCCTCTTAAATTTATTTTTTCCCACATTTCTCCATACTTAGTCTCAGTTCAAGAACAAATATTTAAATGATTGCCACACAATGACCATTCCAGGTAGGTTTTTTTTTCCTGTAAGAATCTAAATTGATTCTCAAACATACTTTACACAAACCTTATTTTGGTTTAATTGTACCATATTTATTTGTTTTAATTTGTGAATGTGGGAGATTATGTAATGTTCTATAATGATCCCAAACCTAGGCTTCCTTTTCTTTTAGTCTCAGTGAAAGCCTGTTCCTATTTGTTCAGCACTCTTTTTAATATATCTGAGAACCAGCTACACCTTATCTGAAATGTAAATGAATATAAAAACCTTTTACATTCTCAGTAAATGATCATCTACTGTCCTCATATCTTCATGTTCATCAATAGTCAACATTCAACCTTCAGTGGTTAACAAACATTTAAGTGCTTACTTTTCTACCTTCTGGGGAAGACAGATGTGGAATTACAAGTGAATCAAATATTATAACAGATGTGGGGGGTACCTCAGGGTGAAGTAAATAGAGAACATAAATGTAAATCTAGAGGTGGGTGGGGAAGGGGCAGGGGGATGGTGTTAGGGCAGGTCACCTTTGTAAAGTTTATCAAGAAGTTATGTAATTTCAGGAGTTGGGGAGTGGGAAAAGGTCGAATTGTTAGGAAATGAGGCAGAGCCAGATTATATAGGGTTTGGTGTTTAGCGAAGGAGCAGTCGGCCACCATTGTGGTTGGCTGGCGAAGAATGGCGTGTAAGGGGCAAGTATAGAGATGGAAGGCCAGTCATGTCTATAGGAAAGGCAGGGATGAAGATGACTTGGATTAGGAAACTGAAACCATTGTCTTTACCTGTAAAATGATTGTTGGCCCTGTCCCTCTCCATGTCAGGCTTGGGTTCCCTGTGCTACAGAGAGGAGATGGGACAGTCATCCATGAATTTCTCCTTTCACCAGGACTTGGTAGCCCTACGAAGTATCGGCCACATGTCTCTGATTCAACCTCAGAGATGCATTTATGTAACGTCAAGGTACCTCCTGCTCCAACCAGCCATCCTTCCTCCTGATTCCCATGGCTTACTTCCTCTTTCTTCATTTGCAGCTGCATCATTCACTAGTGCTGTCCCAGGCCTGCTTAGTTCCCATTAGTTTTATTTGGCAGTAGAGTTTTTTGTCAGTATGATCCCCTGTTTTTCCTTTGGATCCCTTGTAATACCCCTTGAAGTTAATGTTGGTGAACCTCATGATGCCAGCATACCTGTAAGCCTCAGGGATATCAAGTTCCTTATATATCTAAAGAAGCAACTCCAGGCCAGTCTTTGAAAGTGTACACACATACACACACACGCACACACTAACATATACATACACATTTTGTTGGTTATAAGCACTTTTTTTATGTCTTAAAAGCCAGCAAAATAATAAAAATATTGACATTATTTAGTAAATTACTCAGTGAAACCTTAGGATTTAAGAGGGTTTTGCTGGATTAAAAATAAAAGCTGTGTAGTAAATCCTGAACACTTTTATGCCTCCTTACCTGTATTATATTTTTCTTTGAATGCAAGTTTCCCTGAAACTGTCCCTCTTTCCTATCATTTTAAATCTACTTTGCTCTTAGGCTGCTCTTACTTTTCCTTCTTTTGTGGAAAATGCATTCCTATGAGCTTCAGTTTCCCTGAGAGGCTTTTCTCCTCAGTGTTCAGGTTATCTCCTCTTTCCATGTGGGTCTTGTCCCACATACCTACTGTGACCCTTCTTGCCTGTGTGCGTTTCATGATTTCACTCATTTGAAATTCAGTTCTACAAACCTTTTAATCACCTTTGTGAGGCACCTTGGTCAGCACTAAAGATTACAGATAATTAAGGCATCATTGCTGGTCCCTGGTAACAGACATGGGACAGGGAAAATAGACCTATTAGTACATAAGTCCTTAAATAGAGATTGTTTTTTATATGGTAGGGAAGGGAGAATGAGGGTGAGTTTACTTTGCCACACAAATCTAGTGTTTCTGACTTTTTCAAGTGCCTCCCCCAGGACTCAGTATTTATCATTCTCTCTTAGGTTATTGCAACACTTCTACCCCCACCACCCAATTTCCTTCCTTAGATTTTTGCTCCCTCCAGTCCAGTCTCTGCAGAGTGGAATTATTCTACAAAACCAATAATTAGGTTATATTGCCTTGCTTTCTGCTCAAAGCAATCCAGTGGTTCCCCATGTCATTTACAGTCAAATTCAACATTATTGTGGCATAAAAGTCCGTATGATGTGATCTCTGCCATCCACCTCCCAGTGATCCAAGCTCTTCTCAAGGCCCCTCCCCAACCACCTTGCTTCCACCACTCTATCTCCTTGTTCCCTGAACGAACCAGGCGTACCCTGCACCACAGTCTTTGCACTAACTGCTCCACTGCTGGGTAATCCCTTCCTTTAAGTATCTGCATGGCTGGTTTCATCTTGTCCTTCAGATCCCTGCTTATTTGTCACTTTTACAGTGATTCCTTCCGTGTCCACACTATTTCTGCCACCCTCAAACTCCTGCTCTTTTTCTTCGCAGTATCTATGATCTACTATACCTTTTGTTGTTTCTTTATTTATTGACTATCCTCTTCCAATACAAGTTCAATGAAGGCAAGGACTTTTGTCTATTTCTTCACCATTCCATCTCCAGTGCCTAGAATGGCACCTGGCACATAATATGTGCTCAGTAGGGGTGCCTGTGTGGCTCAGTTAGTTAAGTGTCCTGTTAAGCTCAAGTCATGAACTCATTGTCCCTGAGGTCAAACCCCTTGTTGGGCTTTGTGCTGACAGCTCAGAGCCTGAAGGCTGCCTTAGGTTCTGTGTCTCCCTCTCTCTCTGATCCCCATGCTTGCTTGCTCTCTCTCCCTCTCTCTTAAAGATAAAGGTTAATAATAATAATAATAATAATAATATTACGTGCTCAGTAGATGTGAAAGAAGGAAGGAGTTGAGGGAAGGAGAGAGAGTGTGGAGGACAGAAGGGGAAGAAGGGAGGACATAAAGAGAAAGGGAAGGAGAGAAGGAGGAAGTTGGAAAGAAGAGAGGAAAGGAAGAAAGATGAAAGGGAGGATAAAAGACTGCAAAAAGTTTCATGTTAGTGTTACTGTCTCAAACACTTTAAACAAAGACAAAACTGGCCTCTAGCCCTGACCTTTGGAAAGTAGAATTCTCTGTATAGAAACTAATACAGTTGTTCTGTTTACATTGTACTTATTTCAAATGCAAGAGATTTCACTTTCCTCTTTATGTGGCAAGTGATATTGACTTTCCATTTATGAAAGTACTGTAAAGTTTCTCTGCGGATAGAAATATTTAGGGTTTTCAAAATATTTTCTGTTTTGGAATGGTAAAAATAAGCAATGGCCTGGGGAAACTCAAATACACCAAAAATCATGAAGAAATTTAGATATGGCAAAATATGAGTTAGTAGTCTAATGCCTGAAGTCAAAGGTTACTGACCTTCACATAGTCTACTTTTCTTCAGAGTCCATTGCAATTCCCACTTCATCTATGAAAACTTCCTTGACTAGTACACTCCTCAACTCTTTTTCTTATTTTTATTAGACCCCTCTGCACTATTATAGGTTGACCTGAAACTATTCTATATGGCTCATTGTTGTTTGGAGTCTTTTAGTTCTGTCCTAAGATCCCTGACTTGAGTAACCATGACCTGCTCCCCCTTTTCAAGCAACCACCACATTGCACACCCTTATCACTGATAGAACAGACAACAAATAATAGATATTTTTTATCTTCATCATGACTCACTTGTACAATAAGGGATGCTATTAGAGTGTTCAGACAGCCAAAGCACCTAGGCATGCTTTATGATTACATATTTTTTAAGCTAAAGAATCATCATAGAGAGCAAACATTATTTCATCTTAAAAAATTGAAATCACCATTTTTCCACTAGTAAAAATAATATGCATATTTATGTAATCTGATGAGAGAAATTAATCCCTAGGGCAAAATCATGAGATAATTAGGGCCAAAGTGCAGCACATCTAATCTGAATGCTTGAGAACATCTGCTAAAAATACTGACCAGAATAGGATGCCACTCATGGAAATATTAATGGAAATATGAAACCAAAGTTAATTAATTTCTTTAATATATTTACATATTATGGTTGTCAAAGGAAGATCTTATTGTACTGTTTTACTCTTAAAATGGGATTATCATTATATATTTACTGGAAACTTTTAAGTAGAAAATACTATTCAAGAGCAAAAGCCACTTAGATTGCCTGACATGGCCAAATAATTTGATGCCATTTTCTGTGGCATGATCTATTATTACATGTGAATAGTGTCAGTAACAATACCTAACACACACAGATCCTTGCTGTTCCAGGCACTGCTTAAGCCCTTTGTGTGTTTTAACTCCAGTAAATGCCATAACCCTATGAGGGAGGTGCTCCAGTAACCCTCATTTAACTCATGAGGAATCAAAACTTAGGAAGACCCAGTTACTTACCCAGCTAGTATTTAATGCCACTCAGTTTCTCAGGAAACCATGGTCCAAGTAGAAAAAACGAGTCCCAGGGCCTAAAACACAGTTTGAAAGGTAACGTAAAAGTAAGCATTTGATCCTTAAAAATAGTGAACTTGACTTGTTTTCTTGATAGTATTTGCAATCAGAATATTGTGATTTATGTTAAAATCCTGATATTCTCCTTTTACAAAAAGAATTTCAGAGTATTAACACATTTTATACAAAGTTAAATAAAGAACTTTAACTTTGAAATGCCTTTTCTGTAATACACTTTTAATTGATATAATATTAAAATAAGAAAATTTCATGGCTAACAATTTTTCCCTTCATAAGCAATATGAAAAATACTAAATTAAGAAAGTGTTTTTCTCACTTCTCAGTAATAACTAAGTTCATACATTGAAAAAGAGTTTAACATTTTTTATTACAATCAACACACAATAATTTTAAGTGACTTGGGATACGTTACCATATTTTAACCGTGAATGACTGTGTGTGTGTGTGGGCACGGATGTGTGTCTACATGAGTGTGTACATGTGTGTATAGCATACAGAGATTTTCAATTTGCGTTAGAGCAAGTGGAATGTGGTCATATGCAATTCATCAAAGAACTCTAAAGTGATCCTTTTTTGTCATACTTAAATATTCTTTTAAACTAATAGTTATAAAATGAAATTAATTGTGTAATTAATTTTAGTTTCCCTGATAACTAATAAACTTGAGCATTTAAAAGTATATTATTAGTCATTCCTGTTTCCTCTTCCATAAGATTTCTATACACATCTTCTGCCAATTTTTCTCCTGAGCTGTCTTTTTCTGATCAATTTATAGGATTCCTTATATAGTCTGCAATTCCTTGTTGATGGTAAGTGCTGGTAATATCTTCTCTCAGTAAGTTACTGTTGGAGGCTTTTGAGAAGTAGGAGTTGTCATTTTTGGCAGGAATTTCTCATACAAAGTTTTCAAGTTCTGCCTTTTACATTAAAGTCATTAGACATATTGAATGGAATTTTGCATATGGTGTGAGAAGGAATCTAATTTTATGTACATTTCCTCCATGTCTAACCACTGACGGACTATTCCATCACTTCCTACTGACTAGTAGTGCTACCTCTGACATGTATTGAGTTTCTTAACCTTGCTCCCTTCTTTCTTGGGTTTCTATTGTTCCATTTAACTATGCTTTTTTTCTCTATCTGTTCCAAATCCTACATTGGCCTTAATTTCTACAAGATTGCAATAATGAATATCAGGTGAAGAATTCTTCCTCCTTACTTTTGTTTTTCTTCAGTTGTGTGTTGGCTGCTTTTTACCTTTATCATCTCCATAGAAAATTTTTTGAATCCCCTTCAGCCAACTATTATGGTATTGCTTGAAATTCAATGAATCTGTAGATCAGTTTAATAAAAAATTATGGGGGTGCCTGGGTGGCTCAGTCAGTTGAGCGTCCAACTTTGGCTCAGGTCATGATCTCACTGCTTGTGGGTTTGAGCCCTGCATTGGGCTCTGTTATGACCACTCAAAGCTGATGCCTGATTTGGATTCTGTACCTCCCCCTCTGTCTGCCCCTCCCATGCTCATGTTCTGTCTCTCTCTGTTTCTCAATAATAAATAAATGTTAAAAATATATAAATAAAATAAAAATTATGTATTTTGGATATTCCATTTCTTTTTTAATGTTTCTTCATTTATGTTGAGAGGAAGAACAGGAAGGAAAGAGCAGGAGAAGGGCAGAGAGAGATGAGAGAATCCCAAGTAGGCTCTGTACTGTCATTGCAGAGCCCGACTCAGTGCTCAGACTCATGAACCGTGAGATCATGACCTGAGCTGAAATCAGGAGTTAGACACTTAAAAAACTGAGCAGCCCCGGAACCCAGGAACCCCCAAACTGAGCCACCCAGGCACCCCCAGAAGATAAATTTCTATTTATAATTTCATCATATTTCCTATTGGTTCTTACTTAGTGTTCTTCGGTGAGTTTTATAAGTTTTCTCTAAGGAGCCTGTGCATCTTTCATTCACTTGCACTCTATGCTTCTGTTGTCGTCACAAAAGGGCACCAGTTTTCAAAATACATCTTCTAAATGCTTTCTGCAATTATATACACATACATGATTTTTATATTTTCCAACACTACAGAAAATGTCTTAAATTTTGCTATACCTTTAATAACTTTTCTCCAGATTCTTTTAAGTATTCTATATAGACAATCAGATAATCTGTGAATAATGAAAAGGATTTGTTTCTTCCATTGCAATTTTTATACTTTGTAGTTTATGCCATTGGTAAAAAGATTTATTTTCTTGCTACCCCAATTAGGCCAGTACTTCTTAAACTTTAAAATGCATGTAAGCCATCTGGAGGACATATGAAAAATAAAGATCCTGGTTTAGTAGTGGATTAGGGCCTCAGAGTTTGCATTTCTAACATGCTCCCAGGTGATGATGATTTTGTTGTTAGTTGAAGATACTAGACTTTCAGTAAATTGTTAAATAGAACTAGAGATAGCAAGCATTATTTCTTGCTTCTAAATTGGAAAGGCATACTTCACCTCTAGATTTCTCCAGTTTAAGTAATTTCCTGTCTTTCAAAATTGCTGTAATGTTTTATCATGAATGGTTGTTGAATTTTGCCAAAGGATTGTCAGCATTTATTGAGATATATTTATGTTTTTTCTTTACTCTATCAGTTTCACAAATCATTAGAACTTGCAATGTTTATAGTTTTCCATATTATTCATGCACACCTATTTCTATGCATAAATATTTATGTATACAAAAATGCATTTATTGCTGTTTTATTTGTTAACATTTGATTTAGAGTTTTTAACCTGTTTTTGTGACTTTGACTGAATATATGCAATCCTTGCTGCTTTCTATTTAAAAAAAAATACCATTATAAACTGAATTAAGTTTATACCTTCTTATTCTTAAGCTCTTTGTATTTAATTCATTCCTTATAATAATGTTTTGAGATATATTTTATTATTGCTAGCACTTTATTGATTTAGAAACTGGGATGCATAGAGGTTCCATAACTTGGTCAGTCACACAGCTAGTAAAAGGGAAGCCACAGTTCAATGGTTTGTGTACAGTGAACAATGAGAGCAATGATAAAAGAAAAAAAAGTTCATTTTAGTCATTGATTCATTCCTTCAGTCTTGAGTTGAATTCATTAATTCAATTCCAAACACAGTTTTGAAGGCTGTTAAAAGCAGATCTAGATCCTCGTGGCAGGGGAGTGGGGGGGACATCAGGTCACCAACAAAAACAAGTTCCGTTGTAATTTGTAATTTGTAACAGTTTCCCAAACCCTACCAAGCAGTGGTGCTAGACTCTGAATTCTAGACTGAAGAATACACTTTCCTTGGCTTTGTAGCTCAATGGCCTATGCCACAAGTTAATGGTTTTGTTTAATGTGTAGACCTTTATTGAGTTCAGCAGCGATTTAGCATAATTAAGTAATAGGTAGGCATCTATCCTTTTTTATAAGCTTTCTTACCACTAACATACTAACTGCAACTTTAAGAAGTTTCCTTTGTAAATGAATCTCAGCCTCTCATTCTGATACTAAAAGCATCATTTCACAGCCAACTTCAGAATGATGGAAGAACCCATCATAATCCTTCATGAAATCCTATTATATTCATTGATATGCATTTAACTCTGTTACTAGTCAGTGTTTGATTGTTCAAGTTTTCTTCTGTGTTTTTTCTTAAATTCTTATGTAGTTATTGACATATTAGTACAAATGCAAAGATTTTTGCTCTTTGCCATACAAATATTACACAGGAGAAAAGGGAGGAAACATCGTGCCCATGAAGTGAATGGGCTACATAAATTATTTAATCTCTTAAAAATTCAGTTGCTTCATCTGAGAAAGGAATTTGAACTAGACAGTCTCTCACCTGTCTTTTAGCTCTACCATTATGGATTTTTTTCATCCTTTCACAGTATTTTCTCATTAAAGCATAATTAATGTGATGTATAATTTTCCTACAAGGTTGGGAAATTCATTATCCAGATGATTGGCGGACTGATTTTTGTCAGTATCAGTGTTGAATACATTTTTTTACCTCATTAATATTTTTAATAGGTATAGAGTTGCTGAATATAGTTGTAGACCTTGATCATTCTTTTGAGTATATCCCCACTGACAATTGTGAGATGCTAGATTTAGTGAAGTACAAAAATAATATTAATTTATTCTAGCAAAAAGTAAACTGATATAGGCATGAGAAACCTCTGTATTTTCATCATATTCTTGAGGTGAATACTTTGCCTTTCATGTTCATCAAGGATCTTTTAAAATCACATTTAGACTTTGGAAGTTACATGTAATATGTTTGGATGACAATGAGAAAAACAACCTAAATTGTATGGCCAAATAAAATGTCTAATACTGTTTTATACTTTGGTATGTTTTCCTTTCTAAAATAAACACCTAACTTCTTTTCAAAAACAGAATTAACCTTCTCTCTTTGTCCTTGGTACTACTTCATACTTGTTTGATGAGATTATTATTCTGTGAAACAAACTTTTATTAGCAAAAGTCTCCCTATTTGTATTGAACATTAATTTCCTTTTTTTAACAAACGTCCTTTGATTTGACTTACATAAACTTATTTCTGAATGAAAACTATCTTCTTGACTTCTGTTCTTTTGAAATGGAAAGTCTGAAGGTAAACCATGTAATCATGATGAGGTCTAGGCTGTGAATCCAGAATTTTCAGTTTACCAGTTCAGTGGGGTTGAATGTTCTTGCAGTGAAATTGGAGAGACGTTTCAAAACATTCACCTTATGTTCATTCATCTAGTCATCTTCTCTTTAATTAGATTAGTTTGAAAATTGTTTTCATTGATTGATAGTGGCTTCCTGGAATATGCCTTTATAAAGATTATGAGCCAAGTGGGGTTCTGAGACTCAGCAGAAAAGAGTGTTTTGATAGATGAGTGATTTTGCAATAGACATGAACACACAGAGATTAGTATTACAGACTCAGACAGAGATGTAACCTTAAACATGAAAACAAAGGCAGAGAAAACATTTTTAGGTTATTTGACTGAACTTGCTTCTTTTTGGAGGTAAATAACCACATCATCAAAAAGGGAGTTGTCTAGGAACATTTTTAAGAATTCTAATTCTAATATAAGATATTCAAAAGTTTAGACATCCACACAAGTTTTATGTTTTGTTTATATCCTGGAACTTAAAACTGTCTTATATCCTTGAATTTGAGTTAGACCTCAAATTACCACATTTATTAAGGAAGACTTATTAGGGATATCTTATGGAGATGTGAGTCCATGGGACAGAAATTCAGTGTTTCCATACTGCTAATGAGAATATATGTGGGAAAGTTTTCAAAGTCACATTATCCAACTGGCTCTAACTTGGCCTGTAATTATATCATCTAAGGACATTGAATTAAATGGACATATTTGTTCATTATAAATCTGTATCAGAGACTGCTTTAACTTGTGCTTTTCTATATATTTGAAAATTACTATTTATTTTTATATTTATTTAAATAAAATTGGAAAGCAACAACAGAATGATTGCATTTTTTTGGATCTCCTGTTAAAGAATTTTATACTTTTTCCCCTAGTTTTGTGAATTTTCTGTGAATTTATAAAAATACAAACTAATGGTATTTCTTTCAAAGAAAAGTCTGTTTATTTTGAGAGAGAAAAGAGGGCAGGGACAGAGAGAGAGGTAGAGAGAGAATTGCAGGCAGGCTCTGCACTGTCAGCACGGAGTCCCACATGGGGCTCAGTGTCACAAACCGCGAGATCATGACCTGAACTGACATCAAGAGTAGGACACTTAACTGACTGAGCCACCCTGGAGCCCCTAACTAATGGTCTTTCTGTCCCTACTACAGTTATGCATTTAGTCAACAAGCAGAAGTAAACATTTTTAAGAAAATGTATTAGTCCCAAATACATATAAAGTATAGATTTTTCAATGGACTTAGCCATGAATATACCACTACAATGCAACAATTTTCATTTCTTCTTTTCCTTCCAAATTTTCTATGCTGGTAGACAGATTTCATGTGGATATAATTATGTATGAGTTTTTATCCTGCTTCCTGCTTCTTAAATCTAACATTATACCTTTTCTTTCATCTGACACAATCTTACACACCTCATTTTGATTGCCACATAATATTAACTTGACTGAAATTTTCTGTTTTTGCCTCATTTACTAGTATTACAAATAATGATTCTGGACACACCTTTTGAAGACATTTTCATCTTTTTTTTTTTAGGATAAATTCTGAGTGGTAGAATCATTAGGTCAAAATCTCTGGTCACAGTCACACCTTTTGCCATTTTGTAACCAAAACAATGCTGATGACTAAGACCTTCTTGTTAACTTACTTTTCAATCTTAAAAATGTTTTTGATCAGTGATGAGTCAAATTCTTTTTTTCATTAAATCTTATTAAAACTTAGATTTAAGTTCTATACTAAAAAATAGAAGGCTTTAAAAAGAAGAAAAAAAGTCTTAAGTGGTAGAAAGTGTAGTTATATACTTCGGTCCCTCCTCACCATGTCTTGGAATCTGTGGTGCCACCACTTTTCATTGTGTTCCTTTTGTCTTGCTCAGCAGTTTTCACTGAGAACTCTTTATCCAGACACATTGCTTTTTCTTCCTTTTTCTAAATATTTGCAAACTCTTTCTTTTATCTACATTTCCTGTTTTATATTTTTCTGGGTAAGTTATGCCTCCTTTACATTTTTACTGTGATTGATATGTGTGTCCCTTTCTGTGTCCGTCTATCTATGTGACTACCCTATCATCTACCTATTTCTGTCTCTCATATTTTGCCAATTCTTTTTATTTTCAAATTTTATTTCCAAACATTAAAAGAAAAAGTTATTGTTTTATCTCTTCATCTATTCTCTTTTTGTCTATTTGCCAAACTACTTTGTTAGTTTACTCAAAGGGCTTTCAATTTCTTAAATTTCTATAACTACAGTTTTTCTACATTATGATTATTTGTTTTTTACTATTGCTGTTTTTCTCCTTCTGCTTTCTTTGGGTTTATTTTTCTATCTATATTCTTAAGTAAGTTGCCTTGTGCATTGATTTTTAGCTTTTATTTATTTATAATATGTTAATTATTTCTAATTTTACTGCTTTATTGACATCCCATGTATTTGATGCACAATATATTTATAATTCAGTTGTGTTTCCTAAATATGTTGTGATATTGTCTCTGACTCAAACATTATTTAGAATTGCTTTTAAATTTCTTTCCTAATGAAAAAGTTTTTTATATTTATATTGTTATTCATTTCTAACTTTGCTTCATTATTGTCAAAGGAGATATCTCTGACATGTGTAGAAATTTGCTTTAACTCGAAGTATTAGTTGATACATGAACATTTGGTAATTTATAATTGTAATAGGCAAATATATTATTTTAGGCTTCCTATTTATCTTATTTTATATTTGCTTTCTTTTCACTTCCTTTTTTTCTTATATCATTTTGGATCAAAGTGACTTCTGTCATTTTCTCATTGTATTTTTATTTCTAATTTTAGCTTTTTCTTTATTTTAATAATAACCCTAAAAATGTTTTTGTATATTGCATTAATTAAAGGCTAAAGTTAAAGTGTGCCTACCCTTCCCCTCAGTAATACAAGAAAAATGGATTTTAGCTCTCTTCATGTTTATATCACAATTTAGACATTATTGTTATTTTGATAACTCTACTTTTCTGAATAATGTGTATTTTTTTTTCATCACTGTTCTTGGCATCTCAGACTTTTCTTATTTTTAAAATATGTTTTCTTGGAAGTTCCTCTACTGCCCCATAGTAGAAAATTTTCTTAATGTTTGATTTTCTTAAATTCTTTATTTTGCTTAAAAGATGGTTTTGTTGTATGTGTATTTGTAGATTGGCAACTTCTCTTCTTCTCAGTGTTTTATTAAAGATAGTATTAAGTTGACTTTTAAGAAATCATCTTCCAGTCTAATTGGTGTTCTTTTGCTTTATCTCTTCGCTATGGATGCTTTTAAATTGTCCTTTTTATCTTTGTTGCACAATGTCAACTAATGGGTCCAGATATTGATTTTATTAAAATTTACCCTATTTAAAATTGGCTGGCCTTCCAGGGTACCTGGCTGGCCCAGTCAGTGGAGCATGTGACTCTTGATCTTCATCTCATAAGTTTGCAGCCCATGTTGGGTATAGAGATTACCAAAAAATAAAATCTCAAAAAATTTTTTTAAAAAAGATTCACTGGCCTTCCTACTGAGTATGGGTGTCTTTTATTGCTTGTAGACAGTTCTTAGCCATTACACTTTCAAATATTAACTCACTACCATTCCCTTTAATCATCCTTCTGAAACCACAGTAAGATGTATGTTGATCTTCTGACTCTCTCTTTTGCTTCTCTTAACCTCTCCTTGATATTTTTTTTGTTTCTTTTATCTCTGTATTTTTTTCTGAATATTTCATTAATTTATGTTTTCCGACTTACTACTACAACCTTCATCTCTGTCTATTCTGTAGCTTAAACTGTTTACTGAATTTCTAATTTCAGTTTGTCGATGTTCAATTTGAGAAGTTCTGTTTGTTTTTACTTTAAATAGGCCTGATGATTTTTTAATGGTTTCCTGCTCATCAGCTAATTTTTCTATGATTTCTGGTAATCCTTTAAATAGGGTAAATATATATCATTATAGTTATTTGGTAATCCCACATCTGTAATCTTTGTAGTCTATTTCTATAGTGTGTTATTTCTGTTGATTCTTTTACATGAGAGTTTACTTCTTTATGCATTTCAGTGATTTCTCTTTGATACTCCTTAGTATTTTATCTGTGGGAATTATTTGTGTTTAAGGTGAACTTTTTTCAGAGGGAATTTGCTTATATCAAGTAACTGCATGGTCAATCCGTTGTAGAGCTACTTTGAACTAAATGTTCAACTTCCAGGCCAAACAAGTATCCAACCCCATTATGAGTACACACTTGTGATTAGAAATTTTCAAGAGACATTCTTGTTCCTTAGTATGCCACCTGGAACCAAGATACATCTTGTTCTGCGTGAAAGTTTTCATCTAGTACACTCACTCTGGGTATTGACTTTTAGGTGTGAGACTTCATGTAGAGTCTGCATGTAACCTTCTTCTCTTTGTAGGCCCCAGCTTCGATTCTTTCCCTAACACAGAAAGCCTTGGTAGATGCCTTCAGGGTAAACATCAACTTTAGTTCTTAATTGCAGGCTTCAAATTTTAACTTTTAAGTTAATACTTTAAAACAATCATATAGCATAAAATTTAGTAGATTTGATGACTTATATCCTTATAGAGAAAGGCACACAAATCTAAATTTGCAGCATGATGAATGTTCATGAAATGAACCAGCCCGCATAACTAGCAACTCGTTCAAGAAGCAGAACATTACCAAATCTCAGAAGCTCCCTTGGTGCCCTCTTCCAGATATGATCTCCCAGGAGGAAATGCAACCTAACTTCAAAAACCATGTTTGACATTATTCACTAATGGGAGTGTGTACCCTTTAAGTACCTAGTTTCTCAGGTACTACTAGTATATAACTTTTTCTTTCTCCTCGTTATAGTTGGAAAATTCATCTGTCTTTATATATTGTAGTTCTTTATATATTGTAGTTCTATTTCATTTTCATCCTCATAGGAGTATGCCACATATTATTTATTTTATTGTTGATAAGCATTTATTTTGTTTTTATTTGAAGTTATTAAAAATCATGTTACTATGAACATGTGTATATTACTTTACATTTCTGTTAGGTGGATAGCTAGAAGTGGAATTGCTTGATCATGAGTCCTTAGTTTTTTCAGTTTTAGAGGATACTGCCAACAGCTTTCCCAAGTAATTTTTCAAATTTAGATGGCAAGCAATATTGTCTCCATTTTCTAATACTTCACATTCTTGCCAAGCTTTTAACCATTCTGATGGGTATGTAGTGGTATGTTGTTATATTTATAATTTGCATTTTTCTGATGTCTGGTAATTTTGTGCAAGCTAAAATTTTTTTCTTAGCCATTTTTATTCAACCTTTCGAAGTGTTCCCTATTGGAAAGTGTTCCTCTGTGTAGCTAATTTATTATTTTGCTAGGAATTATTTTAGCCTGAATAAAATGTCATCTAATAATTTCATTGTGCATTTGAATTCTTAATTTCTCTTTCTTCTCTTCCAAACTACCTTAAAATAATTGTTTCTGTACTCTTGAAGTTAACCTTTAATTTGTCCAACCTGTCTTTGAGCTCCCCCTGCTGTTATCCACTTAAATCATATGGCTACTGATTATTCATAATTACTTTTAAACGATGACTTCTTAATAGGCTATTTTATATAAAGAAATTTTCCTTTTTCCAAAGACAGAGGGTGTCAATCAATTTACATACTGACTGAGGGGAAAAGAAATTTAAAAGTAATAAAAACTGGTACTTTGAAAACTGTACTTGTCATGTAAAACTATTTGTATTAGTATAATCCATTAACACTTGGAATTATTAAAAACTAGAAAAATTATGGAGTCATATGTCATCTTTTTAGGTATACTGTAAACATACAGTATATGTTTTTTTTTTAAATTTATTTTTGAGAGGCAGAGAGAGAGAGAACAAGCAGGGGAGGCTCAGAGAGAGAGGGAGGTACAGGAGCTGAAGCAGGCTCCAGGCTCTGAGCTAGCTGTCAGCACAGAGCCGACACAGGGCTCGAACTCACGAACCGTGAGATCATGACCTGAGCCAAAGCTGGATGCTTAACCAACTGAGCCACCCAGGCGCCCCTACAGTATATATTAAAATCAGCAGTATGACTTGTACCTTTCTCTACTTTATCGCAGTTCCCAGAATATTTGTTTTGACATAATTCAGTAATTAGCCATTAAAAAAAATCCAAATGCATTTATTCAACTGTTTGGCTATATCTAAATTCATGGTGGACATTTCTTTAGGGCAGTGTAGATGAAATGAATACAGCGTACCTTGCAGTGTTTATATCTGTTTCATCAATCAGCTGTGACAGATAATGTCTCCCTATATTACGTTATAAAAAAGGCACTTCTTCCTCAGGCTTGGCAGTTGATTAGCTTCATAAAGACCAATTGTCGTGTAAAAATTGTCAGGAAACAAGAAAATTCACAGCCTTCACAGTGTAGATTCAAAAATATATACTGAGTATGTGAGATTATGGACTTTGGATATGAATCTCCGTAATAATAAGATCTCGTCTGTAGGATTTTTATGAGGATAAAAACAATAATGTGTATAAAATGCTTAGCACAGTACTTGGCACATAGTGAATTCTAAGCAGTATTTTAAACATTTATTGTGTTATGAATAAGCCATAAGTGGGCATTTGCCTCTTGAAAATGTGCTATTTAAATGTTGAAAATTTGCTTTTCTTCTCTCCATGATAATTTCCTTAACATTAGTTTTGGAAATGGTACCAATATATTAATGCACTGCAAGAGGCCAGTGAAATGTAGGTGGTAAACGAGTAATTTGCTGCTCTTCTCAGAACCCTCTACTAATAATGCTGTTTGAATATATTCTACAAAGACTGTGGATGCCAGAGCCAATTGAGAATTAGGCAGGTGGATGTTTTTAAGTTCTGATAATAATAATATCACTTTTGCACTTCTCCCTAAGTTCTTGCTACATTAAAACTGCAGTTTCCTTTGCCCAGCTTCTGAGTGTAACCTGGGGATCCATATGATTTCAGCTTTTTGCTCCCCTCCTTAGGGGAGGAGCAGAGGAGGATAACTAATTAACTGAAATCTAGGAGATTAGATTGTTGTAGCCATGGCGTAGTTTTAGATGAACTCCAACCTAAAATTTGATTTGAATGTTGAAACTAATGATACTCCCCAACACACAAACAGAGTGGTTATGAGAATATTTATTACCTACATAAGTGAGACTTTTCTGGAGAGAGCAGGGCAAGTTGACTGCCTGGATTTTGTGGGTTTTAGAGATGGAGCCCAAGCTGAGGGTGTGGCTTGGTAGAGAGGCTTGTGTGGTTTGAATCTCTCACCAACACCAGAGGAAGAGCTGGTTCTTTGAAAGAAAAGGATACAGAAGCAAACAAACAAATAACAAAACATTAGAACAGACCAACAAAACTAAGCACTGGTTCTTTGAAAGTAAATGGTATAGAAACAACAATAACAACAGTTGTACTGAATCCCTCACCAACACCAAAGGAGAGAACAACTAGGTTTTCTGATCAGCTTGCCTAGATGTGGGGCAGAGATGTAGAGAGAGGGGTTAGATGTGAGAACTATCAGCCAACACCAAAAAATGGAATCAGACTCCTTTTACAGAGATCAAGACGTATGAGAACAGAAAAATGGACTGCAATGATACACAACCAGTGTTTCCTAGGAATGAGAACTAGAGTAACTTTTTAGAAGCATGTGTTTCTATTGATGACACACATTACTTAACTAAATTGTATTACATGGGTATGTGGAGTTTTCCTTCTGAACTTCAGTTATACAAGTAGGATTAATTCTATTTTGAATTACTTAAGATAATATACTTTGTCTTACTGATAAATGCAAAATGCATTGTGTTCAAATATGTATGTTTATAACTCATACTTGGCCCAATTATATTAAGAAATCATATAGCATGTAACTTTCTGAAAAAAATAGGATGAGAAGCTAGTATTGGGATTCATAGGGGCTCGATATAATGCTTATTTTTCATGGCATGATGTCAAGTCTGGTATACATTTATCACATGTCATTGTATTTACGATTGCTTATCTTTTATTCAGTATTTGTTTTGTTCATTCAGTGATTATTTTACTATTCCCCCAACATGCTTCAGATACAGAATTTTTTTAAATAAAAAAAATTTTTTTGAGAGAGAGACCATGTACCCATGCACAAGCAGGAGAGGGGCAGAGAGAGAGAATCCCAAGCTGTCAGCACAGAGCCCTACATTAGGCTTGATCCCATGAACTGTGAGCTGAAATCAAGAAAGATGCTCAATAAACTGAGCCACCCAAGTGCCCCAGATCCAGTATTTTAAAAATTAGTTATTTAAAATTAGTTAATTAGTTATTTTTTCCTTGTTTTAAGTTTGCTGTCTTTTGGAAAACTAAGAATACAGAATACTAACAGATATGCAATGTTATAAGGTCTCTAGTAGAAAAGTATAAAAGGTAGCTACTTTTTTGCATGGCCTCAAGTATATTGTAGTATAGAGGTGGAATTTAAGGAACGGTATTAAGCAGGCTGTGTTGTAGCTTATGGGCAAGTAATAAATTGTATCATATATCTTGAATGTATCATAGATAAGCTGCTATATAACGATTGCCACTTCAGATAGCTGTGAAATTAGGTGATTAACTAGTTGTTACATAACCTTCTAATTTCTGTATAAGTCTAATTACATGAAGTAGAAGTTGGGGTTTTGATTTTTTACTTTGATTTTCTGTTTGGAGTGTCATTGTAACTACTGTATTGTAAATGATGGAAATAATTGCATGTGTTAAAAAAATAAATTGTATTATATTAAAAAAACAAATCCAAAAAAAATAAAAAAATAAGTTTGTCATGATATTTAATAAAAAACAGATTATTTCATGTCTATCTCAAAAAAATTTAAAAAAATAAATAAAATTTTAAAAAATTTTTAAAAAAGTATACTTATTATCCTGGATATGTTGTTTGAGATTTACAGAACCTTTATAAATAAATATATTTTAATAAGATAGTGGCATTATGAGGAAATCCATCGATTCCTTATTTTTTTCTTAGTTTATCTTCTTTCACATGCTGTTTGTAGACTCCTGACTCAGCGCAAGTGTTTGCTCCTATCAAGAGAGTAAATAATATTCTGCTTCGGGTGAGCTGGCCTACAGCACTCAGAGCCACAGTGCTGCTTTGGCTCACTGAAAGGTCATAATCCAGGATGAAACCGAGCTTGAAAATCACAACAAAACATGTTGAAAAATTTTTGAGAACATCTATTCTAAAGTTTTTAGAAAGTGAGGAGGTAAAATCTCAAGTTCATTGAGCCTGAAGTAAATCCTGCTCTGTGCATTCCTTTCTACTGGGTAGCTGTCATTTATAGATAGCCATGAGCCATAGAACCTAAGTACTTTAGGTAACATATCCTTATACAGTTATATTACTGGCAGAATCACTGGATGGACAGCACTAGCACTGCCTTGTGCAGTCTTGGTTTTTATGAGATCCTTTGTTATGTATTAAGAGTGAGGGCACTTCTATCGAGATGAACCTGCTCCTAGACCTCATCACTGCATTGAGTAATTTTACGGTCTGAATTTTCCTTTTGCTTGAAAGCACATGTTTCTAAGAATCCAATTGTAGTTTTTCCTCAAATTTTCCAGGAGTGGTCATAGATGATGGACCTATTTTGCTTTCATCACTCTGGACCCTCTGTAAAATTATCTGAGAGCTCCAGAACATGAAATACACATTCAGGTATATTACGGTCTAACTTCCTTTTTTCTTACCCGGAAGGAGACTGAAACGAAGGTCTCCATAGCAGAACCTTCTTTAAATTGTACTTTTGAATGTTATTCACTTGTCTGTGGGTCCTTGTGGATTTTTTTCTCCTAATGTAGAATTTACATCATATATAAATGACAGTTAAAAGACTAGACCAACCTCTTAAAAATGATCAAATTAAAGCCATCTCAGCCAAGAATAAGTAAGTAAATAAATAAATGCAATAAGCCCTTTTAATCTCTTACAAAATACCTCCATCTCATCAAGATACTCCAGTATAGGATTAGAAATAGTGTGGGATCAGATCCTTGTTTGTTCTTTTCACTTGAATGTCTCCATTTTTAGTTATGTATCAACGTAAAGAAAAATTAGTCTTGCAATATTTTCCTAAAGGGTGTCTTATAAGATAAAAGCAAAACCAAAAACAAAACACCAGCCAAAATTGAAAATAATAACAATACCCAAAACACCTCTACAGTTAAAGAAGTGATCTAAGCGTAAAATAATAATGCTTTCAGTTTTCCTAATTGTGTTCAAATAATTATCCAGGCCTAATGTGTCTTGTTCCCAAAGTAAACAAAATGTTTCTCTCTTTTCTATAGTTTTTACTTGGAAGCATATTGAGGAAACTCCTTAGCTCAGAGCTCAAGTTTATAGTTTTCTGAATCTGAATCATATTATTTGAGACAGACCCAACTCCCACAGGTTAGAGGTGATTGAATAAATATTCTTTTCAGCCACTATTTGGGTGGGTGTTTCACCTTTGAAAGTCCTGTCATGAAAGTCTGACCTCTTTCTCTTTGCTTTGGGTTAGAGTCTCAAATGGACTTATCTATTATTAGAACAGATGCAAATAAGCATTTTGTTATCCTTTGGTATCCATATAAATTTAATCCAGTCATTATTTATGTCTTCCATGGACTGAAATGGTATTCTATGCTATTAAGAGCCTTTTAATTTAATAAACAATATTTGGGTGACTGTTTTCTTCTAAGGGTGATACACTGTGCTGGGAGTTACAAGGCATATAGAGATGGAGTAAGCACAGCCCAAACCCTCAGGAAAATATAACACTGAGGGGAAAACCAATAAAAGGAGAGAGCAGTTAGTAGAACAAGACAGCTTTTCCAGGTCTCCAAAGGCAGTTAAATTTCCTTGGGAAGCTTCAGGTAATTTCAGAAGCTTAGCTGTTCATGCTTCTTCAGCTTTATTCCATCCCTAAACTCTCCCTTAGAATTTAGACTATCTATTCTACTTGACATTTCCAATTAGCAACTCAACCTCCACCTCTGAAAACATGAAATCATATTACTCCCCTGACCCCTTGCTGCTGTAGTACTATATTTCCCCGGTACAGTTAGTGAGTGCATCTAGTCCTTTACTGCAATATGCTGATTTTAAATGCTATGTATTTCTCAGACCCCACCCTTCTTATCAATTCTGTCATGACTGTGCCTGTTGAGATCCTGATCAACCCTCTTGGTACCCTTGTAACGGCTTTCTAACTGATTTCCATTCCTCTAATCTTCTGTTCTGCTTTCATAGATGCATTGCTCACACAGGCATGAGAGAAACCTATCAAAAATGTATATCTAACCAGACAACATTTCCACTTATAGCTCTTCAGGGATTTCAGAAACTACAGAATAGGGTCCCCAAACTGTGGGAAGGTTTGCAGTAACTTCTCCAATCAAATTCCTTCAGCTATTCCCTTTGAATACTTATAATGCGATTTACTGTATTGTTGAAATAGGGACCTTTTGAGAATAAATTAGAAAGCTATTAATTCTTATCTTGGGGATGGAGGTCCAGAAGGTGACAGGACATATGGCCACCCTATTCTTTGTTCATGCTAGGTACTTCCATTGTCTTATACGCATCCTGGTGTTGTCTTTGTGGAACATCTAACCTTCTTCCTTCCACAGTTGCCTCTTTCTGACTTTTTGAGATTCAGCTCAAATTCCATCTACCTCTGGACACATACTATCAAATTCTTGCTTTCCAAGAGGCATTTGATGCCTCATTTTTACTCCTTTTATATGCTGATACTCCTCCCTCATTGCACTTGCTCTGTAATGTTGAAATTTGCTTCTTTGTTTCTGTGCCCCCAAAGACTGCAAGCCCCTTAAGACCAAGAACTGTTATTATTTTTCTTATCCATTCTTCCTAGTTTATTTGTATTTAATGTTTGTTGAAGTGACCAGATTTGAACTTCAAGTTCATCTATGTACTCTCCATATCCTAGCATAGGTAGATAGGCCACTGATTTTTTAAAATTAGGAATAAAAGGCTTACAGTTTAGGCTGCCCAATGTGAAACAACAGGAACAACAAGAAAAACAACAACAACAGCTGTATGAACAAATATAATCCAAATTAGAAGGTAGGTAGACTGAGGGAAATATGTATAACAAATATTCAAAGGTAAGACTCTTATTTATAACAGGGAAGAATGCTATAATGAGAGAAGGTGCGAGTTTCACAACATGGGACTTCTGGAGACTAGTGTGCATGTGGTTGGAAAATTGAATTCTGGAATTTGAGATAAATAAGGAAGAAAGTAAGTTGGTCTAGCACCTGAGGCTCTATTATGGAAGAATAGGACAGAAAGAAATACAGTCCTGGAAGTGACATCGGGTAAGGAAAGATCAGAAGGGAACAATTAAAATTTACTAACTTCGTCCTTAGAAGTGATATAGTGACCAATCAGATCAGGGTGGGAGAGGCATCTATACTGCTGAAGGATGGAAATGGAAGGGAAATTTGGAGGTGAGGATATGTGATGAGGCTTTTTGAGCTTGGATGATAAATTTTACCAGGAAAGCAAAAGATCCAGAGGCTGATGGATGATAAGCACAGAGAGAGTGGCACAAGTAGATGTGATGTGCTTGCAAAGTAAGGCTTCTTGAAGAGTCAAGGCTGACTAATGGATTCCAAGAAGCATAACAAAGAAGGAAACCACTTCTGGTAGAAAATGTTTTGAAAGTTAATGCCATCAGGGAAAAGGTTGAGTTCAGTATGGTCAAGGGCCTGAACAAATTATCTTTAGAATTAACCAGGGACATATGTGAGTTTACTTACAATGTCACAAAGGCTAGAGAAGACAGACGGAAGACTTATTGGGCAGTAACTGTTGGTGGAGGAGATAAGCCTACGACAGTCTGGATATGGCAAACAGAACACACTGACCAAAGTAGCAGCCAGAGAGATTTCTGCCTTAGGTGGTAATTGCAGAGTTGCCTGAAGGGGGTTTGAACACAGGATCTTGTGTTAGAAATGAGTTTTTTTGTTATAGAAATGTATAGAACAAACTCATTCATTCCATTTGGGGCTCCAAGTAAGGAATAAGATTTGGACACACCTCAACGTCTCTTTAAACTGAGTAAATTTTTCTGGGCTTGTTGGGATATGCAGCCTGGTGAAGGGGCTGCTTCAAACTTCTAATGCAGGTGCAAGAGGTCTCTTAGATGTTGAGAGCTTTCTCTGGTGTTTCAGAAGCCCAAGATTGGGATAGTTAATAATAGTTTAAAAGATTGTTGTGCAACCTTTGTCACTGTCTATCTTTTTTTTTTTTGCAATAATTAATGAAAATCACAAAAAAAAATGCAGAGGCTTATGCCTAGAACAGTTGACAACATCCTAATGAAGTGAAAATTATGACTAACATTTCAACTTTTTCCTTATGTCTCATTTTCTATAAGAATTAATGTGGAACAGGAAAGAAGATTCCAGGGCTTTTGTTTGGGTTCACAGATCCAATATCTGTCTCAAATTAGGACACTTAATTTTGCTAACAGATGTTCAGGAGCTGAATTTGTATCTTAATTCTAGCTAGTATTTCTTTTTGTAATCTATAATCCAACATTTTACCAACATGGTAATACCTTGAAAGTTTTTGATGGCTACACAACTTCTAGAAAACTACTTCATTACATATCTGACACATTGTGATGTTCACAACTGGAACACAAAAATTCTGGTAGCTTAGATGATATTTTCCCTGATGGGGGTCTGAACTCACCAGGTAGTAACACTCAGAGCATTACATTGTCTGTCACACTAGGTCATGTTGCATTTTCAATATCACCCCAGGTGGTAACAGTCAACGCGTTACATTGTCTTAGGAGGTTGAAGTGCATTTTTGACAGCACACCTGCAGCCTGTTAAAGGAAATATGTCTCTAATCTTAATTGAGGTTACTAGGGCCAAAGCCAAGTTTACAAAGCTCATGTTGTTTCTAATCCTATTTCCATGCATATATATTGAGCCATTTAATTTTTGAAGTTGTCCTTAATGTAACTGAGAAAAAAGAAGCCTGTTTTTTAATATGGTCAAATGTGATGAGATCGCTCTTTCATTTGCAGACACACGTGCCCTACCCTGCTCCATAGCGCTCCGGTATTCCGGCACGCTGCCCTGCCTTCCGGAACTGTGTGGCTTCATGAACCTCACTTAAACAATTATATATGTTCACAAATAAATAGAATCATTCTTCCCATTACCATGGATCCTATAATACCCTGCCACATCAACCAATAGTTAATCATTCCATTTCTGTCCTAGTAATTTATCTACACATTCAAACACTGCAATTATATATTTAAACACCAGGACGCCTATCATTTGGGCTCCGTAACTTGAGTTACTGATTTATTTGAGAAAAAGTTACTTAATTTCTATTTATAACTGGTCATCTAATAGGCAATGTGAGAAAGAGAAGATGAAGAAAAATGAGGCCTTACCATGTTTCAACAACTTTACATTAATCTTTGAATCTTTACCAAGGATTTTAGCTACCTCCAAAAAATATTTTTCTTCAGAATAGTCTTTTTTTGTTTATGTGCCTAATGAGTGTTTTGCATTTTTGCCAAAATGCCTGAAATCAATTGTTGAAGGAAAAAAAATAAAATAATAGTATGGAACTGATCTGACATTTAACTTTTTAATATCTTGTTCATGATACTAAAGTATTGAAATTTTTGTTATAATAAGATAAAGAAGTCAGGTATCTGAGTTCCTTTTTGGATCTGTATGGATGTATATGTATTTCAACAATGAAAATAAGAGTGTTTTAAGTTTTTATTTCATATTTTAAGAAAATACTGAGAAAACTATTTGATTTTACATAACTTGTTAACAGTTACTATTACCAATGAGAGTATGTATATATATTTAATCAGTAAGAATGAAAGTGCTTTAAGTTTTATTTCATCTTTTCAGAAAATACTGAGAAAAATACTTGATATTACATAACTAGTTAACAGTTACTATTCACAAGAAGAGTATGGAGGTTTTCTGAAAATTTTAAATAAAATTTGCTTTCAATGTTACGTGACTTTTCCTGTGTAGTAGATACTTAATTAGCATTTTATGAGTCACTACTGACATCACTACCGACTTGTTTTTACTGGAAAGTCTGTTTTCTTGTTTGTGGTTGAAATTGGTGATGTAGGAGGTCATGGTATATTGCCAGAACATATTGTAAATGGGAGGGGAACTAGTATTTGAGAGGTTACTGCTCTGTGTTATCAACTTTAGATATGATATCTGACTTAAAGTTTACCTCAGTCCTCTACCCAGAAGGGGATTCTATCAGTTGTTGTGTTATTTATACATTCATTTGACTCTTTTAAACAGGGGAGACATTTCAAACATGGAAAAACCCAGAAAGCAGTATGAAATCATACATCCAGCTACTGCATTGAAGTAACTGACTTGAACCATCTCAGCAAAGGGCAGATCTGCTTCAGATGACTTTCAGAAATATATAAAATATTATTGTCACCCTTGAAATACCTTTTATTCCCTACATGTTCAAGGTGAGGAAAGATAAGTTGAGAAAGAGAGGAAGTACCTTCCACAAAGTCACTCCTTTAATATGTAGACCCAAGATTGGATCTGCTGTTAATGGGCTCTTGATTTCATCCTCCTTCCCTCCACTATCCAGACTCCCTCTGTTCTCCTGAAGGGACTCACAGCCGCCCTGGAAACATTCTTGTATAGCCACTTTGTGGTGGGGAGGGTGATTGAGCCTTTTACTTTTGCAGTACCATATCAGTTTCCAATTAATTTTGGTACTTAATAAAGTATTATATGTTCACCTGTTCAATTATTTTCTCTACCACAGCAAGAGAACAAGATAATAGAGTCATATTAGCTTTATTTGTTTTAACTTAATATGATTAGTTATTATCATGTACAAATGCAGGTGATCATTGGAGTGCACAAAAATGAAAAATATTGTCTATAGTATGTAAACACTACTGCATTTCTAACTGGTTTACATTTGGTGCTTGGCAAATATTCCTTGAATGGCATATTTTTTAAGTAAGAAGCCATTTTTAATTGGTTTTGTTTCTTTTCCACATTTGTTGTTTAGCTGTCCAGTGTCACCTGTAAAACGGGGATCATGATATGTATATTCCCTGGTCCTCCTATAAAGACCCGAGATGAGGCATATGAAGGCATTTGACGAAGTGATTGGCATGGAGGAACTACTCCATACTTACTTGCTGTGTTCACTTGGAAAACAAAAAAACTATTTTGCTTGTGGCCGTGGGATTGGTGACAACCAATATATTAAGTATTTTTAAACAATTTTGTTTGACTGAGTTCAACCAGATACAATTAAAAAAATCTTTTGGCACATGGAAATCTATTTTAAGAGGGTACTTTCTCCAATGTTGATTTAGAAAAGAGAGGGAAAAAATAAATCGACTTTATTTCTAAGGGTATCTCATTTTTGTGGGCATATGAGAGTCCAAGGAGATGAACAAATATTTGAAAAATGATCTTCCTGCTACAGAGGCAGTACTAACCAATTAAAATGTTATTGTTATTTTATTAAGGCAATGCTGTTTTATAATTTCATTATCTCCAGAGAAATACCAGGGATCTTATTAAACACATACGTTTAAAATGTTGAAATCTTAGATCCTATTATCACCACTATATATGTGAGAAAACAATTGGATGGGGAAAGAAGAGTTGGTAGGTATTAAAATATAATGGGGCACCTGGGTGGCTCAGTGGGCTAAACATCCAACTTCAGATTAGGTCACAATCTCATGGTTCGAGGGTTCGAGTCCCATGTCAGGCTCTGTGCTCACAGCCCAGAGACTGGAGCCTGCTTCAGATTCCATGTCTCCCCCCACCCCTCCCTCACTCTCACTCTGTTTCTCTCTTTTTCAAAAATAAATAAAAGTATTAAAATAGAAAGAAATAAGGAAAAAACAACATTTCATGATATCGTCAAATCTCCTTGAGATGCAACCAGGACACAATTCTTTGATTTTAAGATTTCTTTTTGTGCCCTTTTTATGTGGGTGCATAGAAATGAATAAATATTCATCCCACTGCTAAAGCATCCCATTTCTTATTAATTAAATTGTTAAGAGTCTTGAAGCAGTGAATAAAAAAATACTGAAATTCCATATACTTGTTTTCATTAAAGTAACAAATATATCTGATTCTTAGGCCAAACAAGTGTGTATTTTCCGGGCAAGTTTCTCCCTGTGATTCTCCCTAGAAGTATAGACGTCTGAAAAACAAAAGTAATTCCATTTATCAACTAAAATTGCATTAGTTAAAGAATAGTTTTGGCATATGAAGAGAGAAACTAATTAATATTTTTAAGTCATGTGCTTTTGTAAAAAACCAAAAGAGTCTAAGTTAAGTATAAGCCTTAGGAGGAGAACAACAGTATTGCAGAAGGAACAGCAGCAATTATTGTTATTAATATTAAAATAAAGAAATTGGCTTAGATTGGAAAACAGCCCGCAGCTTGTTTTCCAGAGAAGTTTGTCATTTTTTTCCTTTTTTGACTCCTCTCAATTGGAAAGCACAGATGTGCTCTACATCTGTCTCTCTCCCACTCACCCTTAAATTTTACTTACCAGCTGAACCATCAATCCTAATATATCCAAAAATATTTTATCATGGTGATAATTCAACTGTTATATTTGAGTGCATACAAATTTCCCGAAACCATGGATATCCCAACCCTATTTTGAAAGCTCTCTGAAGACTCCTCAAAAAAAGCCATTATCCCAGTGATTACATTTCTTTAAAAAGTTTTTTGTTCTGCTAAATATATGTCTAGTTATTTTTATCTGAATGCATATCTTGGCGTTAAGTAACTGTTTGCTAAGCAGTGTGCACAGCTAGCACACGCTAATGCCACTGTTACCAATTGTATTTAAAAACCACAATCCATAGCAGAGATGTTCCTGGTCATGATATTTCAAATGCATATTTAAGCAGCTTATCTTTCTAAATTCATCTCTGATAAAGTAGCAGTATTCCAAATCTTACAAGATGCACATCTCTTTGCTGTTTTTTTCCCTCAGCTTACATCAGCTGAATAGCTCAAATTATTTGGTACTGGTAAAGCATGAAAATATGAGATTAAAAAGAGGGAAATGAAAGCTCTAGACTCAGTGGCCTCCAGGCCTTAAAAATTGTAGCACTTCTGAATCTGTTACATTTTACTATGCTTCAGCGGTTAAACTTTATTAATTAATTAATCCATTTATTTATTTATTTACTCTTGCTGATGTCATAAGATCTGTCTGAGATGTCTAAACCATGAGCGAGCTACGGGCACTCAGAGCCAAGTTTAAGTAATTAGCTCAAGAATCCTTCCCACAGAAGGGCAAGGGCAGTGTGGGTGGAAAAGCAATGCCCCCTATGTGAGCCTCTGACGTACAGAGAGAGAGAGAAGCTGTGAGTGGAGTGACAGGAAGGACCTTGTGCTTGTTCCCTAAAGGGCTGGTCTTGGCAGGCTTCCTTTCTTAGCTGCTCCAGGACAGCATGCCATTGCACAGAGCAGAGGAGGGATACAGAAGTGGACTTTCATTGTTGCAGGATCTCACTGATCTTGCCTGCAATTTTATGAAGGAGTATTTCTCCTCTGGAGTTGTGCAACTCACCAGGTTTCACTTGTTCAATGATTGCCTTAAAGCTTTGAATCAAGTTCATAGCCAGGGTCTAATTCTTCAAGACATGCCTTTTCATAGTGGCCTCACTTCTGGCACTTTTTCATGGCATCCCCCTTCTTGATCTACCTTTTAAAAATCTTTGAGTGCATGTGTCCTTTAAAAACTGATTTAAACCGTTTCTGTCAAATAAGAACATATATATGTCAATAGAAAATAACTAACTAGGAAAAGTATATACTAATAAAATCATTTAAACCGTAAGGAAGCTAAATTTAAGTAGCTTGCCCAGTGTCACGCAGTGAATTTCTTGTGTGAGAGGCGTGCATGCCCTGATCCTGACCCTAGCCTTCCTGTCTATACCTTGCTATCATATTTACTCATTTTCTCTTGATCTCACCTTAACTGAGTACACATGAAAATTTTAAATAACTCAACAGCTATGGGCATATGTTTCTTCACCTACAAAGTCAGGAAAATAATAATATCTATCTTTTAATGATTAGTTTTGAGAGACAGAGGAGACAGCATGTGAGCAGTAGAGGCAGAGAGAGAGGGAGACACAGAATCCAAAGAAGGCTCCAGGCTCTCAGCACTGAGCCCAGTGCAGGGCTGGAACCCACAAACCGTGATATCATAACCTGAGCTGAAATCACTCAACTGACAGAGCCACCCATGCGCCCCTAAAATATCTATCTTTTAAAGGTGTTATAAGGGTTAATCTAAATAATACATTTGCATAAAGCATACAATAGAGCACATCATAATATTTATGTGTTAGCTATTATTATTAATTTATTAATAATTAATTTAAGATAACATAAGAAAATAGCTATGGTAATTAAGATGAAAAGTTTACAGCTTTAGTGGGCAAATAATTGTGATGATATTTCAAATATTTGAGAGCCAGTTTCCATTTCTGAAGAACAACCATAAAGGGTCTATTGTGACCTTGCATAGTAACAGAGAAAAGACTTAAGGAAGGTAAGGATGGGAAATGAGAGGTGGGGAGCAAATGATTCACATAATATGGTTTCCTAGGCAACACTGCATTCAGAATCCCGGACGTGGCATGTGCATTAGAGAGCCTGCCACCAAATCATATTCATGAACCTGTGTGAGGCTGATTTTAACAGGGTGCCCATTGTTTCTCCTCCAAATCAAACAATGGAATTTAGAAAAAACAAATTTTATATCATGGTTGTGATCTTAATTGAAGGGAATAGGAAAAGTTGATCATTTCTTTTCAGGCTTGCTTTTGTGGGTAGGCGAAAGGCATCCAAAAAGGCTTAAACCCTTTGCCAATATTTCAAAGTAGCTTTGATGGTATTTAGAGGGCAGCCTCATTTTAAAGAGAATTGTGTACTCAGAACCTGGGAGAATCAAGCAGTTGGCATAACACGGTATCTGAGTTTGATTTGAAGTGACATCAGCAAGCTGGGAATGCCCAAGGCAATCCTGCATTCTGCCTCTTTGTGGACTACTTAGACAGCAGTGAGGATGTCTGAGTGCTAATCATTTTCTGACAGCTTTAGCTCTTCTCTTATGCAAAAATAAAAGCACTCAGAAATTTTATCTTCTTGGTCTTTGGTTGGGGCATTTCTTATAGAAAAGCTGTTCTGCAGTTAAGATTGGATTAGCTATATAATACATATATGTACCTATTTAATGAATCTAAAAATTTGATAGAAGTTTTTCTTCAAAGCATCAGTCTTGGAAGTAGAGGTTGTTTTGTAAAACCTTATTGGTAGGGACTTAAAAAAATTAAACCAACCTTTTATGTCCAAGTATCCACGTTAAATTTCTGTGAATATCTTTTTAAAACTTTTTCAGTGTGGTATATAGGCAGGGCCAGATGTCTCTATCTTAATTATTCATACTCTTTAATAAATTGCAATGACATACAGTGAAAATAAAGCCCAGATGGCTGACACATTGCAGAAACCGTTGGATGTACTATATAATCAATCCTTAGTTTCCTGAATACTAATAGATAATACAGACCATCTTTCTACCCATCAATCAAATAACGGGTAACTACTGTGTCGTTATGAACTAAGCAGTGTCTTGCTGCCCAGGTGGATTCTAAAAACATTCTGCCATACACTACCATAACATCATTTCCTTTTATTTCCATTATCCTTGGGCTCTAGACCTGCCTAGGTTTCTAACACTTACTTTCAAGAGGGATCCATGGGGCACCTGGGTGGCATAATCAGTTAAGAGTCTGATCCTTAATTTAGGCTCAGGTTGATGAGGGAGCATAAGGCAAACTGAAGACAAAGTACAAGCTAGCAGCCCTCTGCACTCCCCCAAGTAGGATATGCATGACATTTCTCAGGTACGCCTGGCTGTCAAAGAACAAAGGAAAAAGAAAAAAAAATTGGTAAACTGATAGAGACCACAGTCATACCTGACATGAGTCTCTCAGTTTACAAATGTCTTAATAAATTGCAAGAAAATCTTATCAATAGGCTGGTCTCCAGAAACCTATAGACTCAGTTTTCTGGAATCCTATATCACCCTCTCCTCCATAGGGATGTGAGGAAAAAAAGGCAAGAAGAAATGTAAATAACATGAAATTTCTTTATAACCTGCAGCCCTCTGACAAATATTTGAGACAGGCAGAGTAAAACATTTCTTTAATAAACTCTGTCTTGTCTTAGTGTTAACTCCTTACTAGAGGGAAAACAACCTTAACTTAGCAATAGCAAGACCTCCAGTATCTTTGGAGTCCTCCTTAGCATATGAAACTCCTTTCGGGAAATTCCCTTTTTCCTTACCTCAGTCATCCCTCACACTTCTAACTCAGCTTTTTCTGCCCACAGGTCCTTTCCCTATGCTTTAATAAAATCACCAAAAACATCTCAAGAATTCTTTCTTGGCTGTCAGCTCCAGACTCAGTCTACCACTCCAGGACCCCATCAAAGGTCATGATTTCACTGTTCCTGAGTTTGAGCCCTGCCTCTGTGCCAACAGTGCAGAGCCTGCTTGGGATTCTCTCTCTCTCTCTCTCTCTCTCTCTCTCTCTCTCTCTCTCTCTATCTTCCTCTCTTTCTGCACTTACCCTACCCCGTGCACACTCTAAACAAACAAACAAACAACAAAACAGTGATCCAAGGCCAGAACTGAGTTTGCTGTGGTGATTGCTTAACTAACTGGCTTACTAGCTTCAGTGTCATGCTTCATGGTGTATATTACTAGTTGTCAAGCAGTGGTTGATGAATCATAAAATCAAGGAGTTTCAGAACTCAGAGAAATTTAGATCTGGCTCAAGTTACATTTTATACAAGAGAACATGTGAAATTAATGACCAAGTGATTTCACCATAGTGAGGCAACTGGCTAGTGTTAAAACTGAGGCTTCAATTATAGGTTGCTGAGTTTTGATGTTCTTCCTAGTGTTACTGCCTCACAAACATGTGTGGGATTAAAAGTGCCAGCATGGGAAGGAGGCACAGTATCTCGGATTTGCTGTTGCCATTCACAGAGGGTAGGAAAAAGGAAGGGGCACAAATATCACCAGTGTACCTAGTTCATGTATTTGTTCTAGAAAGATGATGGAGGTGTGGAAAATTAGAAAATAAGATCTGGTTCCACAAATCTTAGTGGGATTTCTAACTGGTGTAGGATTACCTAGACTTTCTCAAAGTACAGAACCCCATAGTCATCAAGTCTTGAATTACAGGGATGCCATTTTCCTAGACATAATATTTATAGGCCCAGTGTGGGAAAATAAAGATATACTAATTGGTTGGCTTTAGACAACCACCGTACATTACATGTTGGGCATGAAAACAGAAACATTGTATTTCAGCCACTAAGTCACTAGTTAGTACTGGTATTAAGAGAAATACATTTGGCTTGGAGTATGCAGTTGTGAAGCCCCTGGAGAACCACAGTTTTAACTTGCCTTCCAAGAACCTTCCAGTCATAGAGAAGCCTGGATGCCAGTGGAATTGTCCAGAGATGTTTTACTTAGATGGAATTCTCTGTAGTTGATGCTGTCAGGCAGAAGGGCATAGCCAGGGGAGACAGCAGAGGTGGGAGTCCCCATGAGGGGAAGAGAGCCAAGTAAAACCCAGGGTGTGCCCATCCCCAAACCCCGATAAACTGTGTTCTTCCTGTTGAGATGTAGCTCCATTGCCCCTTGAACAGAAACCATATTGTTCACCACATTCATTCAATTTCAGTGTTTGTAGTGTGAATGTTTGCCCATCTAGTTAATGATCATTAACATTATTAGCCTGAATAGGGGAGAAGAGAGCATGGCCTTACCTAGTAAAGACTCAGCCTTAGAAAAAAAGGGAGATATAAGTGTGTCACTAAACACTAATTTGCATCCTCAGTACAGTTTGGGGAGAGGCCACTGTTGCCAGACAACCAGCCTTAACAGGACATACAGGCTGGTGAGCGTTATGTATCGTCTTTTTGGCACCAACCGAAATACCTGTTCCACTGTCTTCTCTAGTCCCTGGTTGATATGAGGGTGAAAGGAGCCAGGGAAGAGTAGCCCTTCAGCAACTTGGGGGCTCTAGGCGAGCCCATGAGAATAGTAAAATAGTTTAAAGGTTATGGATATTTTTATCTATGAAATTTCAAGAAGGTGGTGGACTCAAGGTAATATGTGTGATATGCTCACATATTTTCTTTTTTAAAAGATTTTAAAATTATTTCCAAATCTATACATTTATGTGTAAACGATGATTGAATTCCTAAGGGATATAGCAAAATGTGGGGTTTCATTAGAGAGAAGTATAAGAAAGTAATTGTCACTGGAAAGATGTCTTCACTGATGATCACTAAGCAAGAGTCAGAAAGGTTTGTACTGTTAGGATAATGATTTGTGCACACTTTTAAAGCTGTTCCTTGTTAACTAGTATATCAGTTAGGTTTTTTTTCTTTGATTGGGGTATTTTAAAATTTATTTTGATATATGTTTATGAAAAATCTTGCATTTCCAAGAACATATTCACTAAGTAGATGATTTTGTCTCAGTATATTTGAAATGGCATTGCCAAAGTATTTTCTCTAGAGCTCATCACTGTAGCAGAGGTCATTTTGAAGAGTGTATTTTAAAGAACAGTGCCAAAGTAAATGCCGCCTCTCTTTTCCCTTAATATTCCCTGGAATTCCCATCTCATTCCCTAGAAAGTAGACAGTATTAAACAATAGTTGAACCAGCATGTTTATTTCAATAAACACATCATTACTGGAGCAATTTCCCAAAATTATGTTTTAATGAGTCAAAACATGTAATGCTATAGAATATAAGAAGACTCAAACAAATCCAGCTTTGAAGAAATGTTTGTCATTTGTTAGTTGACAGCCTGGAGAGAGTATGAATATTGAGGGGATGTTGGATCACTGGAAGTTTATTGTTATAAGTCTGATGTGTGGACTGAAGGGATGAGAGTTGCAGTCCTTTTTGATGTGTTGTTATTTTTCCTGTGAAGTATATTTCATATGCACAAGGAATGTAAAGAGAATCATGCCCACAAAATCAGGAATAGTTTTGACAAAGAGGGCATGTTAATAGTGACAGTGATGGGAGCACCACAGTGACCAAGGGCTTTACTTCCAAAAAAAAAAGTCAAGTCATAGAATCTTAATGTTGGGAGAGTACACAGTATTCTAGGGAGTTTTCAAACTGTGTCCTTGGGACACCCCTTCCCCACTCCTAAGCAGAAGCACCTATAGAGCGGAGAAGAGGGGCCCAAAATTTTAGGGAGCCAGACCATTCCACAGGCTTTATTTAATTCCATTTTAGAGATGAAGCAGGTGTGTCTCAGAGGAGCTAGTGATGTATTCAGAGATATAGAGCTAGTTGCTGCCAATCCTAGACTAGATTTTCTGATTCATGGTTTCTTTTTTAACCGACATTATATTACTTCTCAATTTATTAGAAAATGCAACTACAGGGGCTCCTAGGTGGCTCAGTTAGTTACATGTCTGACTTCAGCTCAGGTCATGATCTCATATCTAATGAGTCTGAGCCCACATCGGGCTGTCCTGACAGCTCAGAGGCTAGAGCCTGCTTTGGATTCTGTGTCTCCCTCTCATTTTGTCCCTTCCCTGCTTGTACTCTGTCACTCTGTCAAATATAAGTAAACATTAAAAAAATAAAGGAAAGTACAACTATCCTATTGAACAAGTAGTACTCATGAAACACAGTCAGAAAGCACTTATCTTTTCCTTCAGTGCCTTTAAAACCCAATGGAATGGTGAGCCTCAAAATTCCTATAACTCTTTCAAAAGAAATACTCTCTCAAATTTCTTGGGTCTTCTTTATTGGTCCTTCTGGCTTCTTTTAGAAGCTGGATGCAGAATGTAGAAGAGCTGCACCTTTGCAAATCCTACAAGATCCTCTAGCAAGGATTATTTGCCTTCTACTGCTTTGTCTTTAGCTTTCCGAGGACGTCTGGTAAAATGGGAGGAAAAGAGTCCCTGCAAACCCTGTGATATACAAACAGCTGTTGAGTTCAAGTACACCATGTGCATGATGCTGCCTGGTCATTGCTACCCTGCTTACTCTGCAAGCACTAAAGCATATAAGACTTGATTTTAAGTCCATTTCAAGGGAGGAGAATGACTTAATTATTTTAGTAGGAGTACTGTGCTTATAAGGAAATAGACTCCAAAAAAGCAGGGACCACTTTGCCATGTTGAAGATTATTACCAGTGTGGCACACAGTGGTGCTCAGTAAGTGAATGAGTGAACAGAAATCTATTAAAATTAGTTCCTGTAAAAAGATTTATTGGGATAATAGAAAATAATTTTAATGAAATCACCTGCTGATAAAAGCCTACCTTCACAAGGTACCCCATCCTAACATGTTGGTTCCATTGACCATGCTGCTGATGAATCTCAGTGACCCAAGGTGGCTATGCACCCTGATAGTAAAACTACAGTGCTCATTATGAATGAAAAACAAAAAAGAAAGTTTTCTTAATACCCTAGACTGGACCAGAACCTGGGTGTTGTGTAAAAGTGGGAAATAAAATAAGGGAGGTCATCTGTGACATTGACAGACAATGTTTATCTTAGACCCTTCAGAGAACATAGGGAAGCATGATCTCCCTGTTAATACTATACATCCTGAGAGGACAGGTTTTTTTTTTTTTAAAAAGCTTTACATACTTTCTGTGTGCGTGAATAATAATACTGCCAAAAGCAACATCATTTTCTCTTATGTAAATTATCCCACCCTTTTTTGATAACTTTGAAAATTTAAAAATATCACTGAATACTTAACTAAAAACTCCTAAAATATTCATGGAAAAAAAACCTTAGAGAATTTCTCCTTTAATGAAGTTACTGAAGTGTTCAAAATTATAAAAATCATCACTATTATAAAATACAGAATTAAAAACACAGCTTCCAAAAATGTCCCTTGTGAGTAGGAAGACCATTTTGTTTGCTGCAAGACATTAGTGAAATATTTAGAGAAAAATAGAAGAAAATCCTTAGTAGTGATTAGAAATTAATTTTCATGGTCTCCCTACCCCAGTCTGAATTTACAGGATATATGCCATGGTTATTCTACTAGAAGATATTTTTAAGCTGATTTATTTTGAAAATGAGTGTGCAAGTAGAGGAAGGGCAGAGAGAGAGAGGGAGAGAGAGAATTTCAAGCAGGGTTCTCACTGTCAGTGCAGAGCCTGATGAAGGGCCTGATCTCAGGAACAGTGAGATCATAACCTAAGTGGAAATCAAGAGTCAGATGCTTAACCAAGTGAGCCACTCAGCTGCCCCTTAGAAGATATTTTTAGTTCAGTACTGCTTTGATTAAAATTATGAACTACTAATTTTCATGAAGTTATAGAAGTGTATCAATTTTCTAAAGTGGGTAACTGGAATTGGCTGAGAGCCAAACACAATACATATATTTGCCCACCCAGCATATGCATTCACATACATTGATACATTGATAAATTTAGCTGAGAGAGAAGTTTTTTTCACAAAGTCATCCTTACTCTTACCACATGTCCTGAATCTAATCTATTCTTTTGGTTTTAAAATTTGTCACAGCCATGTCATTTGTTTCACAACCTTAAAATGTTTTTAATCCTTATTTATTTTTGAGAAAGAGACAGATTGCAAGCAGGGGAGGAACAGAGAGAGAGAGGGAGACAGAGAATCCAAAGCAGGCTGTAGGCTCTGAGCTGTCAGCACAGAGCCTGACACAGGGCTTGAACCCACGAACCACGAGTTCATGACCTGAGCCGAAGTCAGACGCTTAACCAACTGAGCCACCCAGGTGCCCTGAAAGTTGTATTGTTTTATCTCTCTTTCTTCTGAGGAAAGATCAAAGGAAACTAGTCTAAAAAGTAATTAGATACTGATCTGGAATCGTCAGACTTAACTGTAGTTGGTAAGGGCAGACTATGGTCTTAGAACAGTATCTGCCTAAAAGTTGTTGTGGAGTTGGACTTTCCAGCCCAAGTAGTGCTGTGGGAGCTCCTGGGGAATATTGATAAATGAAGAAATCCAGGCCAGTTGAATCAGAATTTCTGAGCACCAAGCCTGCCATCATTATTGTTAGGAAGCTCCCCAGTTAACTCTAATATGTAGTTAGGGTTTAGATCATCAGTGGTCATTCTGAGTCTATGATTTTGTTGTGTGTTGAATACTGTTGCTATTCTATCAATTCTTTTTTCTGTGTTGTTTTTTGAGATGTATCATATCAATCACCCAAGAGCAATAAGTACTTAAAAATTACTGAGGTTAGATTGAGTAAACAGTTATGCGCATTGTTAAACTTTACATTTTAAGATCCGTATTACTAAGGTATTATAGCTCTAGTTAATTTAAAATCTTATAAAGAATCCATTGAGCAGGTTATATGTTAAGTACTATTTTGCCAGTTGAATATGGCTCAGAAGAAACCTAACTAACTAATTACATAAAATGGATGGTTCTGAGAATTTATATTTATCCAAATAATTCACTTAAATAATCCTCAGATATGTTATCTATTATCTTTCAAAATTTTAAAAATGAATTCTATAACTTTGTCGTATATGTTAGGTAAAATTGTTCCACAAACACACACAACTATATCTTTTAATCTCTTTGGTAATGCTTTTGACAGTTTCTTGAACATTTAGTATACTGATTTACAGTTTTAATTTTTTTTAATGTTTATTTATTTTTGAGAGAGTGAAAGAGACAGAGAGTGAGCAGGCAAGGGGCAGAGAGAGAGGGAGACACAGAATCTGAAGCAGACTTCTGACTCTGAGCTGTCAGCACAGAGCCCGATGCCAGGCTTGAACCCACAAAACGCAAAATCATGACCTGAGCCGAAGTCTGACGCTTCACCCACTGAGCCTCCCAGGCACCCCTGATTTATGTGTTAAAGTATTTTCAAATAGAATATCTTCTTATACCCAACTTAATAAGAAGATAAAATGATTTATAGTTGGCATATCCATTTTTCACATATAAATGGACACTTACGTTCTTAAAAACGGGTTGTTCTTTTAGGTCATTTCACCATTGCCTTTGGAATCTTTTCCTCAAATTTAGTTTAGATGTTTTCAATTTATCTGAGAAAAAGTCTGGCTGCAAACCTCAGCTCTGTGCTTACATAGATTGTTACCATTTCTAATTAGCAACACTGGCAAAAATACTAATGCTTAAAAGAAAACACGACATGGATATTCCTGTATGTGATAAGTACCAAATGTTCTAAACTAAATCCAGTGCTTTTAATTCTGTAGGAATTTGTTACTTGAACCTGCCTGAATCCATTTCTGTTTGTCTCATTATAGTATATACATTGTCAGCCTTTATGATTGGTTTTGTGGAACAGTGAGCATAATTTTTCCTTAGTATTTTTATACTATCAATAATCTGTCTCTTTGTTTTTGCTTTTCAAGAACAAAAGATATTGAATCAATTAAATTGATTAAAATAAATTTAGTAGCTACTATTGCTCAGTGAAATAAGCAAGTTATAGACATGTATCTCTTAATATCACTATCAAGTTCTTTTTCTAAAGCAAAATTAACATTCTCATTTTAATTTTTGTAGGTGAATTTTACAGCTGCCTTAGAATATTCCATGTCAATTGTGAATAGAAATTCAAATTACTGAATTTGATAATAGTGAAATGTTTATTCCCTAGCTTGTTTTAATAGACTGCTTGTCTTATTGTTCTTTTTTCTGTGTTACTGTTACCTTTGAATATTTGTCTGTAGACTGTTGAAATTCATTATGAGATTTAATTTAGTTGTCTTCTAAAATGATCTATTGTTACATGTTTTAATGCATTAAAAAGGGTAGTTTGCAAGCAGTAGTTCAAAGTTTGTTTATTTAAAGTATAGTATAGGATATTTATTTTGTAAATACAGACTACATAGATTCTGTATAAAATATCCTTCTTTTCCAGCATGAAACTGATGTTGAATTGATGTTGTGCTGAGTTATGGGACTAGGGGGAGATAGATGTTTGACTATATGCAATGTAGTTTTTCAAAGTATGTAACCCTAAACCCTATTTGAAGCAAATGCAATGCCCAATGGGCAGTGCTTTATACAAGATTATGTTACACATGAACTTGCCAACCAAGGACTATTTTATTTCAAAGTTATGGAGAAGTGCCAGAGAAGAATAATTCCAATGGGGGTAAGTTTTTTTTTTAATTTTTTTTTTTTTTACTTTATAAAGTTTCATATTTTTTTAACATGCAGTTATTTTCCATCATTTACAATACAGTAGTTACAATGACACTCCAAACAGAAAAGCAAAGTAAAAAATCAAAACACCAACTTCACATTCAGCAGAAAGACCAAAATGTAAGGCCCTCGGTGAAAATAGGCATATGCCTACATGTTGCTAATAAGGTATTTCTAGGCATTCATCAGGCCTATTACAATCAGTTGAAATATTTTTTATTCATTCATTCAATATTTTTAATGTTTATTTCATTTTGAGACAGAGAGAGTGAGAGAACGAGCGAGTGAGCTGGGGCAGCAGGGGGGTGGGGGGAGGCGGAGAAAAAGGGAGACGCAGAAGCAGGCTCCAGGCTCTGAGCTGTCAACACAGAGCCCAGCATGGGGGTCTAACTCACAAACTGTGAGATCATGACCTGAGCTGAAATAAAGAGTTGGACACTTAACCTATGGCACCACCCAGGTGTCCCATAATCAGTTAACATTAAAAAATATATATGTTGCTGAAATAAAACCTACATAAAATCACCCAATTGTAAATGCACAGCTTGATGAATATCCACAAAATGAACATATAGGATGTAACTATCATCCAGAAATCTCTGGTACTGTACTTCAGTTACAAAGTCCCTACCCCACCAAGCAAGGGTAAACAAAGTCCTGCCTTCTATCATATTAGGTTATATTTTGTCTTTTTTTTTTTTTAACAATTGTATGTTCTTGATTAGAGTGTTTTTTGGTAAGATATTTTGTCATAGACAGAAGTAGAATTCAAATTTTAATTTTATCATTTTCTCTATGAAATGGAGGGAAAAGAGGAAGAATAGGTTGCTAGGAAGAAATTCCTGCTTCTCATTCATTCTCTACACAATGACATACATAACCAAAACTTTATGAGCCTTGCTTTGTGTCTTTTGCTGAAGACACACTTGTTTGGTGAAGTTTTTGAAAATGTTTAGTTTGGGTACTTTACACATTCATTGTAGGCCTTTATTTTGTATAGTTTTAATGATAAAATGGAAATAGAAATGTAGGGGGATGAAGACTCTTATTAAAGGGCTAACCTGCGCCATAATTTCCTCTTGGGCTTGGGTGGCCAGTGGGGACACCCTAAAAGCCTGGGGACATAGAGGCATGTGGCTGGTGACTGGCAAGCTCAGCCCCATAGTGATGTGCTTGGAAATCTTAGATTCTGACAAACAACAGTAACAACAACAACAACCAAAAGCGTTGTGTCAAAAAAGCAGTGTGTTAGAGGCTAAGCCAACCTTTCTTTGTCTTTTTAGATGCAGATACAAGTAGACTGAGTAGACCATAGCGATAAGATAGAAAACGGCGGATTCTCAGCCCCTCTAAGAAGCCTTCTAAAGACCCTTTGAAGTTAATTCTAAATCACGTCCTAGTTAGAATTCCTGCTCTGCAAGTTAGGGTTGCTCCTTTGCTAATCTAGCTTGAGGTTTAAGGCGGCAGTGCTCCACACTGATTTGAGGGTAGAAGGACAGCTACAGATTTGCCATATCCTAGAGAGGCGTAGAATGAAGCTAAGATTATGCCTTATAATTTTTCGGCTTTAAGTAGGGCCTGTATCTGGCCTTGATTTTTAGCCTTATTTTGGGTTAGAGACCCGTCTCAGAATCTGATTAAAGTTACAGCCTTTTCTAAAAGTCATACAGAGCCACGCACACTGGCTTAGTCAAGGTCATAGATCCTCTTAAAAGAATTCATGAACCCCTTTGAAGATTCTTAAACCTATCTTAAAGTTCTTATTCTGAGTTCCCAAATTCTGAAGCCCATCACTGGAAAAAATCTGGGAGTGAAGGAAATATGTCTCTTATTACATTTCTATAAGAAGGAGACTTCATTATTTACCCTTCCTCAATTTCATTCTCTTCTATCATACCTGAAGATTATGATAATATTTATTTTTAAATATCTTACTTATTTATTTCATTTTATTATATTAATTATAATTTTTTATTACAAAACTCAAGTCATACTGCTTCAAATTAGCTATTTTTTTCTGGTGGTGGTGTTTGGTGTTAAACAGAAGTATATTTCCTTAGAAAAAAATGTTCATATCTTTCTAGTGGAAAGAGAGAAAACACAACCCTGTTTCTATACTTGAAAGCTGGAATTAAGTCCATCTTCAGTTGCTTTTCATTTTTGAACTTAAATACTGGGCATTAATAAACCCCCTTTTTTTGCATAAAACTCTCTACGGCTGTATGGAGTGTATTTTATTATTTTTATTACCCTTTGTACAAGACAGGATAGGCTAGATTATTCTGCAGCAAACCAAAATTTCCACAGTTTAATACAACAGTAGTTTATTTCCTATCCTTTCTACGTATCCAATATAGAAGGAGGCTCTGCTCATTGTAGCCAATCTGAGACCCAAGGTGCCCCTTCTCAATACAGACTTACATAGCCACCTTCACAGAGAATAAGTGTCGTGAATCAGGCATAGCATCTTAAAGCCTTCACGGAAGTGACACCTACTACTTTTGCCTAAATCTGGAAGTGACACCTACTACTTTTGCCTAAATCCACTGGTCAAAGTATATCTCATGACCATGCCTGATATAAAAGAGGAGAGGAGCATAAGGGCAATCCTACTGTGTGTCCAGAAAGAGAAGGGCTAAGAATATTTGGTAGATACATTAATTATGATATTGGTTTTTTTCTGGACTTCCTCCATTTTTTCCTAACTTTTTGGAGATCTGATTACAGTTAAGTAGGAAGTAAAGGGCTTAACTCCTATTTTTGGTGAATAAAAACCCAAAAAACTACAGGGGAGCTCTACTGTATAATGAACCTGAACTTAAAATAAGCGGGTACGCAATGGCCTGTAATAAACTCAGAAGAAATAAAATAAAAGCAGGAATTTAAAAACAAAACTGAGCATAACACTAAATCATTCTAATTAGTATTATTTCACCCTAGGTGATTGATAGTCTAGCCCTTACAGTATCAGATGCACTGTGATTTCAATTATGTAGGAACATGTTGCTCTCTATTTAACTTTAAAATTCTCTGGCAAGGGGTGCCTGCATGGCTCAGCAGGTAAAACAGTCAGCTCTTGGTTTTGGCTCAGTTCATGATCTCACAGTTTGTGGGATCGAGCCCCATTTAGGGCTCTGGGCCCAAAGCACGGGGCCTGTTTGAGATTCTCTCTCTCCCCCCTCCCCCACTCACACTCTGTCTCAAAAATAAATAAATAAACATTTTAAAAATATGTAAATAAAATTCTCAGTCAAGACCAACTTTAATGGAAAAGTTAAATTAAGAATGGCACAGCAACCACAATACATTCTAGTTTATCTCTAAATTCTAAGCTAAGCTCTATATGGAAGCTGTCAGAGAGACAATTACAGAATTGCTCTGTTTTTTTATTCAGTAGATCTGACTTCTCTTGGCCCACTTGGAGTGACATGTTGAGTGATAAGAAACTTGGCAAATCTTCTTGGTCGTTTTCCTCTCACAACTTACTTTAGGGTGCCCTTAGTGGTCTGCACTGTTTTTTTCAGCCTGACCATTTCCTGGAGGGTGATGAGGAGTGTTAGTGACAGCTTGGATGAGCTCTAGCTTCACAAATTTCTTAAAGACAGATGAAATCAGTGCAGATACATTGTCAGGAATAATAACATCTGGAAATGTGGGCATTGGGAAGGCCTAGCTCAGAGCTCTTTTGGTTGAAGCAGAAGTATTTTAAGAAAGTAGCCACAACAAGCAAGTGATTCTTCTCCTTGCAAAATAAACAGGAATTCTGACTAAGGCTTTTTGACCATTTGCCAGAGAAGGGAAAGGTGTCATTGGCAGGTTTAATAGAGTGGTCTAGCATTGGCTACAATCTTTTAACTAGCACAACTAATTATAGACTTTAGATGTGATTATTAATGCATATCTATCCATTCAAAAATTCTTGGTTAAAGTACATGTTTTATTATTATCATAGCTTGGTAAATTATGTGATGTTTCTTCTCTGGCCACTGGATATTAAAAAACAGAGCTTTGATTAGAAATTAGGGACAGGGAGCCTGGGTAGCTCAGTGAGTTAAGCATGTGACTCTTGATTTTGACTCAGATCATGGTGTTATAATTCATGAGTTCAAGGCCCACATCAGCCTCTACACTGATAGCACAGAGCCTGCTTGGGATTCTGTCTAACTGTTTCACTGCCCCTCCCGCACTCACTGTTTAGCTCTCAAAACAAATAAATAAACATAAAAAAAGAAATTAGGGTCTGTGGGGCATTGGATGGCTCTGTCAAAGTGTTGGGCTGGGCTCTTGATTTCAGCTCAGATCATGATCTCTTGGTTTTTGAGAGTGAGCCCTGTGTTGGGCTCTGCCTTAATAGTGCAGATTCTGTTAGAGTGATTATTTCTCCCTCTCTGTCCCTCCTGCACTCATGTGTGCTCTTGCTCTCTCAAAAATATACAAAGAAACTTAAAAAAGAGAAATTAGGGTCTGAACTGCATATGTGGGAGACATTATATAGTTAAAGACATGAGTGTGAATCAGTTTGCTGAGCTAGTTCATGTCACAAAATGAAAGATCTAGAACAGTCTTGAGAATATCTTCAGTTAATTAAGAAGCTAAAAAAGAAAGAAGAGAGAGAAAAGAATTCAAATTGCACTCTCCACAAGTAATGAAACAGTAGAACCAACTCGCTTAATATGGGCATGCGTAGCTTGTGAGGCGGTGCTCTCCCCCTGGGTCAGCTAGCAGCCGAGGGATGCACCATCCTCAGCTGCAAGGCCCAAAGTGTCAGCAAGTAGTCACTTGTCAGGGAGGAGGTTTAGCATGGGGTTTATTTATATTTCAGATCAGGGACAATATCCAATGGCCTAAAAAGTTACGTCAACCTGCCTGTGTTTCACAGATTTCTTTTATGAGAAACTAGTTTTAAACACAACAGGGGTGATCTGGCTTTTTACAGAATTTTGTCCTTACTTAAAAAGACTAAAGTTTTATCCTTTGGACTATTTTAGACCAATTTTGGACTAATTTTTTACTTTGAACTAATTTTGACACTAATCACTTTAACAAACACAATCTGTTCTATATATACCGTATTCTAGGCTTCCTTCTAATGTTTTCTTGCTTGCTTGCTTTGTCTTTCTGTCTTTCTCTCTCCTTCCCTCTCTCTCTCTCTCTTTCTTTCTCTCTCCCCTTCCCTCTTTCTCTCTCTCTCCTTTTCTTTCCTTTCTGTCTTTTCTTTTTTCTTTCTTTCCTATATTTCTCTCTCCACCTCCATTTTTATGAGAAAATAGAGTGATTCAAACTAGATATAAGTAGATTAAAGAACGTGAATGTATCTGTCTCTGATAAGACAACCGACGCTCTAGTCGCTAGACTAAATGCACTCGTATTTACAGTGTCTGGTGGGTCTAAGAGGCGGGTGTGGAGGAAGCTTCATGTGAGCAAGAAAATAATCCTCCTACAATCTGCTTTTAGTCTTTATTTTCCATGTATGTTGAGAGCATTTCTAGTCAGAGTTCTCTCTGTTTCCTTTAAGCTGTTAACAAGTAGGAATACTCAGCCTCCAGTAATTTTTCAATCAGTTTGTGAAATATTAGCCTTTTAAGGAGGCCTAGTATGGCTAGCTTGCAGTCTTCAGCATAGGTATCAGTTAGACATTAGTGTGAAATTATGAAACTGGTTTATAATCTTAATTTTTAAAGCACATGAAAAGACAAGTTTTATGACTTTGTTGAAAGACCTATATGACCTGTCAAAACAATTCATAAGATTCCTATTTGAAGGGGAAATTAAAAGTCACAGTGACAGAAAGGTTATATTCATGTATTTGCAGGGGATGAAGGGCACAGATAAGATGTCTGTGAAAGCTAATGAGAAAGCTATTTGTCAGGCAAGCTGTTCAAGAGCAATGTTGGCAAGTGAAATGGGCTGTTGCCTTTGGGGAAATGATTTACAGTGTATGAAGACCATCTTGGTTTTGGAGCTGGATTGACCGTGGCACATATCTCTTCTGGCTTTTTGGCTCTTTCTCCTTTCCTGTTTCAGTGCAAAACCAGCCTGTGTATATGAAAAACACTGTCTGGACCTAGCTTCTAGTCATGTGTGTTCTTGGTATGATTTTCACGAATGAGGTGGGGATTGGATGCTTCAGTAAACAGGCGTATTTGCTTTGGGTGTATATTTACTTAATCTTGGTAGTTTAACTGGATAACTTGAACAAAGTCTGCTTAATTTGAGCCTAATTAAGTACTCTGCAGAATTAAAAGAATATCCAATTCCCCTTTCTGAAAACATTAGCCCTTCCCTTCTCCTTGCCTGTTTTCCTCATCTCACTGCTGTCTGACCTATCTCTGGTAGGAATACTTCCATCATATCCCTAGTTATTATGTGTGTGTTAAACCATTTCATGTAGAATAAAGCAAGTTATGTTTTTTAACAAATATTTTTGACAATTTTTAACACATATTTTCATAAACACAAAAATGAAATCTGTACTGTCAACAAATTATTTTGAACACAGTGTAGCTACCTCTGGAAGCTTGGCTATTTGTGATGGATCTAGGCTTGTAATATGTGTTCGGTATGCCACCATAAAAATGAGGAAAGGGAGACAAAACTCTGTGTGCTTTTAGAAAAAGGCCACAGTCAGAGCCAAACTGTATGTGCTTGATATTCTTCAGGACATTCTAACCATCTTTCTTTGGATGATGTATTTTGTAGCTGTTGCTACTTGGGCAATGGAAAAGGGAAAAGAAAATGAATAACGTGATTTGGAGGAGTTGGAGGGATATGAGTCTTAGGATTTACAGTAGCCATCAAAGCTATCCGGGCCGCTTTGTGGTGCTTTGTGTCCTGTGTCCGTTAATATTTCATCTTTACTCCGCTTTTATGTTCTAAAACGTGGGAGATATTTTAAAAATTATTCCACTGACCTCTACCCCCAAGTCTTCTAGCTCCGGGCAACTATTCACTTCTTATATTGAATATTCATTGACTTTTCAATTGTGTAAGCAACACAAAATGAATGCTTATATGCCATGACAGACACACAGAAGAGCTTTTAAAACCTCACTCCAGGTTCAACTGCAAATATGAAACATAAATCTATTTCTATTTAGCCTTTGATGAATATAAGTATTAATATTAAGGTCAGTTCACAGTTTACTGGTATTATGACTATTTTTTCCCTTAGCTGCAGAGCACCTTAGTCTGGAAAAGGCATCTCTTTGGATATAGTATGAAATTTGATATACTCCTGTGAAGCACTGTTTCATCCTTTTAAATATGCCAGAACATCCTGGAAGTGAAATCAGGACTTCTAAATGTCAAAAGCAAAGAAATATTAGAATGCAATCAAAACATTTTTCTGAAAAAATGAAACTGGCTTCTCATTTTGCATTAGTAGATAAAAATAGCTCAAGGACTAGCTACTGAAAATGGAGGCATACCAGGTCTAGAGATTCTAGTTAAAGGATGCGACAGTCCACTCAGGCTCGTGCAAGTGTGCACTAAAGAGATTTTGCTGTGTATTCTGTAACATTCAGAACTAGTTCTTGGATCAGCTCCCTGATGAGATTGCTGAAGGGTTTTGTTTGTTTTGTTTGTTATTGTTACCAACTGCCTACAACAGAATGAACCAACAATAAAGTAGTGCCCTCTATGGGTGGGAGTGAAGAATGCATCTTATTAGCAAGAATCAATATTTTGCAGGAAGGGGAAAGAACATTGATTCGTGGCACAGACCACTATTAACTATTAAAATAATAGTTTTTCTTTCAGCAGTTTGTTGATGAAGATAAATAAAGAAAGAGACAGAGTCTCTATCTCTGTAAATGATGTTTTGTAAAATCAGGAAGTTTTATTAAATTCTGACACAATGATCTAGCTCAGTCACCTCAGAGAATGATCTCTGACAAACAACACTTAAAAAAGGAGAGGGCCCACACTTTCTAGTTTGTAGTTACTAAAACTATGTGTGTTGACTGGCACCTGGCTGGCTAGATAAAATCCACTTGGGGAGCTTATTTAAAATGGGAAGTGCAATGTATCACCTTCAGAGACACTGTTTCACGAGATCTAGATAAGTCCTAGGAGTGTCATGTTTTTACGAAGTGGCACAGGTGATTGCGAGACACTGCAGGCTTGGGAAACAGTGCCTTTTTGTGCCTCTTCCCTTTGCATCAGTTTACTAGCCAGCACCAGAGTGTGCAGCTCTAACTGGGTGCCATGTCCTCATTGTAAATGGGAGTTCTTCTGCTCCTCTCTCAAAAGTCCCATTTTCTCCTGGAGCTCTTTCCTTTGCTTGGCTCTTGTCTGTTAAAGAAAGAAAAGGAAAATCATTACTTCTGAAGGAACTGTTCCTTTGGCTTTTGGAAACTGACAGAGCAAATACATTTCTTCCCACTTGGTATGTCCTGTGCCTTCTATCCACCATTCCAGAGCTGTCACTCACGAAGCTCTGCCAAGCACATTTCCTGATTTCCCGGTGTAGAGGGCTTTCTGTGATCAGCATACTGTCAAAAGTATCATCCATATACAAAGCTAACACACTGATGGAAACCACAGATATTTGCCTTTTAGGATTTAAATGTAGCTTTTTCTAAATGCATATCAAACCTGCCCTTCTTTGCTGTATGCTGCATCTGGTTTTGTGCGTTAGCTTGGATGTCATCTGTGCTAATCCTGCAACAAAATCTCATAAAGGGACCCTTCTCTCAACATCACAACAGCCCATATTAAAGGAAGCCTCATAGCCATGAAGATAACTGTTAGCGAAGCCTTTGTTTCTGTCACAACCTATCAATGTCCAACATGTCCCTGTCCTCTCTTCCAGCACTGAAGCTCTGATGTTGAGTAGACTAAAGGTCTATGATCAAGGCCTCCTGCCTTATAATAATAAAAGCATTATTAGAAGCAGTTAACAAAACCTGTTACAGAACAGAGAGAGATGATAAACACAGGGTGGAGTCTGTGATAAGTTATTTAGAAAATTGAATACAATATCAATATATGCTTTGCATATATATATATATATATATATATATATATATATAAATAATAAAGACTGCACCTTTATTTGTTCACTTTCAGAATACTGTGCATCTTCTGGGTACACTCCTGTGTACAAAGTACTTGACGTGCTTTGTTTGCTGGAGGGCTCAGCCTGCTAGATGCTCTCAGTGTCTTTACCCCCAACCTCAGTTCTTTGGCAAGCAAGCAAGCAGTCCCAGGAATTCACTTGAATCTCTCTTTTTGTGTTTTGTTTTTTAGGTAAGTACTTTTCGTTTTCCTCCTCCTTAATGCTGAGAGAAAATGTGCCTGCCTGATGTAGAACCAGTGGCTTGTAAACACAAAAACCAAAAGGTAAAAAAATGACACGAGCAGTAAAGCATGACCCACTACGTGGTACGGTAAGAACTGTAAGCGGCATTCCAGTGTTCTCTTTTCTATAGAAAGATGGGGTTGTTTCCGTGAGAGATAGAAGATTATAAGGACTGTTCATGAAATATTTATTTTCACCTGCTTTTTGGGTAGATGAACAGCTGATGGTTCTGAGCTGTCTTGCCATTCCCCAATCGAAAACTATTCACCTAAATACTGCTTTTAAACATTGTTTCTGAAAATCGCAAATGTAAGTAGATGTGGGCAATGCTTGGAAGTTTTTGTCTGTCTGTCTGTCACTTTGTTTCTAAAAGGGAGTCAAGAAGAGAAAAAAGTATTTTAACATCTAATTTTTATTTGAATTGGCATGAACTATCTACTTAAATGCTTCAGTAACATATGATCATGAATATATGTATAAACTTCATTTTGAAAAAAATTCTTAAAGTTTTGGATGACAACTGAGTATAATGTGGATGATGCGAGGCAAGCACCAGTCAACTCAGAGATCATTTTCTTCTCTCTTTTTTTCATGTCGTGGATTGCAGGGATCCTCTTTCTCTTTTTACACATATAGCTCTCAAGTACATATGAAATAACATGTAAAATAAGATGAGTTTATAATGCTTCAATACTATTTTGCCTGTACAGTCATTCTTTATTTGGCTGTATATTTCAAGATTTAAATATGCATGATGAAAGCATATGTTTGTATTAATGTCAGTATAGCCCTTTTAACAATGTATAATGTTTGGTGTAAATTTCTATTCAATATAAGTGACAAAATTGTTAATAGAAATGCATTAGTACTTAATATGAACAAATAGCAAAGATCCAAAGATTTTTCTGACTGTTGCCAATTATGAAATTAATTTCCCTACCAATTATTCAGGTTAGCTCATGGAGTTTCTGATGACCTGAAATCTCATCTCTTTGTCCCTCCTTCACTTGGCTTTGTCTGTATTCAATTCTGACTCCCTATCCTGCCCAAAACCTCGCTCACATACTCCAACATATCCTGGTTCATCCGTGTCCTAAATTATTCTTCAGTAGGGCCTGTGTGTATCGGCTCATGATACTGTAACAAAGTATCACAGGCTGTGGATTAAAGAGCAGGGACTTATTTCCTCGTTGTTCTGGAAGCTGGAAGTCTGAGATCAAGATGTCAGATGCATTGGTTTCTTCTGAAGCCTCTCTCTTCGGCTTTGCAGATGGCTTTTTCTGCCGATATCTTCATGCTCTTCCCTCTGTATGTGTCCTAGTCTCCTCCTGTTAAAGGACACTAGTCATATTTGAGTAGGGCCCATGCTAAAAAAATTAATTTTACCATAATACCTCCTTAAAGACACTACCTCAAATACAGTCACATTCTGAAATACAAGGGGTTTAGGCTTTCAACTGTGAATTTTTTGGGGGTGTGGGGGGATACATTTCAGTCCATAACCATTTATATTCTAGTTTTTTATTTAAATTTTCTAATCATTCCATGTAAATTATCTCTATCTTCTCCACTTAGAACACGAGTCTCAAAAATAAGTACTGATAATATTTTAAATTTTATTTACTTCATTCATAGTGCCTAGAGGGCCAGACATATAATGTTAAATAATAAATATTTGTTGTATGGAAATGTTGGAAAGACTAGGATAAGAGAACCAAGTGAGGATCCTTTTGTCAGTTTTCGATGACTTCAGCTCCCTTGTGTTGGCGAAGGACACCAGTGCCTTAGGTTTCAGGTCAAGGAGTGGGCAATGCAGGGTGTGTGTTTCATTCCTCGGGACCCCGTCAGCTTTCTGGTCAGCAGAGACAAGCCACCGAAGGGAAATGCTGACTTCTGCAAATGGGTGAAAGTGTAAAGGGTGTTGAACCTGGGCACATACCAAAAAGGACGATTGGGCTTGTGGGAAATAATTACCTAATTAAGAGTCTTTGGAACTAGAGGCAGGCTTCTGGACAGTAAAGCTGTGAACACATTAATGATTCCAAGGTTGCAAATTGAGTGTTCTAGAACGAAAATAAAGTTTAGTTCTTGAAATCTTATGTAAGTTCTAAAGTCCTTCTTAACTCTTTACTAATAATTCTAAATGTAAGCATTCTAACTTCTGTGTAAGATGATTACCTCATTAAATTTTGAACATTAAAATGTTGGTTTTGTTTGTATACTTCAGTTTTTGTTATACTCCATTTTCCATAATTTCTAGAGCTGACATTAAAATGGATTTTCAGTCCTTTAAAATAGAATTATCCTTAATTCATATTATGCAAAGGCTCATTAATGTAGTTATAAACATGACTCCACATTTTATACAAAATCATAAGAAAATACAAAACCCACCAAACTTCAGCATGGCCATGTTGCTTTCTCTAGTTTACTAGATCTGTGTCCTTGGGCCCGTTACTAAACTCAAGTGAGCTTAGGATTCTCCGTCTGTAAAACGAGAATCAGAATACCTACTTTACTGGGTAGTTGCTGGTATTAAATCAAGATATGCATAGCAGTTAGCCCAGTCCTTGCAAAATAGTGGTGCTTAACAAATGTTCCTTTTTAGATCACTCCTTTAGGTTGAATTTTGTCCAGTGAATTAAACATCTCTCCTAGAAAAGGGGTGCAGATTTGAGTGGTCAATTGATTTACTCATTCCCACATTTCAACAGCACTTAGTATTAGTATCTACTTTACCCTGTTTTCATGCTGGATGGTGGTTAAATAATGATAAGAAGATGCAGAGTTTCAGTTCTCATGGAGAGGTGGACGTACACTAAAAGGTCCAAAGATATATGTAAAATTAAAACAATATTAAGTGTTATGCAGTGCTAGGAGATTTTGTAATGGGGAGTTCTGGTTTCTTGGTTTTGCTTGGGTTGGGTTTTGGATTTTTTTATTTTTTAGAGCATGTGGAAGATGTTGGGAAATATTTCTTAGAATATAACACATGAGCTAAGTTGGAAGGTCTGTGTGTGTATGTGCGTGGCTGTGTATTCCAGTAGTAGTTGGGGTTATGGTGATGGTGGTAGTGGTGGTGGTGGAAAGGAGAGGTAGAAAGATAAAATAAATAAAAAATAAGTATTCAGAATGTCTTTCCTCAGCCATATATCCAAAGACATATTTTTGATATACCAGTCCAGGTTCCTCTTCTTTGCTTTCTGCCCCATTGAGTAGATTTCATGCAAGATGTTGACCTAAACAATCCAAACATATGCAATTGAATTCCATCCATAGACAAAAAAAAAATGTTGTGGTGATATATGTTTGATGTTTAAAAAGAAAAATGGATCTGTGTAGCAGACTGACTTTGGCATATGTGAAAGAAAAAGTGATAAGATCATATGGGACTGTTCTCATCTGACTCTTGCAAAATCCTAGGATGCTCAGAACTGTTCTGAGTTGGGGGAGGTGCTCATTTGTAAGTTAGAGGATCAGCATGCCCAACATCTGGCTAATGTATGCCTCTCTGTGTGAACCCAGACACCTGGCATAGCTTGGTACCATCTATAGATACTAGCTAATCTTGCCAGGCTAACCTGTAGAATCCAAGAAAAATTTTTTTGTCAAGTGACACAATTATTCAGGTGACACAATAATATAATGAAGCCTAAATAAATGGGAAAGATATATGGAGATAATTTAGGTTAAATTGTTACACTCGGTTTTCTCAGAGTATTTTTTTCAGCTTTAAATACAGAACAGTTGCCTATTAAATAATTGCCTTAACTGATGTATTAATTTGCTCATTCAAAACAATTTTATGAATGCTATCTTATGTTATTCACTTCTATTACTTAACCTGCCCATCGTAGCATAGCTGACCTCTTAAGAATGAGAGCTTGCGAATACCACCCACATAGGCCAGTACCCTGGTTAACAAAATACTGTACTAGTAAATTTTACATGAAATCGTAAACAATCTATGTTTCCATTAAGAACTTCTAAAATGGGCAAGACATAGGGAACAGATATGATCATGAGTGGGAGATTTTAATGAGAGTCTGTAGAAAGGATCACCAGATTCTAGAAAAATCTGTTTAATTTACAAAGTGGCAGATTAGAAAAAACAAATTAGGTATCTAAAGAAAAATCATTTTGGAAAAGTCTAATTCTCCATTAGGCAATGATAAATTCAGGTCTACACAAATATACCAGTTAAAACAGTTTGACTGGGGCACCTGGGTGGTATAGTCAGTTAAGCTTATGATTTCGATTCAGGTCATGATCTCATAGTTCATGGGTTAGAGCCCCAAATTGGGCTCTGCGCTGACAACTCAGAGCCTTGAGCCTGCTTTGGATTCTCTCTCTCTCTCTCTCTCTCTCTCTCTCTCTCTCTCTCTCTCTTACTGCCCCCACCCCACTCATGCATGCTCTCTGTATCTCTCTCTCTCAAGAATAAATAAGTAAACATTATAAAACAAACAAATAAATAAATAAAACATTTTGACAAGTTGGTACGTCAAGCAAATGTCCAACTTTTGGAATGTGGAAAAAAATATAAAGTTTAGTCTGTAAGGTTTTTTTAGGTTTTTATCACTTTCCATTGTTTATAGCTGAAGTGAATGTAGGCAAAATGGCTGAAAAAAAAAACAAAAAACAAAACCATTTTGGCCTAGTAGGCATCCAGAATGGTCTAGAGGGTAATTTCTTAATTACCAAATGACTCTCTTTTGTATCATTGTGTAGGAAACTTAACTTTCAAAATTATGTCTAATATAAACCTAAGGGGATTCTGGGTGGCTCAGTCAGTTGAGTGTACAACTCTTGATTTCGGCTCAGGTCATGATTCCAGTGTTGTGGGATCAAGCCCCATGTCAGGCTTCATGCTGAGCCTGTATCCTGCTTAAGATTCTCTGTCTCTCTCCCTCTGCCCCTCTCTCTCTCCCTGTAAAATAAAAATGAAAACTAAACATTAAATAAACCCAAGAACTTTGGGGTTTTGATGTTTATTTTGTCTTAATTATATATGTGTTTTAATCTTTTTATAAAACATCTAAACATTGCAGAAATGTAAGTCTTAAGTAAAAAATGCATGTTTGTCATCTTCCCTCCCCTCTCTTTAAATAACTATTAGAGCTTGTGTGTGTGTGTGTGTGTGTGTGTGTGTGTGTGTGTGTGTGTATTTACTGAATGGAAATTCACAACATGCTTTTCAACAAACTGTTTTTAACATAAAAATTTTAAAACAGTGTGTATTGATGTAGATAAATCGCTTTTTAAGTGGAACAAAAGCAGTACACTCTCCAAGAGAAACCCTGCATATCTGAGGGTAGTCCATAAATTTTGGGTCAACCTATGTCTGGCTTTGCCGGAGAAAGCTACTGTCCTCCTTAACCCGCTTGCCCAACCACCTGGACTGGTGGACTCCTTCATGGTTGCCACATGTCCTGTCAGAGCTGATGTGCCCCAACAGTAGGTTGTAGTAGTTAAGGAACAGGATTCGAGTACCTTACTATTCAAATGTTGGTAAGAAGAGAGGAAGCTATGGTCCATTCTCTTTTCATTATCACTCCAGCTGACCCATTTTTAGGACACCTATAGAGAAGAACTTTATCAGTGGGATGCAGACAACCTGTTCAGTTGCTGAATTGTCTTGACGTAGATGCCAGCTCTTTAAAAGAGTTGTGCCGGAAGGCCAGCTGCCCAGCCCTAAAGACCTCAGAGGAGAATGGGAAGTCGTGGCCCCTTCAGCTGGGAAAAGTCAGCTACTGGTCTCATGGGAAGCTGAGTGTCGATGGAACCTCTCTAGCTGAGAAAATGGGGAAGCTGCCAACAGCTAGTTCATTTTTCAAACAACCCCGTGTGACCTATCAAGGTCTTTTTTGGACAGTAGCCATACATGGTGTTCTCCTGGTTAAATCATTATTCCTAGATAGGCTTGAATAGTAACCAAGCTGACATCTTGACACTGCTTCCTGGTTTGGTGACCCCTGTTTAATTTTCTAACACTCTTGATTGCTGCATCCCTTTCTTCCAAGTAATTTTGTGTTGTCTAATCCTGCCCTGTCTTCCACAAAGGCAAGATTATAAAAATCATCCTTTTAAGTAGCGTAGGAACTTGTTAAAATTTTTATGGAAAATATAATTTTATTAAAAGCATTTTACAATAAAATGTTAATTGATTTCTTATAGTTCTTCTTTTTTTTCCAATTTGTATCTATCTAACACACACATGTAACCAAAATATATATGTAACTTTACCCTGTACTTTTTTCACTTATGTTTGTTCTCCATATTATTTTTACATGATCATCATTTTTCTTATTTAATACCTTTGTAATATTATATTATGGGGCAACTCTAATTGTTATAAACTCTCATTTGTGCCAATTTGCAATTTCCCTGATTTTAAGTTAGTTATGTTCTTAGCTTTGTGCGTTAAAGAAATAGGTGACTGATTTCACACATCTGAGGAGGCTGAAGTTGTACATAAAATTTTGTACAAACATGCAGTATCCTGGAGAGTGTATCCCTAACTTCATCAGATGGTCAGAAATCTATGATAAATTAAGAACACACAAGACTGAGTCAACTCTCCTTCTATAGCTAAAAGAGCAAAATAAATTAAGTAAGTTAAGTGAACCCACCATAAAGTTTGGATTTTTGGACTCCTACAACTTGGTAGCCACCTGTGGTATGTTGTTGTTGTTGTTCTTGCTCTTGTTGTTTGTTTGATTTCGGTATCATAGGATCAGCTGTTAGATTGAAATCTTAGCTGTATGTTATGTTTCACCTGGGTAATGTTGAAAATACTGATGCCTAGTCTTCTCTATCTGGTAAATTTTGATTCTGTTGATCAGGTTTGGGGTCAAGCCATGGTGTAGCCAAAGTTGAGAACCACTGGACTTGAAGCCTGAATGAATAGAACATGAAACAGCTAATGGAACAATCAAGATAGGAAAAAAAAAATCCAAAAACTCACCTTTATCTTACCTGTATGAGAATATTTTACCTATCATAAAGAAACCACATGCCCCCCAAACAGATACTTTTAAAAATTAACCTGGTCTTTTGAAATACCAGTGTTTAAACTTTAACACAGTTTTCCCTTCCAATTACTTAGGGATAAAGTAAGCAATTATTTTGCTCTGATAACAGCAAAACTAAAGAGGGTCCAGCACAGAGGGTCACTGAGAATAGTTTTTATTGTCAAAGAACAAATTAAGCATTGACTATTTATTCATTACAAATTCAATCATGAAAGAAAATATGCATTCATTATTTATATTAAGATAAATATCAACTATAATAAATAAACAACTTTGTAGTTTTTCTAATTTACTACTTTCTGAATGTCATGTAGTTATATCTTCTCTCATTACCAATAAACTATAAGATTGGTGAACAAAACTGATCTCAATAACAAGTTTCATGGAAGTGAAAGAAATCAAATCTTACTGCAGATCTAACATATTAAAACAGGACTATGTCAGTTAAACTTTCTGCATTCTTTTTATGCATGACATTTTATTTGGCAGGGGAAAGATTAAGGATTTACTATGTCTAAAAATAGTTATAGATTAACAAGTTACCAATATGACTTTTTTCTTTCCCTGGCTTATTTAACTATCCCCTAATTTTTTTCCTTAATCTTTTTATGTTTATTTTTGGGAGAAAGAAAGACACAGAGTATGAGTGGGGGAGGGTCAGAGAGAGAGAGGAATCTGGAACAGGCTCCAGACCTCAAGCTGTCAGCACAGAACCTGACACAGGGCTTGAACCCATGAACTGTGAGATCATGACCTGAGCCAAAGTCGACCACTTAACCGACTGAGCCACCCAGGCGCCCCATAATTGTTTTTTTCTTTTAAAGAAAAATCCTTAATCCTAAGTTTCATGGAACACTTTCAGTCTTATTTTCCCAGCCAAGAAATGGGAAATTATGTTCAGGTACATGGCACTATAGTTGATTCTTACAACTTTATAAATCTATTTTTAATTTTTATGAAATTATTTTACTTAAATTAATTATTATTTTTAAACCTACAAGATTATCAGTATAATGAAAAATAATAACAAAATTCAAATAAAGTTATTTTAGGGGCCATAGGGAGACCAAAAGAGAATATTACAATTACATCTGATTTTTACCTAATAGATTTATATTTCTTTGTTTAGAGTCAGCCCATCTGTCTCTTGGTGCCTCTCTGAGATAGTTAGACCTTGATAGTGGTTTAAAAACATTTGTTTATCAATTGTGTAATTCTTTTCCAGAATGTATTTTCTTTAATTTAAAAAAAATTTTTTTTTTTTGAGAGAGAGCACACGTGAGAATGCCTGAGTGGGGGAAGGGCAGAGAGAGAGGGAGACACAGAATCTGAAGCAGGCTCCAGGCTCCAGGCTGTCAGCCCAGACCAGGTCACGGGTCTGGAACCCATGAACTGCGAGATCATGACCCGAGCTAAAGTCAGACACTCAACCAACTAAGCCATCCAGGCACCTCTATCTATCTATCTTTCTTTCTTCCTTCTTTCCTTCCTTCCTTCCTCCCTTCCTTATTTCTTTCCTTCCTTTCTTCCTTCCCTTCTTTCTTTCTTCCTTTCCTGGAGAAATGTTTAGTAAGTGTGGAGGGGTTTGGGAACCCACCTCAGACAGAGCCCACAGAACATATGAAGCAGTTTGACCTCAGGAGGCTGGCAGGTGGGGTCTGCTCTGTTTCAGAGATAAAGCCTCTGAAGTTCAATATCCTTCAGAATCCTTCACTATCCTTCATAGGCCCTTTCTGGTGAAGTTTTCCCATGAGTTCCTAATTTCAAGAGCCGTCTTTCCGAGTCTTCAGCAGGTGGTGGTAAAATCTACTTATATAATATCTAATTCACCAAATATATGTAATGGAATCCCTTCTGTGCTTCTTAAGTACTAAGGTGTTGTCCCAAGCTCTGGTAAGACAGTGATAAACGCAACTGATAATTTATTTCCACACTGAGTCTTTAGTTTAGCCAAACCTATTAGATATTTACAGAATCTTTGAGTGGATAAATGAATAAGTAAAAGAATGAAAGAAACAATCTCAATGTGATATGAAGCATAGCCACCATAGAATGGCTGTGTGTTCATTTTCATCAGTGCATTATGAAAACCCAGAGTGCAAAATAATGATAACAATACCAAAAAAATAATAAAGCAGCTAATAGAGTCAGTATAGTATACTTATAGGAGTATGGTCTCAGTACACTAGACTCAAATTGAAGTTTCACCTCTTAGTAACTGTGTTTCCATCTCTGGGAATAAACAGATTTATTCTCCCCATCTGAAAATGTGACCAGTGGTGCACCTTCATTTTAATAAGCTCAGCCATTTTTTCTGGAACACCACTTGAGTATCACTGATATTGTTAGAACAAAGGGAAAGCATGATAAACCCAATCCACCAGAGTTCTTGCCCTTGAGGCCCTTGAAGTTTGTAGTGGAAGAAAACTTTTAGTAAGTAATGACATTAAATACAATGAATGTTTTTATGGCGACATTTTGCCTGATCTCAGATCCATTTCTTGCTTCACACCTCCCCTCCACTGCCTGCTCTTCTCTGTTCTTTGTAATGGGAGGCTATACCCTGAAGGCTGTGGTTTCCAGGCTTCGGTCCTGGTTGTTAGATGGATTCCGTGCATTGGCAGCCCCGTGTGCAACAGCATCTCAAGCAGTAGCTGTGCCTCAACGAGGTGACCCCAAGCCTGGGAGCATCAACTCTTCTTCTGTTCCTTCAGATCAGGGGTGGTAGTGGCCTCCTATTGCTTCAAACCTTTCAAACTTATGGAAGGCCTCACATTCCCTCTGTGGCACCTCACTCTTCTATCCCCCTTGTGTAGTAAATGATATTAAATTCACCCTTTTGCAATATGTACAGTGTTTCTATTAGGTGCTATTTGATAAACTTCAGTCAGAGCGAAGGGTAAGAAAGACCTTACATTAGAAGTAGTCAATCAAGGTGTATCCGAAAAGGTAAAAATGAGGCCAAAACCTCAAGTATGAGTAGGAATCTATCAGTGAAGATGGGGAGAAATACTGTAAATCGTGTGGTGAAGGGAGAGAAAATGAGGCACATTTTGAGAACTAAAAGCATGTGGATAACTGGAGTGTGGGGTATAAGAGAAAGGGAGGAAGAGTGGGAATCTTAGAAGGCTTTCAAGTTTTAAGGATTTCAAATTCAAGTCAGTTGGAAAACATTGCAGTAGAGTGATAAGGGCATTGTTTTCTAAAGTCAGTGGCCGACAGTACAGAATTGTTAGGAAAGGAAGCAAAGAACCGTTTAGGACAGTTGCGGGAGGTGACAGTGGAGTGAAACAGAATGATGGCATGACAACAGAGAATAGTGAACCAATTTGAGGGGCAGAGAGAAAGGTAGAGTCTGTGTGTCTTAGTAATTGATAGGCTCCAGGAAATAAGGTTTAGGAGAGTGTTAGAATTGTTCCCAGGATTCAAAATAGGGCAACTATTTTGATACATAATAGTTTATGAATAGATGGGGTGCTATTCACAACAAGAGAGAATACTTACTGGAGGAGGAAGAGTTCCAAGGTTGAACTTGAAGTATGTGTGAGACATGGCCGTGTGGAGATGTCAGGTATGATATGTGTGCCTGAAGCTCAGGAGACAGATCTGAACTAGAGAAACTGATTGGGAGTTGTCCATCCATAGATGTTCTTGGGGGTTATTTGAGTCAATGAGATCACCCAACCAGCATGCAAGATAAGAACAAGAGGGCCCTGTCTGAGCCCTGAAAAACACCATTATAATGGGAGGGTAAGGAAAAGGCTAAAAATTAAACTGAAATATGAACAGAGAGTTAAGAAAATGAAGAAAATTCGGTGTGGGGGGGGGAAGTCAAGATAAATAAGTGTTTCAGAAAGGAGGAAGTGGTCACCAGTTTTGGAAACATCCTTTGATGAGTAAGACATCAGTTGGTGACCCATGAGAGAAATGTCTTAGTGGTGGAAGCAGAAACCAGATTATGGTGGGCTGAGGTGTAAGTGTGAAGGGAGATTCATGCAGTGGATATAAAGGAAATTATTTCAAGGTTTGTCTCAGAATGAGAAGGAGGTATGAAGGTAACTACAAAAAGAAGTAGGAATTGAGGCAGGGTTTTATCTAAGATGGGAAATACTTGATTCCATTTGAATCCTTATGGAAAGGATTTGGTAAAGAGGAAGACAGAAGTGGGCCTCTAAGGACATGAATTGATTGAATTGGGCCTCCAAGGCCCAATTGTAATTGATGAAGCTGGGCCTCTAAGGACATGAGAGTGACCGAGACCCAAAGCCCAGGTGGTGGGTTTTGCCTGACTGGTAACAGAAGGATAAAATGGAAATCATGAATATGGTTGCAGATGAATTTGTCATTTTGATGGCTGGACATGAAGAACTTTCCTTGTTGAAGAGAAATATCATCTGCTGTGTGTGGAAAGTGGGGAGCAAGTATATGACCAAAAGAAGAAAGGATATTTGCTACAGTCTTTAGGGAAAGTGGGAGAGAGAGATGATTGATAGTTGTTACAATTTAAAAATATATGTAAGCTGCTCAGATTACAGTTATTTAAGAATTATTAGCAGACTTGCCTTTTTCCATTTCATTTCTCCTGCTGCTAATCCAAAGTACATTGTCACCCTGTTGACTTCTAGCTGGAAATTATGCACTCTGTGCTAAAATGCTGACTTACTGGGGTGCCTGAGTAGCTCAATCGGTTAAGCATCCGACTCTTGATTTCAACTCAGGTTGAAATGATCTCCCATTTTATGAGAAAGAGCCCCACATCAGGCTCTCTGCCGACAGAGTGAAGCCTGCTTAGGATTTTCTCTCTCTCTCTCAAAATAAATAAACATTTTAAAAAATGAAATGCTGAGCAGCTGCTTACCTTTTGTTACAAGCCAATACTGACTGATAGAAAGGTAAATTGACTTGTTAACTTCGGATGTGAATTAAGATTTTTTTAAGGAAAAAAATCATAATACATCCCTCAATTTTACATACAGTTTATGGGGCAGAGAAAGACTCTACTGCCACAACAACCTTATTAGGAAACACAGGAACTGCCTTCACACCAAGTGACATGCATAACATACCATCTCTTCCAAATTATTTGCTTAAAAATGTTAATGATTTGGCACTAGCAGATCATTTGCATAGTCAGAATAGAGCTTTGGCTTCACATTTTATTTGAAATTAAACCAAAAATTGCATTTCTCTGGATGTCAGTATGATACATATAACCAGAATGCTGGAAAAAGAGCTTCCAAATGGCAAACACCACATAGAAACTGAATTCCATCAGTTAGCTCCCATTTGGTAAACATATGGGAGCTCGTGGGGAACTGAACTCTCAGATGTTAGTGCAGATCTTTGCTTTTGAAAAGGTCCTGCAAATAGTGCTATTTAGATTGAAGTGATTCAAGGAAATTGAGTCATTCTGTGGAGTTTCCTTACTGTTTCATTGTGAAGTTTGGGAAAGGGAGGGGACCATGCAAGCGGCCTTCTCCTGCAGCTGCCACTTCTTTATGTTCCCCCCCAGGCCCAACATGAGATGTTAGACTAGGAAAACCAACAAAACGGAATCAAGTTAATAATATAGACATTTCCTAAAGCACTGAAAACAAAGTTGTCCCTTTGAACCACAAACTCCAATTATTTGATAGATGCCTCTGTCCTTGCCTGGAATTTGTGACGGGTAAGAAAAGGGAGTTCAACGCGAATAATTAAAGTAAAGGCTTCAAGGTTACTTTTGTACACCTAGTTCAAGATTTTGTTGGGGTGCTTGGGTGGCTCAGTCGGTTAAGCCTCTGGCTTCGGCTCAGGTCATGATCTCATAGTTCATGGGTTCGAGCTATGAGGAACTGTGCTGACAGCTCAGAGCCTGGAGCCTACTTTGGATTCTGTATTTCCTTCTCTCTCTGACCCTCCCCTGCTCATGCTGTCTCTCTCAGTCTCTCAAAAATAAAAACGTTAAAAAGAAAAAAACATTTTGTTGGATGGGATATTTTACAAGTTTTCAAAGCACTTTCGAAGGAGTAGACCTGGGAAGAAATCTACAAAAGCCTGGTCTGAGAGAGCACTGTGGAAACTTCCTGGCACAAGCTTTCCTGTGCCTAAACATTGCTTGGTAATGAGCCTAGATTTGGGGTGGCCAGGCAGTCCACCATCCGGGAGTACAAGGGGGATCTTTATAGTCTCACAGGAAATCAGGAACAAACCCAAAGACAGGTAAAAGCAGGGCTGTCTCAGGCAAAGCAGAGAGGTGATAGGCAAAGCGAAACCCCCTTGCTTCAGGGGGAGTAAAGTTCACAACTGAGCACGTGTCTGCGAATAGTAGTATTTGTATCTTTTGGTGCATCACAAGCCTGGTCATGTGATCAGTTATCTTTCAGATCTCCTGTGAAACAGGTCCTCTCAACCTCCCAGCCTGGAATTAGAATCATCAGACAACATGTGGTTGGAAGGGGAGGCTTGCATCATATGCACCTGAGAAGGAGCTTTTTTATTTTCTATTTTTAAATTTTTGTTCTCAAACTACAACATGCCTGCCATTGGTCTCTGTGCTGGCACAGAAAACAAAACAAAACAAAACAAAACAAAAGCAGCTTTGAGAATTACCGCTGTAAAGATTGTGCTTTGAATTGTGGCTACAATTATTTTAGTTGTAAATTTATGTGGATTATTGTTGAGATGATTATGGAAATGATACTCTGGTGTGTTGAAAATTCAAAGAACTTCATTCTCAACTCAACCAGTGCTCCAAAAGCCTGAAGAGAGGAATGCAGAGGCACTTGGCATAACAGAGCCCAGAGCCCAGAGAAGGGAATTGAGAGAAGGGTAAAAGGAAAAACCTTCTGTTCAGTGTGGCCCAGGTAGTGCTGAAGCATCAGACTTTTGCCTCAAATGGCAGCCAGAGGATCTTCTCAGAGCTTATTACCAAAAACATGAGAAATTAGAAAAAGGATCATTTTATTTTACAAAATGTCATAATCTTTACCAACTCAAGCTCCCTTTGTCAGCCTTCTGTGTGTAAATAAAATGAAAATGATCTCCACATAGGGGCATCTGGGTGGCTCAGTCTGTGGTGTGTCTGACTTTAGCTCGGGTCATGATCTTGTAGTTTCTGAGTTCAAGCCCTGCGTCAGGCTCTGTGCTGGCGGCTGGGAGCCTGGAGCCTTCAGTTTCTGTGTCTCCCTCTCTCTCTGCCCCTCCCCCAGCGCTGTCTCTCTCTGTCTCTCTCTCTCTGTCTCTCTCTCTCTCTCTAAAATAAGATAAACATTAAAAAAATTCACTCAATTTAGATTAGTAATTCTGAGGTAACAAACTACCTCAGTGTTTGCTTCAGTGGCTACAACCACAGTTGTGTTTCTTGGTCTTATTGCACATTCTTAGCTGCTCCGTGGTACCCCTTACCCTTCTCATTAAGGAACACCCCATCCTGAGAAGACACAAGAAATGAGAGATGGCAGGGCCACACAATGGCTTTTAGAGCTGCAGCTCAGAAATGCCACGGATCTCTTCCACTCTCAGGCCATTGACCAAAGTAAGTTGCATGGTGCTCAAAAACCATAAGGCAGGAAATCTGACCCTTGGATAGAAATGGCTCCAGAAGTCCATTAAATGTTTTGCAAATAATATAATATATCACAATCTTTCAAGTTAATTCCCAAAATGATTTTACAATTTTAACAAATATTCTGTGTACTACCCCCATGCTGTCCCTAATGTCCCTTTCTCATTCTGATAAATTACTTCTGTTTTTCTTCTTATCTCTGCTCACAAACCTATACATTACCAGGAGCACTGTTCAATTTGGTTTACTCATCTGTCTCTATTACTTGACTGTGGGCCGTTGAGAGGAGGAGCAAGGTGACGGAAGTGAGTCCCTAGCATGTGGTTGGCACATAACAGAAACCCTAATAAGCAGCTATTGGCAGCTCATGAATGTATGAGGGACTGTTTGCATCGCCTTCTCCACCTTCTGACCGCACTCCATTCCAAAAAGCAATCTTGCAAAAGAAGTAGAAATCACAGTGGAATCTTGAAGAATGGCTAGGTAGAAAAGTATGGGGAGACAAATCCAAGGAGAGAGAAGTTGATAGATTCAGTTGAGTGAAGGTAAAATTTGTCTTGAATTTTTTTATCCTGACATGATGAGTCCATATAACATCAAGCTTGGTCATTGCCAAGTCTGACCCATCCCATTCCCTAAAGGAATGTGTAAATTAGTAACTATTTTTTATGATTTCTGATGTGACATTTTATTAGTTGCTTACTCATTAATGAAAATCTGCCCTAACATCTGACATTGACTCTGGAAATTAGATCTTGTCTTACTATTTTCAAAGCACATATGAAGAGAAAAGAGGGAAAGAGGTCAATTAGAACACGCCAGATTTTCAGGGCGCCTGGGTGACTCAGCCAGTTAAGCGTCCGACTTCAGCTCAGGTCATCATCTCACGGTTCGGGGGTTCGAGCCCTGTGTTGGGCTCTGTGCTGACAGCTCAGAGCCTGGAGCCTGTCTTTTGATTCTGTGTCTGACCCTCCCCTGCTCCTGCTGTCTCCTTCTGTCTCTCCGTGGGGGGGAAAACACACATTAAAAGAACACACCAGATTTTCTACATTTCTACACTTATCAATGAAGTTTGAGGCTTCCTAAATGATGCCTGTGGGAAGCTATCCACTCCTTCTAGGGATGTTGCCACTGTTCACATGTTTGGGGGAGTCCCCTTTTGAACTGCCCTTCAGAACCCATACTATGCATTTTCTTTTTAATTCACTGATGACACATCTCCATCTGCTAAAGGTGGATCTGATTCTATGAAACTGCCAAAAGTTCTTTGGCATTAAGTCTGAAGATTAAAGTGAATCATCCAGTTGGCTAATATCATCTGGGTCAAATGGGAAGTGACTATAAAATCAAGAAGCTGTTTTTTTATACACACTGGAAATGGCCTGTGATGATAATTCCTAAGGAGTTATGTCAGAACTGTTATCAGCCCTATTAGCATTCAATAGAGCAAGTAAGCTCTATTTATCCATTGAAAAATCATTCTCATTATTTTATAGGAAGCTTTCTTAATAATCACTAGAAATTACTCAATAAAATGATAGGTTATATGTAACATTTATATAATACTAGAATACATAGAGAATTATATATATATATATATATAATATGCATATACACAAGCCCAATTAGCAAACTAAATTATTCTTTTCCAGCTCTTTTCAACTTTTTAAAAGATCCATATTATGCTTTTAAGTAAATGCCTCTGATGCATCATAAATTCCTAACTGGAAAATAATACAGATAATTATTTCATTATTCAATATTGTATCTTTAGACCAATGGGGCTTCCTTTATACTCTTTAACACTCGGCTATGTATTATCGTGTAGGATCGTCAGGGGCAAAAGACTGTTTAAACTATGCATAGTGTGCTGTGTATCACACTTTCTGTTCTTTGGCATTTCTAGCTATTAAAAATAAATTATGCTCTAAGGCAGAAAGTGATGCATTTTTCTAAAGTGTTGTGTGTCCTTTTTGCACAAATATATGTAAATAAATACATATATACATATGTATATAAGCAATATAAAATAATGTAATTCCCAAACTGTGACATTTTCTGCTAATGAATCTGAAGCAGTTGATTAAGACTCGACTTAAGCTGTGCCAACATGTTGTCTAAACGTATTTGAAAAGTATAGTTTTGGCTAAGTCATTTGGTATTACTGAGATCATGTATACAGTCTTCTTAAATTCTCATTAAGTAATTGACTTAACTTTACAATTGTAGTAGGGTCTATATATTCAGGTAACTTAATTTGCAATTTAATGGCATATAAATGTGGAGAACAGAATTATTAGAAACTTTGGACATGTCACCAGAAGCCAGATCAACAATACATGTCAGTCCCACTGGAAAAGTATTTCCTGGCATAAACTCAATATATGTTTCTTAAGTGCATAAAAAATGAGTGATTCCTTCCTTCACAACAATTTATTGTATTTATTGATCTTGGTTTAAGCACAAATCTGTACTGGTAAATTAAAACATTTTTTTATATCATGGAGAATTGCTGATCCATCCAAATGAGGTCGTGCCAGGGTGCTGGTAAAGCTTTGTAAACTGTGTAAAGAGCTCTTTGTTGAGAGTTGAGTATGATTTCTGGGAATGGTAAGATGTGGTGGGAAGACCAGGCCTTATTTTAGAAACAGAGTGCTAATGTTTTAATTAGAATTTGACCAGGTGATAGCAGATATACTTCTTTCCCACCTCAGAGTTTCCCTTCCAATTAAATGCTTAAAGAAACCAGAAGGAAATGCATCAGAGCTATGTGCTTGGGTGGGAATTGTGTCAAACTGAAGAACGCTGGCCCTGTCTAGTGAAGACAGTGAATGTTCTACCCTGGTTTCTACCTACCACATAGGAATGGGGGGAAAGGCCCCACATTTTGGACCTTAAAATTTTCAGACGAAGTCAAATCTAGACTTGTTTGTGACTGTGACATTCCTTTAGTGCTTTAAATGTTGGATTAAAAGAAAAAATATAGGGGCACCTGGGTGGCTCAGTCAGTTAAGTGTCCGGCTTCGGCTCAGGTCATGATCTCACGGTTCATGGGTTTGAGCCCCGCGTCGGGCTCTGTGCTGACAGCTCAGAGCCTGGAGCCTGCTTCAGATTCTGTGTCTCCTTCTCTCTCTGACCCTCCCCTGCTCTCACTGTCCTGTCTCTCAAAATTAAATTAAAAAAAATATATATATATAGTGTGTTAGTCAAAGTCAGGTCTGCTAGCCATGTATGTCTTACAGACAGCCAATTCACTCACCCTATCCTACACCTGTTTGGTGTTAGAGTGATTTCCTGTGTTTTCCTTATGTAGAAGTATAAATATTATAATCCACTTCGTCTGCAGCTATGCACAAGGCTGAAAGTCTATAGCCAAGCCCTAGATTTACTGCTGATATCTTTAGAAAATGCCCAGAAGGGTTCTCCTATTTTTCTCAACATGCTCTAAGGATAAATAGCCCGAAACAAAAAGACAAAGTATGTTGGCTCTTGTGAGCCTTGAAATGTTCAGGTCAGTTACTAAAATTAGGGTATGTTTCAAGTGAACAGGGTCTCCCTAAAGAAAGGCACAAGAGTGGGATTAAGTACTTTCATACTTGGTCTCAACTACTTTACTTCTTAGTGACTTGCTAAAAAAAGATCATCTCTCAGGGTTCCCCCACTGTCCCCACCAAAAAAATTGTACATTTACTCTTGTTTCTCTGTCTCTTTTTTTCACCATTCCAGACTAAATTGTGTGATTCCCCCTCCTCATTACCTATTTTCTGTTACCTTTGTAACCACACGGTCAAGAAGAAAAACAGGGATACTTTTCAGTTGACTAGGGTTATCTCTTAGAATATGAGGGTAAAAGCATAAACAAGGATTAAGTGCTAAATAAATCTACTCTGCTACCACACATTTCTGGTTTAAAAACTACATGTCATTGAATAATTTAGAATATGCTTATACCATCTGTTCCCTTGGGTATTGACATTATCCACGATAGCAAAATAATCACATGTTAAATAAATTCAAGCAACTGTCCTTTCATTCATAATAGCAATGACATTGGTTATTCAGATGACCGAACCTTTTTCTTTCTCCATGTAATTATGTTATTGATTTTCTCCTATCAGAAAGGAGAACAAGTGAGTACACGATTTTTCTTAAATAGAATATCAGTTCAGGAATTCAAACATTTCTTTTATGGAAATAAAAAATAAAGTGCAAACATATGCCATCTTTGAAGGTAACATTATGTAAGCTTTTGAGCATAATATTTGCTGTCTTTATCTACTTCTTTATGTAAATTCATAGAAGAAATGATCAGATTGTCTTATGCATATTTTAGAACTATGCCTTCAATTATCTTCTGGGATTCTGTTGTCTGTCTGGAAAGATATAGAGTATGCGTCTCTCTGCAAACCAAATGAGTTTACTTCAGAGTGGATATTGATTTTGTTCTCCCTGAGCTCTTACAACATTGCATGTCTGAACCACACACGATGTACTCTCTCACAATGACAGTAAATTTATCCATGTGTTTGAGTCTTTTTCTTCTAAAAAGTATTGTAAGCTTTATGAGGGCAGTGGCCGTTTGATTTTCCTTTTGTGTCTCTCGAAGTTTCCCACTCTGCCAGACTTTTCTAAGGGAAAAATAAATAATGAGTATATGACTTTTAATGCTGTAAAATAGAGGAAAGGGTTTTAAAAGTAGTTGCTTAAGTTAGCACATGCCGTACATGGTGAAAGCCAATGACTTCTTTTACCCACACCTAATGCAGGTATATAAACTGTCTCTTCTAGCTTAGGCTGCTCCTGTGTGAACCTTTGTGGCATTAGGGTGTGGCTGAAAGGGACTATGAGGACATTTTGAAAGCCTTTCCAACAAATGTCTTGTGCTTAATAGGCCTTTACTGCCAAGTAACCTTCCTTTATTGCTGTATTCTGTTCTTCCAGTTTTCTTTAAAATCACACCTCATCTCATAAGAGAGGGTAGAATTCGGAAAGGATCATTATTCTTTGCTAAACGTCTCTGAACCATGCATTAAATCATCTGTGCCTTCTTGGCTCTAGGCAAAATGATACCATAAATTCTTTCTCAGTCACAGTACCTTCTCTGAACGTTCTGTGAGTGCCCCCTCTTCAAACTGGGAGAGGGCTCTTGTTTGGTCAGGGAGTCTATAAAGGGAGAGTGAGCTCAAAGACCCCCATGCCTTGGCCAGGTTCTTCACCCATTTGACCTTCTTGCTTTTGTATTGAGCTTTTAACTTGCTGATTTCTCAATGAACTGTCTGTTATGTACATTTGTTGTTGGGAAACCACATTTGCATTCCTGATTTATATTCACTGTTTAATGTTTCCCACAGGTTACACTGCCTTGGTTCAAGTAAATGGGTTTTTCATATGAAAAAATATTCATATTCAATTTAATATCTGAATGATATTCCAAGATGCTACCTATCGGTTTTTTTGACTTCTCTTTCATAAAGCATTCAGTCTCATTAATAAAAATGTCTAGTCCCAAAGCATTTGCATTTCTCAGTTTACACAAAATTAGTCATAATCTCCCTATTACTTGGTAAATCAGGTAAAGGCCATAAAATAGCATTTTTAAAAATTTTGGTAAGGTATTTGAAAAAGTCTCTTGTGTTATAGTTGCAAGGATAGTGGATATATGAGCAAGATGAAAATGCACTTAAATGGATTTATCACCAGTTGAACAACGTGGATGAGCAATATTGAATAAAGAATAAATGATTGCCTAGATGGAAAATTAATTCATCCATTCAGATGTACAGAAAAATGACTTGAAAGTGACTATGAATACACTGGAATGCAGGTCAGGAACAACAGTTATTTATTTTTGCTAATAAAACTGACTGCAATTTCAAATTCATAATTAATCTGAACCGGATAGTGGAATCTTAAAAGAAATGGTTCATGAATTAAGAACGTGAGGAAAATTATCTTAAATCTCATTTATAGATTTACAATGAACAGGGAAATGGAGATGATTATCTCTTCTGCCCCCTGAATAGTCCTATCACACCTGAAATGTTGCGTAATTTCAGATATAACACTTAAAGAGGAATCGCCAAGCAGGGATAAGTCCAAAAGCAAGATAGAGACAATCAAAAGAACTTTGATCAAGTGACCTAGAAAAGGGAAGATGGAAGCTGTCTTTAGCTGATCACCAGGCTGTCATATTAAAAAAAAACAATTATGCCTGTTTTGGAATGATTCCATATCTGCAGTCAACAGACAGTACTTCTACAAAGGTGAAGTTTAGTTCGGTAGAATAACTTTACAAGTATGGCTCAAAGTAAGCAAGCTGTGCCATGAAACGGGGTGGTCCTCATACCAGGATGCACTCACCCAAGAGCAGATTCTGCTTCTCCCTGGAGAGTGTTCATGCATTAGAAGGTTGCATTTCCAATCACTATAATGAATATTTCAATTATGAGAGCAGATGATATGAAAAGTTCTTAGCATAGTGCCTGATGACATCAATGAAATGCTCAGTATGTATGAGCTATAATTGTTAGTGGTAAAGACTAATCCATGAATTTGTAACTGACAATTTGTCTGAGGGGAATAGGAAACAGTAACTAAAAATTTAGTTCATCTTCTGTTGCTAAATAATTAAAGTAACAATTAAAGGCCTATGGTATGTGTTTATTGATACACTCTTAATTTGTTACCACTTTCTGTTTCCTGTAATTGCCTTTACATTCTATGTTACCTGGGTTGTGGATTTATTCATCAAATTTAACAGGAAAAGTCTAAGCAGTCAGTAAATCACAGTTGCTTATATTAAGTTATCTAGTGACTAACAAAGGAAGGAATCACATCAGAAAAAAATGTGTATCTTCCATTAATTAAGAGAAATGCTTCAATTTATGGACTTGCAGAATCTTAATAACAGTAATATTCTAGCTCATATTATCTTCTTTGGATTTTTTTCTCAGGTGATAGATTTGTTTCTCAGGATTGCAGCTGATACCTGTTGAAGTCATTCACTAATTTACTCACTTATTAATCAACAAATAATGTGCCCAGCACCATCTCAGCCTGCACCTGCATCCTCACCTCTGTATCGTCTCCTTTTCGCTTTCTTTCCTTTTGAATTAGTCACCACAGGAAGAGCAGCCCCTCAATATTTCATATCCCCAGATCCTGACCCCAAGGTCCCTATCCCTGAACTCCTTGTGTCCCTTCCCTGCTGCATTTCTCTCCCTATCACCTCTCTTATTTATATCATTTACCTGTATGTCCATCTACCTGCCTCTTCTGGAATGTCCATTCCAGGAAGGCAGGAATATTTGTCTGTTTTATTTGCTCCCAGATTCCCAACACCTAGAATAGTGACTTGATAAATATTTGTTCAGTGAATGAATAAAGCTTAATTAAATGTCATGGAAGCTGATATTAGAAAGGTGCCATTTATCCTCCTGGGTTACCTAACCCATTTTTGGAGTGCAGGGTTATAAACCAAAGTTGCTTAGCTTCAAAACCCACATTCTCATTCTTAATCTCTCATTCAGTTACAAAGAACTCCAGAACTACCCTGCTATATGGATTTGAATACAAGGGGATAATTTTTGTTATTTTTGAGTTTAAGAGAATATCCAGGTCAATGTTTATCTACCTGACCCTATCTATACGGATCACTCCTTTACATTATTTCCTCTCTGGATTTATTCAGTCTGGTTAAATCTATCATGCATTTCCCTATTATCTCTTATTTCTTGAGCATCAATGCAGACCCTAGAAAAAGTGGAATGCAGTGATAGATTTGGAGGAACAGTAATGGGTAAGACTGAGTCTTTGCCTTTGAGCTGTTTTCAGTCTACTGGCCAAGCCAGTTTTGTATGTATACAGTCTCAGAGCCAGATGACAACCAGATAATTTATAATCTAAACAGTGATACTTTTGAGAATAAAAGAAAGCACTCTTTAATAATCACATTGGGACAACAGCATATATTCTTCAGGAAAACTGGATAATATGGACCCCAAGTTTTAAAAAGTTAATAAAGATAAAACATGAGTGCAAGTCCTTTTTGTAACACATAGTTACTGGGCATCTACTCTATGTAGAACAACGTACCAGGCCCTCTAGAGAATTCAAAGATCAGTGAGACCTGGATCAGCCTATCTTGTGGCTCATAACCCACTTGAGGAGGAAGATCATTAACAACACAATATAAAGAAGTAAATAATGGTATAGTCTGAATGTCAGCTTCATGTGATATTAGTCAACCACAAGGTTTCACATGGGATCACCAATGCTGTACTGCTTTACATTCCTTTCTCATAGGTGGTCGTTTGAAATGCATCCTGTCATGATGCATCAACTGCACATTGAATGGATTATGTGACTTTTCTAGTTAGGACTCACGCCATTCACTCCGTCTGTATTTAGAGTAGATGTCTAACTCATGCCGGCTAGCTGGCCGACAGCCACCTGACTGAAGTAGAAGAATGAATGATGTATTTTTTAAACAATTATCTAGCAACCAGATATAGAGCAATCTTTGCAAAGACACTTCCTCTTTGCTTGTCCAACCAGTCTCTTTGCTTGACCAAAAAGAAGACAAACTTACAGCATGATTATTTTTCATCTTCAGATTTTATAGTGATATAAGACATTTGGTTATTTGGAAATAAGCTTAAAAGTGCTTTAATTCTTTCCACTGGTTCTTACTGTTGGAAATACTTTTGCAGCTGAATTTTGGCAACACTGTGTATCTTGGCAAGTAGACTGTGCTTTTTAAGGATGAAAGTGTGGGAAGTAGTATAGGACATCTGTTGAAGAAGTCATGTTGTCAAAGCCCAGTATGTATATTAAACTCATTTGTTTCCATTTTCATACCGTTTAAAGCAAAATGTCACTCCATTTAACATTCAAACAGTTTATAAAAATACTTGGAGATATGAATTGTGTGGGACTACCTGGAACTTCAGTGAATGAGCATCATTTTATTCCGTTGGTTTTATTGCTACTTTAACTCACCCTAAACTTTGGATATGTAATGAGTTTCTTAAGATAAGATTATCAGTGGTCATAGGCTTTTATTGGGAGTGAAATTGAAACTAACAGAATTTCCTGTCCCTGGATTAAACAAAACTGAGAACAAACAGAAATAACTTAGCTTCTTTCTTTCCTGACTTCTAAGGTATTATTAATACTTGGCCCAAGTACTCTTCTCCCTTATTGCAGAGAGTTTAATAAATTTAACTTTATGTGATCAGTAGGTTTATGCTGGGATTTTGAAGAATTGACAGTTAGGAAATAAAATAAGATTTTGAGAGCAATTGCTTCCAATGGGGACTCTACTAGATATATAAAACTTTTTTAGGGAGCTGAGAACCTAGGGTTCATTCATCCCCAAATTGCCTTCTTTTGAAATGAAGCAGTTAATTGATTTAAATAAAAGTTATCCTTGTTGTTAAGATGAGTTAAGCCTGCTTAACTGATCTATAGGATTTCAGTTTTTTAAATTCTAAAAGGCATAACATTAAGTCTTGTTGGTTTTCACAATCTGAGGAATTGAGTCATGGTAATAAAACTTCTAATAGAATATTAATTTATACACCATAATGCTATCCCTGTCATTTATAAGTGAAGATATAGCTGGTCTAAGAACAACACCCATTCCATGTGACTCCTATTTGCTAGATGACTCTATTTAAGAAGCCAAATTATAGATCCGAAGGTTGTTTGTGAATGTCCATCAGATTAGGGGAAGTTATAGCATCTTAAGGAAGTATGTAGCTTTTTCACTATTTCCTATATTTCACTTTATAATTATTCTTTAAGAATTTCTTATGTAAACAAGTCAACTAGATGAGAATACTCAAAACTCTTGTTATCATAAATAATTTTTCCATGTTACCAAGAACACTATCCCCTCTATTTACATTTACAGGTACTTTATCATCCTTTATTTTAGTACATTTTCAAAGTCCTATCATTGCCAAAGTTTACAGATATATTTTCATTGAAATATAGTTCCTAGTATTCATTGAAATATATTTCCTAATAATAAATAAGAGGGCACCTTAATGGTTTAAGTTTTTGAAAGCAGTTTGATGGCCTATGAATCTCCTCTACACTGTGATTTCTTATTAGCTTTAGTCTAAAAGGATACCCATATTTTAGGACCTGCTTTATCTCTGAGAACTATATTCTCTTTAGTTCACTAATCAAATCAGAATGATTCTTTGCTACTTCTACAGCTGTATATGAAATATACTAAAGATGCCACAGACACCAAACACAAAGAAAAATTCATCAGTATTTCTATTATTTTCTATATAATTTGCTAATTGATCACAATCAGTAATTTTTATTTTTGTTTATAGAATACAGGTTTTAAAATTTTAATGACAATCTCATTTTTGTTATTAAAACAGTAACACAAGAGACATTCCAGGGGTGACTGGGTGGTTCATTTGGTTAAGTGTCCAACTCTTGATTTTGGCTCAAGTCCTGAACTTAGGGTTCAAGAGATCAAACCCCACAGGCTATATGTTTGTTGACAGTACAGAGCCTGCTTGGGATTCTCTCTCTCCCTGTCTCACTGCCTCTCCCCACCGACACACGCGCGCACACACACACACACACACACACACACATGCGCACCCACTTTCTCTCTCATTCTTAAAATAAATAAGTTAACTTTAAAAAAGGAAAGACATTCTAGAATATTTAGATAATAATAACAGGAGAGAAGAATAAAATTAAAATCATACATTTTTTTCCTATTCCGGTATTTATTTATTTATTTATTTAAACTTTATTAATTTCTGAGAGACAGAGTATGAGTGGGGGAGGGGCAGAGAGAGAAGGGGACACAGAATCTGAAACAGCCTCCAGGTTCTGAGCTGTCAGCACAGAGCCTGATGTGGCGCTTGACTCATTGACTCTGATGAGCCAAAGTTGAACGCTCAACTGACTGAGCCACCCAGGCACCCCCTATTCAAGTATTTTTTAAATATTCATTGTTTATTATTTTTATTCTCTGTTTTTCAATGCATGAATATCTTTTACCCTGGTTAAAAGTAATTCCATTCTATTATACTGTCTTATGACCTAATTTTTTTTTACTAATTTAATGTTTATGAATACTTCTCTCTGTCTTTAAGTATTATTTTAAAACATAATTAATTCCCATAATGTCACATGAGATACATTGTTATCATAAGTTCCCATGAAGAATGCCATATACTCTATCCATACTTTACTGACAATTGAGAGCAAATGTTGGCATCATAAAAATTCTGAGAATTCCTGCTTCCTTATAAAATATTGCCTGTCTGTCTTTATTTTACCTAGAACTTTCTAAATGTATATGGCTATAGAATTCATGTTATTTATTAGCATATCTTTGTATAGACTTAAAAAAGTTTTTTTACCGCAATCACTTTAATGGGTTTATAATACTTACATTGGGTGGATATTCCATATTTTCTTTAAGCATTTGGACATTAAGGATATTTTACTATTTTGGAAAACACTGTGGACTTTGGGAATTCCCTTCTGATTGAAGCCATTCTGTACAAGCTGTGTGAGATATTATATGTTCAGTATTTAAGAAGTGGGTTATCTGAAAAGCTAAATGTATTCAACTGTGGCTAATCCTTAGTAGGATAAGATTGATTAATTGATTTTGAATTTGCCTGTTATGTTCTCAAAGCATAGAACATGATAAAATAAACGCAAAATCTCGAGATGATTCAAGTAGTAGAATAACTAGCTTTGATAATTTTTATTTATTTAACTGAAACTCTCTACCCAGACAGACACATCTCCATCACCTCCAACTAAAATCCATATATGTCCATCACTCCCTAAGAGAGAGACATTGCTCTCATATTATGGTGGGTTCTCTTTGTTCACTATTTCTGTTTACTAGTGTATATTGAATTGTTCCATGATTTCCAATGTATTTCAATATCTAATTGTATTATTATTTTAGGAAAGTGGCTAAAGTGA
>NC_043705.1:41051585-41058422 GCF_006229205.1 Suricata suricatta | reverse complement strand
AAGAACCTGGATTGCTGAGAACAGATGTGGACCCCAGGATTATTGCTCTCCCATGTGGGCAAGGCAGAAAACACCAATGTGGAAAGGGAGGGAGTCCTTCCCATCCAGGAGCAAGGGGAAATGATTCAGTCAGCTCTTACTCTCTGACATGGTCATGACAGATGACATCCTTATGTCCTGAAAGAATTCCTCCAGCTTTTCAAATTGCCAAACTCAGGCCAGGTTAGATATAACAGCTGAAAGAATTATCCTTAGTAAATACTGGAAATATTAGAAAAGTCCTGTGGCCTCAAACATTACCTGCAATCAGTTTTTAATTGCTCTTAAGGACAATATCAGCATCACAATTTCTAATATACTGAAAAATATTGGTGATCTCGATAGTCTAGTGTAATACCTGCTCTCGGTGGAATGTTCCCAAGATCTTAGAATCATGAGGGTGATGAGTGACACCATCCTCATCCCACCACAGAAATCCCAGCAGGCAAAAGCAAATGGAGCACCAGTGGGTGAGCCCGCCCTTCCTTAGTGAGACTGTAGCCCTGTTTTGCTGTAAACCTGTTAGACTGTGGTTCTAATCCGTAGATGAGGTCAGGTTCTCTGATTGGCGTGTTCTTAGTTTTCTAAATGAAAAGTCCCCAACTACCTCTGCTCAGCCTCAGAGAAAGGGAATATCAGAAGACAGGACGATTTGAGTGTGCTTCAGAGGCAGCTCCCTGCTGACTGGATGGTGTTCCACAAATTCTAGATTCTTGGCAGAGTGGATTTTAGCAGTAATCTTTCCTCACCCCAATTTAAGTACAAGTAATCCCCGTGAGGCCTTGCCAGGATCATGGTAAATCATTGACCAGGTGCAAGCAAAAATGTCCCTGCTAAGAAAACCAAGGAATTTTACCCATCACAGGACACATATTTCCCTCTCATAAAGGTTTATGTCTTACCTTTCTTTTATTATTTTTATATTCACCCTTTTTAGGAAATTAATATGTGAAGCAGCTCTTCTCCTCTAATACTCAACAAAGACCCCTAACTTATCTTACAGATAAAGATACTTTACATTTGTTTTAAGAAAAAGCAGTAGGTCCTAGGGCCTCTTAAATTAAAAAACTATGAATTTTTCATAGTTGTATATCACAATTAAGTGGTAGTCATTAATCACTACCTCCACATTGTGAAATTATGTGACTTGCCCCAAATTAAGAAATACTACCTAAGAAAAATATACTGAAAAGTAGAAACATAGCAGGGACTCCCTCCCTGTTTTATCTTCTTTAAATATGGGCATTAAGCAAAAAATTCTTCTGTGTTTTACTTGGGTTTTCTTTCATTTTGATGTAGAGTCCAGACTTCTGGCTGGTAGATTTCAGTTCAAATAGGCTCTTTTTACTTTAGCAGGCATCTTAGTAACAGTTTCATATTAGCAAGGAACTTTTCTCAATCAGCAGGCATTTTGGAGAGCCGGCTTTAACCATCAAGAGATAGCATTGGTGGGGAAATGGACATCTTTATGCAGGCCTTGTAAGAGTGAAAATTTCTATAGCCTGTTAAAGGGGAAAATACATGCAGTTTGCGATCTAACATCCTTTATAAAATAAAAGTACCAAGGAGTAAAATTATATTTACCAAGCTACTGTTTATAGAAGCCCAAACTTATAGGTCTGTCAGTAAAGGATTTGCTGAACAAATTCCATTCAATGGAATCTTATGTAACTATTAAAAAAGAACATTCTAGATCTCTATGCATTTACTGAAAGACTGTTGATGATTGTTTAAGTACAAAAATACTTATAGAGGATTATGTATAGTGTAAGTCTAATTTGTGCAAAAAAAGGATTTATGTCTCAGTGTGTGTTTGTGTATGTATTATGTGTCTACATATACATTGAAATAATTAGCATAAAGAATAGGTAGGATTAATAGGAAGGAAAGGATAGTAAACATTTTTATTTATGCACCTCTGTGTCATTTGAGATGTTAAAGTGAGCATGCATCATTTTATAATAAAACAGTATAAAAAGAGACTCATTGGATAGAAATATTTATTGTGAAATGGAACATTGTCTTCCCTTTTGAACTTGAAGAAATTCTGAATTTACATGATGTATGTATTTCAACCCTTAAAGTGTCTGAATTTGGCCACTACACATACAGTGCTCTCTCTTAGCAACTTTGTGTTTACTCAGGTCCCAGACTCTGAAATAAATAGTTTGTGTTTATTCAAATCCTGTATAAGAAATAATTTTCAAATATAAAATTCCCCTTCACAGTACTCTGAAGTCCTCCTGTCTGTAGGCACCCAGGGCCTCAGTGGTTTTGTTGCTATAACACTAGGAAATGGGGCAAGGACTGGTGAAGGACGGTATCATTTACAATTTCTTCAGTTTGTCACTAGCACTGTTATGAAAAACTGACATGCAAACAATTGTTAAAGAATTTCCTATCTCTTTTTCCATCAGTCTGAATCCAGTGAGCAGACATTTCTTAGAGAATGTTTCTAATAAGAAAAATAAAATCAGTATCAAAGTCAAAGTGTTAGTGTTGTAAAGACCTTAGCCTACAACATTTAGGTCCCTGAGAGGCTGAGTTCCGTTCTATTGTGAACAGTAATTTATGAATGAGAACCCACAATTTTTGACCAGAAAATTGGAAAACCACTCATAAGCATTTCCATGTGCCCATCTCAATTTTTACGTATAATGTCTCGTATGTACAAATAATAAATTTGTAAAAAATTTAGCAATTTATCCCATTTGAAAATATACAAAATAATGGTTTATTTTCTCCTTATCAGATGCATGCTCAGTGTATAGGTAAATAACTGATTTCCCAATCACTGTTACATTGGGTTGATGTTCTTTTAGACATTAGACACAAATGGATTAAACCTTGCTGCCTACTCAGAAATTTGGTTTGAGTGGAGATGGGGTTTTGTGGAGCTACAGAATTTCTACTTCATCTGCTCAGCCAATAATTGGTCAGAGCATGACTCTGGTTAGAAATAAGCAACAAGCTTCCTGTATCCATGAACAGAAAACAAGGTAGCGCGAGTAGCCTGGGAGAAGCACACGTTTACTTTTGAAGAGAACCAGCACCCGGCGACCAGTGAGCAGCATATGTCTGAAATCTATTATCTGACATGTTCTTTCCAGCGTTCCCAGGAATGCTGGTCTGACTACTAAGATTTGTTTTACTCCCTGCCTTTTGGATAAAATGAGTTTGCCAACCAGCTGTGAGTACCTAACGCTGGGGAAGGTGGCTAGATTCCGAAGCCCTTATATTCATGGATCGCCTTATGCAATCAACAAGCCAATTGATATTAAGCCACAGAGGAGACGGTAACTGCTTTCCTTTCTTCTAGCTGTTTGTCAGTGAAATTGTGTTTTGTTACCCTTTGGTAGCTGCTTTGGAGGTCTGCTGAGGTGGGAGGGTCAGGGTGAGAGATTAATTTTAGAATTCAGCATACTGAATAGTTAGAAAAAAATTAACCAAAGAGAAAAGCTGGAAAATAGTCTTTGCTGTTTGACAAAAGCTGATCTGGTTTCAGAGTCTGTAGATTTTAAGGTTTTGAAACATTGTTAGTGCTTGTATGACCATCAGAATCATCCATAATGAATACATGAAAGAGGGTTTAGCCGAATAATGGGTATATTTACTAATGGCTCTTATTGCCAAATACCCAGTATCTCATGATCTATCCATAACATTCCTCAAGGCCAATGTGCAATAAATATGTTAAAATTCCCCTAAAAGCATTAATTTTCATCCAGTCACTGTGGAGGCCAGGATAGGGTTAGATATTTTTCCTCCAAAGAAAAATGTCATTTGTAGATCAGTGTTCCACGGTTCTGCTAACTCTATACACCTCCACACCACACATACATGTGTGCATATGCACGTTCATGCAAACACACACACACACACACACACACACACACACACACACACACCACCACCACCACCACCACCACCACACCGGCATACTCAGGCCATGTAATAAGGAAACTCAAAGTTGAGCTCAGTGATTTCATGAAAAGGAAAGCGGGTGTGCACTAAGTAAACCCCTTCTGTCTTCCATCCTTGTTATGCAGTGTCAGAACAGGAATGATATATTTGATTCATGGCTTCCAAAATCACCCCTTTTTTTCACCATTTGACAATGAACATCAGAAGCATTTTATAAGAATGTTCAGTTCTCTCTGAAAATGCCACTTCTCCTGAAGTTGATGAATTCTAGGAAGAAAAATCCAAAATTCTAAAAGTAACATATTTTGCTTGAAGATTATCATTATCATCTTACTCTTCTACTTTTCTGGTTGTAATCACACACACACACACACACACACACACACACACACACACACACAGAGAAAGAGTATATGTTTTGTCAGGTTTGACCTGGTTATAAACATGAAGTAACATCCAGATGTTTGATTGATTAAAAAATAGTTGTCCAAACTTTCAGAAATGCCTTGGATTAGTTTTTCAATTGAAGGGGAAAAAAGGTTTTGTGATTTTACGGGAATGACCTTTTTAAATGTTTTTGATGGGAAATATTTTCTCTTTTTCCCAGATATCAAGATTTTTCTGTTCAGTTCTAGCAGCATCTGAATTTGTACCATACTAGGGGCAGCTACCAACTATTTTAATATACTGTAGGAAATCACGTCCTGAGACACAGGACATGGCTCAGTTGCTGTCTCCTTACTCTCTTCTGCAATTAATGATGTGACACAACAAACCCTGTAAGGTGCCAAGTTCATGTGTAGATGCTATGTCCCTGTTCATTTTATGTTATTTTTTCTGCTTAAAAGTAGTCAGCTTTCTATAGAAGGAGGAGAATTCTGTGTTTATGTAAACCGATGTGTGTGTGCATATAACGTGGACTATTAGCATATTGTGTCACACCCAGGCAACTTCAGACCTACTCCCAATCAGTTTGGACATTGAACATCACATCGTATTTTGACAAGCAAATATTTTTGTCAGGCATTTGGCAATTACCAGCATTTTGTAGCAAGAAGACTTCTTGAAAATGGCAGGTCCAACTTTTCTTTTAACAAGTACATTGCTTATAAAGAGAGAGTAAATAAAATAGATGCCTTTTTTTGGAGATGTATGTAATTATTAAATCATTATATCAGGAGATTTTATCCCATGGAAGTATAACAACAAACATGTAATTAAAATTTGGTTGGAAAGGGTGGATGAATAAATGAAGATCCAAATCAGAGAGAATGTATTTTTATCGTATAGCGCATTTAAGTTCTATATTTCAAAATCTTTATTTGAACTTTTTTTCTAGTCTGCTAAGAAAATAATACCCCTGGAATGGTGGTAGGTTATCGTCCTAGATTCCCTAAAATCTACCCCAAATTAAATGGTTAATTACGTTTTTAGAAGTGCTTGCTGAGATTTATCTGAGATTTGTCTAAAACAGCATGTTTGAATTTATTTCCGTGTAGTCACAGTTGTGGTCTTTGGCAGAAAGGACGTTGCTTTCTTAATTACTAATAGTACAGAATAAAGGAAGAAGGAAGGAAGGAAGGAAGGAAGGAAGGAAGGAAGGAAGGAAGGAAGGAAGGAAGAGAAAAAGAAAGAAATCTAAAGAGGGACTATGTTGATGTTGTAACCTATTCAATGAAGCATACAATTTAGGTAATAAATAGAAATTTGACTTTTCACTAAATTGGGAGAAAAAAGAAGGAAGTCTAACCATCTATGCAAAATATAGCTCAATTAAAATCCAAAGGCATCCTTATTTATAATGCCTTAATGAAAGAACACTATGTTTCCTTGGAACACATGGAAATAATTTCCAAATTAAAAATTAGCTATATTAGAAGTGTGACCACATGGTCATTTAATACTTATTAATTTTTATTTCAAGCATCAGTGAAGACATTAACAATGCAGTTAACACAACTAAATCTTAATTAAGCTCAGTGTTGAAGAGAATGGCAGTCCTACCATCTGTGATCCTAAGGATTTTTTTGTATTCTTGAGTTCAATTTTTTTCCTTTTAATTGCTTTTGATTCTGTAAACTCTAGAACTCTCTTTTTACTCCTGAAAGAAATATAATTTTCTTTAAATTTTATAAAATTTTGATGTACTGGGACTCCTGGATGTCTCAATCAGTTAAACATCTGACTTTAGTTCAGGTCATGACCTCAAAGCTCATGAGTTTGAGCTCCCCGTCAGGCTCTGTGCTGACAGCTCAAAGCCTGGAGTCTGGTTCCGACTCTGTATCTCCCTCTCCCTCTTCCCCTCTTCCACTTGTTCTCTATTTCTCTCTCTCAAAACTGAAATTAAAAAAAAAATTTTTGATGTCTTAATTTTAATACATTGGGACTGAGTAGCCAGATTTAATCTGGCTCTTTGACTCCCTCCTCACCCCAAGCTGCAGGTTTTTGAGCATGTAGATCATGTCTTGTTCATGATTATCATGTCTTGTTTAGTACCCAGGAAAGAGCCCAGCATAGAGCAGATGATAAATACTTGTTTAATAAATGATGAGGAAGTGTGTTACTCATCTTGGCACAGGCATATATAGCACTTCCCTGGGTGCCACTGTACAAGGTCTTTGGCAAGACTTTGCCATTGCTATTCTCCTGGATCAGTTGTGTTCTCTTTCCTTATTTACCTACAGAAGCTGCCTACAGACTGACTTTAGATCACTGGCTTAAGTGGTTGGGGGTCACAGCTTTTGTTATTACCAGTTCAGCAAAGCAGAATTTGGAGGTCATTTCTGTATTCATAAGTTTATGTGTATATATATATATATATATATATATATATGTATGTATGTATGTGTGTGTGTATATATATATATGTATGTA
>NC_043705.1:41008667-41051485 GCF_006229205.1 Suricata suricatta | reverse complement strand
GTATACTTCTTGGTTTTTTTTGAGAGAGAGAGACAGCAGGAGCAGGGGAGGGTCAGAGAGAGAGAGGGAGACACAGAATCAGAAGACAGGCTCCAGGCTCTGAGCTGTCAGCACAGAGCCCGACGCAGGGATCAAACCCACAAACTGTGAGATCATGACCTGAGCCAAAGCCGGATGCTTAACTGACTGAGCCCTCCAGGAGCCCTGGTTGGGGTATACTTCAAAGGTCCTCAGAAGCTATATATATATATATATATATATATATATATAATCTCCAGACTATTGATAGTTTTAATATATTCATGAAAGCACTTTCTCTTCTCTTTTTCATGATAACCAATAGATAAATGCTATCTTCACCTAGTTAAAAATATAGACACCTGTCATGCTTTTGAAATGGTCTAAAATATTCTGTGATTCAACCTGTCCGGATTGTCTGATTTGTCTGAATTAGTGGCTTTATTGCATTGTCAGGGCCTATTATTCTTTCAGTAGAGGTACTACTAAGATTTCATTACAGAGAGCAGAATAAATGATCTAATACATTCTTATAGCTCCAGGCCAGGTGCTAAACATTGATTTACCTTTCAAAGCGAAGTGAAAAATACTAGGTGAAATTACACAGAAGATAACAAACATTAAGTGGTCATCCTATTGACCTGGTGTCATGAAGCTCTGCTGGACCCTCACCACCCATCCCCACAACTACATGCATGGGCCCACTGACTGCATTCTCATAATGAACCTCAATTATTTGTATATTTTCTGTCATTCTTCCTCTTTAAGAGTGGCATGATGGGAACAGCTGTTTTAGGAAGAATAGTTTGGCAGTGGCATGCAAAATAAATTGAAATGGTAAAGACTTAAGCCCTATCCTAGTAGAGGCAAGTGGTGTAAAATCTTAATAGGGACAGTTTCATTGCCATTACAAAATGTATAAATATGTGATTACAATTGTGAAGACTGCTCAAAAAGAGGCAAGAGCCCAATAAGAGTATATGAATAGGTACCTAACAGAGTCTAAGCATTTGAAAAATGTTCCCCAGGGGATGATGAGGCCTGAAGATGAGCAACATGTTCTATGGAAAACTGTGTGAACCAAGCCCTGATGGAAACATTAAAGAAACTATAAAGATCAGATGTCTGACATATAATGACACAGGGAGGGAGAGAGTAACAAAAATAAAGTGGAGAAGGGAGGAAGGCAGATGACTCTTTTTAAAAAGCGAATCAACTGAATAATTTTTTATTTCACTTTGGAGAGAAACAGTAACTTCTTACTTAATTTAATTTAATTTATTCACTGGAAGTGCAATTAAAAAGAAAATTATTGGTGTCTTAATTGTAATTAAGGATTTTAAAACATTGAAATAAGCAGTAGGTAGTACCTTCCAACTGAAGTTTAAAAAGGTCAACTTTCCAATCCATTGCCCACTGCAAGGGATAAATAAAAATGGTCATGAATGTTAACCTTTGTCCCTCTGCCCTCACCCACCACCTACCTGTACCTGTGCCAAAAAGAGTGGAATAGGACTATTTACAATACCTATGATGTTTACTGCCAGTAAAGTACAGGAGACTACATGTAATCACAGTGACCCTCATGTGTTTATCACGTTTCTACATCCAGTTAGAGAGGTTAAATTACTTAACAACACTTTGCCTTTGTTCTGTTGTTGTTCTGTTGCTATTATTGTTTCTAGTTTTCCATAACTTTGCTCTTGCACTGAATACAATTATTTATACAGGTAAAGTGGTGCTGGGAAAGGAACATTTCTATTATCACTTTTAATTTTACTTTGTAAACTGTGGTAAACGAAGTAGTGAATTCTGACAAAGCACTCCAGGTTTAGGGTAGCACCTTGTTATCAAATAGTTTATGTATTAGTATGGAATATCTGAAAGAAGCAAAAGCAGAAAAGAGCAGTGGCCAGTCAGTCTACCTGAAGCTTTTAAACAAGAGTGATGACCTTGGACTGGATCCATAATGCCTTGTTTTCTACAACCCTAAAAGGAAAGGTACTTCAGCAAAGATAGTTCTGCCACCAGTGGTGGGGGGAGGTACCCTGGAGAGAAGGTTGATAAGAAGGAAGTTGTAAGTGTTCAAGAGAAAGATACTCAGCTTCCCAGACAAGGTGGAATGTGTTCTGAAGTTTGAAAGATTATTGGTACTCCATTCATGTGATTCTTGGTAGGACATGGCATTCCTCACTCTTCAGTCCTTAACATCTCCAGGGAAACTGTCCCTAAACATGCAAACTATGTTAAGCATCTATTTATATACTTTTATTGCACCATTATCTTCTTTTTAGCTGCTTTCACAACTATAATCACATATTTATGTATTTTGTTGGTCTCAGAGCCTCCTTACACATTCAATTACGAGACCATGGGCACGAGGTCTAAGCCTGTGTTCTAAATCACCATGTGTCAAATGCTTTGTACAGCACCTGACATATAATAGGAATTCAAAGAATTTTTGTGAAATTTGTTTTTCCTACTAGGAATAAGAAAGCAATCAGAGACAGTTAAATACGTGCATACCTTTTAGAAAAACATATTTTATCCATTTTAGCAACTTCCAAATGTGCATCTCAAGCCCTGACCACTTTTCTCATTTAAACTTGTATGACACTCACTACCTCAAATTTTCATCAGGGTGTTTTCATGGCCAAAATTCAACTCACTGTCTTACTCTTAAAATCTATCTATTCCTTTTCTTCTGTTGCTTGGTTAGAAACATTATTGATTAGGGCACCTGGGTAACTCAGTTGGTTAAGTGTCCAACGTAGGCTCAGGTCATGATCTCAGGGTCTGTGAGTTCAAGCCCTGTGTTGGGTTCTGTACTGATAGCTCAGAGCCTGGAGCCTGCTTCAGACTCTGTGTCTCGCTCTCTCTCTGCACCTTCCCCACTTGTGCTCTGTCTCACTCTGTCTCTCAAAAATAAACAAATGTTAAAATTGTTTTTTAAAAAGACACATTAATCAATTACTATATGCTTATTCAAACTAGAAACACAAGAGTTATTCTCTCTTGCCTTTATCCCAGCTCCCTCCATCATCACTGAGTTCCATTTATCTCTAATTGAATTCTTCTCTCAGTCACTTCCCCTCTGTCTTAACTACTCCTGTTTACTAATGATAATCTACTATTATGGCTTCTTTTTTAAAAAAATTTATTCATTTATTTTGAAACACAGAGAGAGGGAGAGAATGAGCACAGTGCAGGAGGGGCGAGGAGAGAGGGGAAGAGAGAGAATCCCAAGAGAAGCCCCAAGATGTGGAGCTCCATCTCATTACTGTGAGATCATGACTGAGCTGAAATCAAAAGTCAGATGCTTAAACAGCTGAGCCACCGAGGTGCCCCTACTATCAGAGCTTCTTAAGTGATCTTTACATCACTGGTTCCATAGAATCCACCTAGGAGGGCTATATGTGTGTTTGTTGGATTCTTTTCATTGGTACAGTGGTATTCACTTTCCTATAATACCAGTATAATATAACAAAACACTTTGGGTGGTAGATATTCAGTTCTAAAGGTCTTTAATTGACCCTAAGTATAAAAATGAAAATTCTCCCTCTCTGGTGTGTGTGTGTGTGTGTGTGTGTGTGTGTGTGTGTGTGTGTGCTTTCTGAGCAATGACTGAATTAGAAAACACTGAATTTGCTTAACGCACATGATTAAAACATTTAAAATTCCTCTAAGGTTTCTTGAAATTTGAACTTATGATTGTATGAGAATTCACCGTAAATCATCTCACAATTATGTAGCTTTCAATTTGTCATAATTGAGAGCTCACATGAGAGATTACTGTAAGTTTGTGGCATTTAGTCATTGATTTTTAATCCAGGCAAAATCTATAAAAAATGTGTTTATAGATAGCTACAGAAGTTTTAAAGTCTATTGAACAGTCACAAATTATTCAGCTTGCCCTTATGATAGGCATACAATTTTCCTAAATATGCAATTTCCTTCTGACTCCCACCGCTTTGACTCAAAATATGTAATTTTGTTTGTACTGTTATCTCTGAACAATACATAATGATGTCCTATGTAAGGTGAGCTATAAGATAAGTGGTGTTACCATGGTAACTACTCTTGTATATAACAAGGACATCAAACGTGCCAGCAGTTTTCTGTTGTCTTTGAGTTTGTCTTTTTTTTGTTTTTCCTTCCCTTCCCTTTTCTCTCTCTTTCTCTCCTCTTCTCTTTCTCTCTTTTAGGAATTCAGTGACTGTGACACCAAAAGTAACACAATCCTGTTTCCCCTTTCTCTTGCCTGTGGTTGGAGTCATACTCTGCTACCAAGGGAGTCCTTAATCATTTAGACATGCAAGAGATTTTGCTTCTCTGACACACACACACACACACACACACACACACACACACATTTATGTTTGTTATTCTTGTGATGGTGGTTATTAGTAGTAAAGTTTTCTTTCCTCTGGGTGAAAAATATTTTGAATCCTAAGGTTGATAGAAGTTAGAAATTTTGTATGATGAGTTCTCTTGAAGCAGGGCATTCCAGCCCTGGGATTGCCTTTGTGTCTGTCTTTAATATATCTTCAAAGTCTGCTAAAAACAAAGTGAGGAAATGAAAGTTAACCTTCATATTACTGGCAGTTTTAAAAATTCAATTGCCATTTGACTACATCACTATATACTCTTCATGTCAGATATTTAAGTTAGTATAGGGATGATTGGCATCAAGTTACTCAAGGAGTAATGAGATTTAGACAGACTCATTCATCTTTCCAGGCTATGGTGACTAAGGACATGCTATAAAAGAACAATTCGGTAGAGTTGCACTCTGTGAGCACTTAATAACACAAATTCAAATATGGATACTAAGCAAAACTGAAGAAGTAGATGAGAGAGAGACAGCATTGTAAATAGGGCAATTCCACTTTCTTCACCTGCCACCACATTGAATGGATCTATTTCCACTAGTGTGAGGTGGGATATGTAAATCCTCTGCTCTCTTCCTATATCAGTTCCCATAGCCCTGCTAAAGTGTGAACATCTTGCCTCACATTTGGGTTATTTAAGAGATTCTCCATGGTGATATTTACTATACTAGATTTTTGCCACAAAGAATTATGTTAGAACTTGAATTAAGTAATATATGTCCCCACTGAGGTTTGTATTACTGTACCAACAAAAAAATGTATCTCTGTTTATAAACATCCTTATATTCAGTTTGAGAAGGAACTCCCTGGTGGATGGTAGGTATAATTAGCTTCATTTGCAGAGTTAAATGGATATTAAGATTGCATGCACACCAGGATAAAAACCTGTCATACAGGAAGGTGTTATATGATTGAGTAGTTCATGATCCTGCTTAGCTACATTTTTCTATTCAGCTTTCTATAAATATTTATTACATATCATGGACATGGAACTATAGGTATACAAAGATGGATCACACCAAGAGCCTACATTCAGGCCAAAGAGAGATGAAAAACACTGAACATAAGTAACTCCTCCATAAGATTGACATGGCACTCATCCATGTGTTTATTCACTTGTGTATTCATTCATTCAGCAGACATTTACTGAACAGATACTGAATTCAGAGCTCTCTGGTAGGATTGCAAAACTGGGTAAGACAAATTCCCAGCCTTCAAAAAGGTCAGTCTAGTTGCTCAAGCAAAACTACAGGGGAAAATTAGACTATATCACATAAGTACATTAATAGTCCTCTGGGAGCACACGGGTCAACAGCTGGGCTGTTCAGGGAAGGTCTTACAAATGAGGTGTTAAAACAGGATGAAGTATTCTCCTGAGAGGGGATACTTAGCAGAGAAAGAACCCACATTATATAGCACTCTGTAGTTTACCAAGGAGATTTTCATATTTTCTCTTCTTTCATATCATATCAACTAATGAGAAAACTGAGACCTTAATAGCTTAGGGTTTTGCTCATGGTCATGGAGTTATTTAAACGGGAGATTCGGCACCACGCCCCAGTCATGTGTCTCTAAAGCTTGTTCTCTCGGTTCTATTAAGCACCACAGGGAAAACAGAAGTAAAATGCGTGACAGCCCTGAAAGGGAGAGGTAACTTCTAACTGGGCAGGTCATAGAATGCTTCAGGGGCAAAATGGCGCTGGGTGTTGTAGTTTGTGTGTAGTTATGTGAAGTTCAGAATCTGGCAAAGATGTGGATACAGGGAAATAAGGGAACATTTATAGGAAACATAAATGAGTGTGGCCAACGCTTAATAACTTGAGAAGCAATCATGAGAAATGAAATTGCAAAGAGATAGTGAGGCTGCATTTTTAGGGTCTCAAAAACCAAGCTAAGAAATATATTCTGAACCAAGGTGAGTTGTTGAAGAAGGTAGAGAGTTAGAGGAGTAATCTCTTCCAGAGGTAAGAACGTGCTACTTAGCACAAGATGATGGGTCACATTATTAGTTTGGTTATTCTTTTTATATCTTCTATATTTTCTTTTTTTTAAATTTATTTATTGAGAGAGAGAGAGAGAGCGAGCAAGGGAGGCACATAGAGGGAGAGAGAGAAAATCCCAAAAGGCTCTGCACTCTCAGAGTAAAGCCTGATACAGGGCTTGAACTCATGAAACCATGAGATCATGACCTGAGCAGAAATCAAGAGCCAGACGCTTAACTGACTGAGCTATCCAAGCACCCCTGTATCTTCTATACTTTCTACAGTGACTATATAAATATTTATAAGGAAAATTTTTTAACAGCAGATATTTAAGGCCTAAAACAGAGTGATGCCTTTAGTAGTAATATGGATGTGAAGGAGACATATGGAAAAAGGACTGGCAAGACTTGAAAACTTGTGTAAGAAAGGAAAAGAAGATGCAGTTACCATGAAGATGCCCTCACCACAACGGTTCTGGATTTCTGGCAGAAGAGTTGTAGGGTGAACAGAAATAGGGACTAGGAAGAGGAGTAGCAGATTTGAGAGGACAGGTAATGGTTTATTGTTGGATAAACTGATTCTGAGAATTTGTCAGGACAAAAAGATGAAGATGAGCCAACAAATACCAAACCAAGAATAAGAAGAAGTGAGGATTGGAGAGGAAACTGAAGAGGGCCAACCAAAGATCCTTTGGGAGCATCTACATTTGGGAGTTAGCCTTCATTTAAGAAAGCTTAATTTTTTCTAAATCTTAAGTCAATTTGCTTTTTGCTTATTTATTTGTTCCCAATTCAGAGCCTTACTTTCACCCTGTCATATATCAGGCAGACCTCTAAGTGCAAGTTGAATATAAGATGAATAATTTACAGAAGCATGCAAAACAAATCAGACTTTGTTCCTAAATATTTTATTGCTGAGATCACTCAGATGCTCACTAAATTGTAAGATACATAAATTGCAAGTGCTTTGTAAAATGGTATTCATTTTTAAGCTGACCATTGGTTTCAAATAACATTATCATATTTCATCCTGAAACTTTTGTAACCAACAAATGCTCACAAAAAGTAAATATTAATAAGACACAAGTGACCCAATACTATTATTACATTCTCCACAATTAATATCAAATGAAAATTTCTTTAAGTGGTACAATTTCCAGGTATCGACCAAAATTGGCCTGGTAGTTATTGTGGATTGGACTACCTGATTTTGGAATTACAGAAGAGAACAGAGAAGGAACCAACAGAAACAGGGTGCCATTCCCCCATCACCGGTAAGAAGCTTATAGTCACACAGTGAGAATTAGCTGTGATATTGTGTTCTATCATCTCTATTATGTTGTTTGTTTAAAAAAAAAAGTCAAAATAGCCTTTTCTTCTTAACAAAACATTTCTTCTTGGAAATTTAATAGGCTAGATGTGGGTATTTATGTTACTCCCTTTTAGTAGTTCTGAAAGCAGTTTTGTAAGTGGTTAGATACATTATTTTCCCAAGAGCTTACCTATTTTATTGAGGTCATTTCAAATGCATTTAATGTCCTCTCTAATGGATTTGTTTATCTTTTTCCGGAACTTCTCTTTTCACTTGGTCAGGGAAGTTACTTTATATTTACTTTATTATGTGAGGACCTTGCTGCTATAACCCACAGCTTATGGTGCTTTGGTATTCCATACATACTTGTAACACAATATAAGTTGTGTGTGTGTGTGTGTGTGTGTGTGTGTGTGTGTGTGTATATATGTGTGTGTGTGTGTGTGTGTGTATATATATATATGTGTGTGTGTGTGTATATATATATAAGTATATGTATATAACTTGTTATGTATATGTGTATATATATATAAAACTTATAACTAAAATCTAAAGAATTTATGCTTCAGATCTCTTTCATAGAGAATTATAACAAAAGATGTTTAGTCAATACTTTAGTAATTAGACATTAGAAATGAGTGAAGTACATTAGTTTGTCAGTCACACTGAGACTTAATAGACACTATTTTCAAAATTTGGAAGATCTCTTGGAGGATAAAATATTCTGTACATGTATTGTATAAATATGGAAATATAATTTTATCAGAGTTTCCTGTAATGGCATTTGGCTATAAATCCACTGACCTGAAATACTCTGTGAGTAGATGCTAAGTATGTCGAGACAGCTGGTGTAGAGAATGCAAAAATCACTACTCCCCTCGGCTTTCAAGTAGATGTGAATTTTCTGCTTCTGAATCTAGTGAATCTGTGATGAATCAAATGTTTACTCTGACCAATTTAAAACATCTGGATGATTCTAACTTCAGGGACATATTGTGCTATATACACTGAATGCCTGAAAATTGGTAGAATTTTAGATTTCTTTTCTTGATAAATGATACTCCCTTAATTTTTGCAATACTCAAAGATTCACAAGTGCTTAGCTATCATCCATTTTTTCCACTTAGTAAAATCTTCTACCTTTTATCACACATGCAACTCTTAGAAGGGCAAACATCTGAATTATTATCAACAGTTCTCAAACACACCATTTATGTGTGTACACACTATCAGACTATACACCCCTCCAAAAAATCCATCATAGATGGCTGTACATTGATATTGAATAACTGTTAGTTTTCTAGTTATTATTTTTCTCAGAACAGCTCCAAGAGGCTCCAGTTGGGTTCTCCTCTGGAGTTCTTTGACAAATCAGCTTTAGATTGAGACTGATGTGAAGATAGAGCTTGTGTTTGGAAGATAGAAAACAACTGTGAGCAAAACAATTCACCTTTGAGAAGTAAACAAATATAAGACACCCACATAAGAGAAGCTAGTTACAATTGTCTTCCCTGCAAACTATGGAGGAGTTGACCCAGACAAAAGAGTGGGGACATTAGCAATGCAGTCATATCCAGGGCTCAGTGTCTCATTGAACTAAGACAACTTCTGTATTCTTTACAGAGGTCCTCAAAAAAAATAGCATCTCAAAACAGGAAGAGAAATAACCTGTGCCCCATTAATGTTGTCAGTTGTCTTGTCATGCAGCTGACCTCTTATTTATTTATTTCTCAGTACTTAGACCTGTGCTGGCCAATGGAAATATTAGATAAGCCACACCTGTAACTTTAAAATTTTTAGTACTACATTTAAAAGGAAAATAAAGAGGTGCCCGGGTGCCTCCATTGGTTAAACATTCTACTCTTGATTTGGGCTCAGGTCATGATCCCAGGGTGGTGAGATCAAGCCTTGTGTTAGGCTCTGTGCTGACAGTGCTGAGCCTGGTTGAAATTCTCTTCCTCCCCCTCTCTGCCCCTCTCCCACTGGTGTGCACATTCTCCCTCAAAATAAATAAATAAACAAAATAAAAAGTAAAAATAAACAGGTAAAATTAATTTCAAGTATGTGTTTTACTTAACCCATTATACAAAGTATTTCAACCTGTAATCAATATATAAAATTATCATTGAGGTATTTCGAATCCTTTCCCCATTATAATGTCTTGGAAATCCTGTTTATGTATATAAATATCAATTTGGATGCTAACTTTTTATTAAATGTACTTGGTCTATATTTAGATTTCATAAAATTTATGACTGGAAATGTAAATTCACTTAAGCTGTTCCAAATATTTAAACATTCTCCAATAATGGAATCAACTGTCAGTTTTAAAATTTAGTTATGAATTAGTAAAAATTAAAGAAGATTAAAAATTTAGTTCATGCTAGCCCCTTTTCAAGTCTTTATAGCCTTGTGTGTCTGGTGGCTGCCAATATTGGAAAGTCCATATTTAGACTGACTGGGTTTGACCTCAGACTCTGCCACTCATTGACTGTGTTATCTTGGGCATGTTGCTTTCTTTTTTTGTTGCCTTAGTCTCCTCATCCATAAAATGGAGATAATAGTATCTACATCAGAAAGCTATTATCAGGATTAATGAAATAATACTAATAATACACATAAAACACTTAATACAGTGTCTAGTATATAATGAGTCCTCAACAAATATTAGCCTTTATTGTTATTATCATTTGTGTTCTTGTCATGGATTTGCTTTTGTAGTTTAGAACATTATCAATTTTGAGTATCTGGCAGAAGCCAAGTTATCATTTTGGGGATTTGTGAAGCAGATAGAGGCTGGATCACATGCAGAAATAGAAGACCCTCCTGTTCTAGAGCCATCTCTCCAACTTCCAGATATCCAGAGTGTCAGCCTGTCTAACCCCAAATCCCCTTTCTCTTTGCATCAGCTCTCCTCAGTAGAACTCACACATTTCTCTCCAGGCCAATATGATTTTTCCATTTATCTAAATCCTCTTATCTCCTCACCCTTGTCAACAATTGTCAGGTGCCCCCAAATTTTCAGCATAGAACCACATGCCTTCCTGCCTTTCCATGTCTATTGCCACACCACACTCCTCTTGTCTAGCCAGTGCAGTGGCCCCCCAATTACTGAGCGTCAGCTTCCAGTCTCAAGCCATTGCATTGTGCCTGTCACGTGCTGCTGTTGGATTAATCTCCTGAAAATAGCATTTTTATCATATAATTCCACTGTTCAAATTCTTTCTTCACTGCCTGTGACTTACAGAGTAAATGTATCTCCTCTACAAAGCTTTTCTTCACAAATTTTTGCCCATGACAGAGCAGCCAAATGATAACCCCTTCCACAGCCCCAGAGAATTATTCCACACACTGGAGTAACTGTGGACCCTTGGCCCCACAAAGACAAGTGCTGTTGTATTTATGGTTTTGCTTTATAGGTTTTGTTGTTTCTCTTATGTCTTGATGTCTCTATAATGCAGCACAGTACCCCCTCTGTAAGTTATCTTTTTTTGTATGAGATAGGTAATGATACTCCTTTCTGGCATTCAAGGCCTCCAAAATCAGCCCCAACCTACATTCCTGGTCCTATCTCTGCTTCTCATCCACACAGTTAACTCAAGTCAAACTGGTCTGGAGTTTCCTCAGATATGCCTTCTCTGGTTCCCACTCCATGGTTTGGATCATGATCCCCTCTTCTGAAGTGTCCCAACTCTCCTCTTGACCTGCCCAAATGCTCCCCTTTTGTGAAATTCTGGTTCTTCTTTCTGCCCTAACAACATTGCGCTGCACTGTGGTGTAAGGATGGCAGAGCCTAATGGAAGGAGGCCGGGCTCAGGGTCCAAGTAAAACCATCTGATTTCCTGACCATATTGGCTACCCTCTCTGAGCCTCACATTTGTATTCTATGTAATTAGAGTAACAAAACCTGGGCCTCAAGGTTATCTTGAATTTAAAGGATAATGGATGTACTGGCATTCAGTGAGGGTTCAGAACGAAATGGGAGCCCTGTTATTTTCAGTATGATCATAGGGCATCTAATCATGTAGCTTTTGAAGTATCTTTTGGTGTAAGATTTCACTGTCATTTGAATCACTGTAGAACATATGCTTTATTCTCTGACTATAAGTTTCTGGGCTGCAACTATCACCTAGTGGAATGGTAGGCATACATATACAAACAGATATTTGTGGATACTTAGAGATATCAAAAGAGAGAGGTGCTTTCCTGTAGATTGACTCATTTAATCCCTACCAGAAGGCACTAGTCTGTGATCAAGTTGAAAATGTTTTTATTTTATCCACAAAGAACTGGGGCTTGGAGAATTTGAGTCCTTCCCAGATCAATCCATATTTCCAAGTGATAGAAGTGGGAAATTCAAACAGCATTTACACATTTTCCCCCAAATCCCTTAAATTCTATTTTTTCCCACATTCCCACAAACAACCTTTTAAATTGCTACTCTTGAAAATCCTCTCTTAACATGATGGTGAGGCAGTAATAGACTATAAATCCCCAGTGCTCAGCATTGCTGTAAGGAATGACAAATGACACTTGAATTTCTTTTTTCCTGAAAAAGAATAAGAACAGTATGTTGGTAAATACAATTAATACATATACATACTATGTAATGAGTCTTTGCTGCAGAAAATAGGCTTTTGATTGGAAAAATCCTAAAATTTAAATGGTTTCTTTCCCAAATGCTCTCTAGTATCAGCAGAACTTAAGTCTGCTTAATTTTGTACCTGGACTGTAATATGCCAATAGTCAAATATAGAAAATTGCTCATGAAAGATACAGGGCAAAGAAAACCTTGAATAAATTGTTTTTAAGCTTAAATTTATACACACAGAAAATTCCCAATATCCAGTGGAGGGGCAGAGAGATACATGCACAGAACATTCCAGGAATAGCAGTTAAGACTTCTCATTAAGGAGGCTCCGGTTAGACCAAAGTTAGTCGTCATATTTTGGCAAAGGACCAGAATAGCTTACCAATAAATGAAATGATAATTTAACTTATTGCTTTATACTAACTCTGCATGTAATTTACATAGACGGCCAAGGCAAAAATTGTCAGTACAAAGTAACAGCCTCTCATTGCTTAAGTTTAGGTTAATAATTAATAGTGGATCAATACCCCTGAGAAGCAAAAGATGTAGCGATACTCTTCAACCCCAGGTAGTTGCCAAGTGAGAAAAGCCATGTGCCAGACTTCTTAGAGCTTTGTAATGTGCTTCAAGTCCTTAGCTCTTGCCACTCTCAGTGAAATTCTCTTATATTTAGATATTGGATCTGAGTTACTGTTGTGTCCCTTGTGTTGCTAAACTAAGAACTTTGCAAAAATAGATGCCCAATAGGTATTTAATAAATGCGTACAAGAGTTAATGAAGGTTGTGCTATTTCACAGAGTATACACTTAATTTGGGTAGGTAGGTATAGTGTCTTTAAGCAAAAGGATATAGAATTCTTGGAATACTTGGAATACTGTCAACAGTTTTTTAAATAATTTAAAAATTAAAAAATCTAATATCCATTTATTTTTGAGAGAGAGCAAAAGCAGGTAAGGGGCAGAGAGAGAGAGAGGAAGGCATAGAATCTGAAGCAGGCTTCAGGCTCCAAGCTGTCAGCACAGAGCCTGACATGGGGCTCAAACTCATGAAGTGCAAGATCATGACCTGAGCCAAAGTCGGAGGCTTAACCAACTGAGACACCCGAAGAGTTTTTAAAATAATTTTAAAACATGACCTTTGTTGTGTGCTGAATTAAGATTCCCCCAAATTCATATAGTGAAGTCCTACTACCCAGTACTTCAAAACATAGCTGTTTTGGGGAGTAAGATCTTTAAAGATGACTAGGATTAAATGAGATCATTAGGATAGGTCCTCTTCAAGTATGACTTGTGCTCTTATAAGAAGAGGAAATTTAGAAACATGGAGAGAGTTACCAGACATGTACACACACAGAGAAAACCATGTGAACACACAGTAAGAGGGCAGCCATCTGCCAGCCAAGGAAAGGGGCCTCAGAATAAAACAAACCTGCTGAAACTTTGATCTTGGATATCCAGCCTCCAAAATGTAAGAAAATGAGTCTCTCTTGTTTAAACCACAGCCAGTGTATTTGATAGGGCAGCTTAAGCAAACTCACAACCTTTGGAAATTTGCTACCTTTGGAATTCCTACAAATGAAAATGATGGTAAGGAAATAGGAGAGTATAAATCCCCAAGAATAGTGGGCTGAAAAGGGGACAACTGGAGCTGATAGGGATTTTCAGAAATGGAAAACAGAAAACAGCACTTAAGCAGGTTGGGAATGCTAATTACAAAGTGCTTAACGAGGAAGGTGTCAGAAGGAAACAGTTCTCTTTGGGGCATCTGGTAAGACTTGAGAATTGAAGAACCAAGTATATTTAAATATAGGCAGAAATTGAAGGAAGATTTGCATATGAAGTGGGCTCTTCAACAGGTCTTTCTCTTACACTACACAGATGGAGACCAATTCCACTTCATTCTTATCAGAGGATTAGAAATTAATTCAACAAGGGAGGGTTCCAACTTGTGGATACCAGGCATGTACTCTACACAGATTCTCAAGACTCTACAAGCCCACTTAAGTCACACAGAGCTCCCATTCAGCATTTTAGTATCTTCCTCTTTAAAATGAATGGACAGCCAAGGTCCCATAAATATTAAAGAAATTTTCAACATAAAGTCTAAAACAAATGAAAATAATACAATAAAGAGATATAAAAACAATTTATGGAACAAATAGAAATTTTAAAGAAAATATAGTAAACTTATTACATTATTAAAACAAAATGATACTGGGCAAGATTAAGAACAAAAAGTTATGAAAATTTAAAGCAATGATACATAGAATTAAAAATAAAATGAGAGAGCTGAAAGATACAGTTTTAGAAATCTACCAGCAAATAAAGAGACAAAGAGATGGACAATAGAAGTTAGTAAGATTAGAAAAATAATTCTGTGTCTAAGATCTAACTAGTAGATGTTTGAGAAAGAAAGAGAGAGAAATAAAGAGAGAAAATAGAGGGAATAAACTCATCAAATAAAGAACACAAAAATTTCCTCAAATTGAAGGACATATTTTTCTTCATTAAAAGGCTTATGAGTACCTATCACAATAATGGAAATAGATCCATATGAAAAACATAGCTTGACATTTCAGTCCACAGCTACAAATAGAAGGTCCTAAAAGCTTTAAGAGGAGAAGAAGGAAAAAAAAAAAAACCCTCAGAGTACATTTCTGACAGGGGTTCCTGTGGAATTGATTTATCCTCTGAAAAGCACAATGATACCTGCAAAGACAACGGAATGATGTATTCAAATTTCTAAGAAAAAGTGACTTGTAACCCAGAACTCTAAATCCAGCTAAATTTTCAGTCAAGTGTTAGGAACTGATGAAATAATTGATGTGCTTGAATCAGGCAGAAAACATTTTTCAAAGAGCTATTTAAAATCATGTTGGGATGTTCTGGAAGAATTACTGATAATACCACATAAATTAAGCAAATTTTTAAAAAGAGGCAATTTACAACTTCAGAAAAGAGAAAAGCTTATTCACTAAGTGAAACATAGTCATGACATTTTATGTAGCTTATTAATACACATTACTTCCCGGGAATAATAAGATACAATCTGAATATTTATTAACCATTCTATTGTTACATAACTAGAGTAGCAGGGAAGTGGGGAAGTGAGCTGGGGAAAGAGTGTGCAATCTTCTTCATCTATAATGGGAAGTTAATACGTGTGTGGCCTTAAATACCAGAAAAGCGGACTTAAAGAGTTTCGAGACCCTGAGTGAGAGGCGTGGCCCAAAGGACCCCTGTATCTTAGTCTTTGCTTGTGTAGTACAATTAGGGGGAAATAGTTAAATAATTGGTTTGTGAATTTGAAAGGAAACAAAGCAATCAAACTTCCCAATATGATAAATGTTCTGTGTTAATTAGCATGATTACAGATGTCTTGGATTGGGGTTGTTCAATATTCGAGTGGAATATTTCATTTCCCCTTTAATACTTGATAGATATCACATTGTTACTTCCTGTAGAGCAGGGACTGGTGATACTGTTTGTTGGCAGAAGTCAGACTGGCCTCCCTTGACCTTTCAGGACAAAGGAGACATGAAAACCTGGCCAACCCCCACAGCAGAATTAGTGCTGGCGATGAGTGAGGTGGTAGACATTGAAGGCAGTTATGTTGTTCAGGTTATCTTATGCACTTCTCATTCTAGACATGACTTATCACTAATGCTTTCCACCTCTAGTCTTCTCACTGGTGAGATAATCGTGTAAAATAATCAGGATAAGATGTCACTATATCACTCTGAGTTGTTGAATTCACACTTTAGTGAGGTTATCTTTACTAAGAGGAAAATAAAACCCATGATATTGACCCTGCTTGAGTGAAATGGCAGCATAAGGAAGTTGGTTTTCTGTGCAGGACTTTGCAGAATACATCTGGCTCCTTTACAGTCACGCCCTGTCCGTCAGAATTAGCATGACCCAGGCTGTTCTTTGCAGGTTTCCAATTCCCTTTGTCTCAAAATCATCCAGACAGTTTTTGTGACCTTCAGCATGTTTGGCAGAACACACTCTGTGAGAACTCCTTGATGGAACAGAAAAGTCCTGTGCTTTGTCCAGAGGAAGGGCTTTCCAGCGCAAGTGACTGCCAGGCTTCCTGAACGCCAGGTGGGTCAGGAATGGAGTAAGCAAACAGAATCTCACAACAGACTTCCCTCTAGAGCAGCACAGTTGTTGCTGAGCAGCTACAGCCAATGGCCTCATACTGTTCCCTCTCTTTTCTGCTAATTGAGAAAACCAGTGGCTTCAAGAGCAACATCAGCAGAGCTAAATGTAAATGGAATTAATAGGGAGAGACACATAGCCCAGTGAGAAGCTCGAATATTTTAGTGTAATGCCATAGCGTTCTGCACCATTAGCCTGGCATTCCAGCACAAAGTTCATTTCACTTCCCCTCCCAGTTTAGCCCTCCTCAGTCACTCCCTTACATACCCCTGTCCCCTGTAGGATCCCAAGTTCCTATGAAGGTGAGACCTGTGTGTTACTTTCATCTGCATTTCTCCCACTGCTTAGTAACTTTGCACGTAGCGAGCCCTCAAAAACAGATTTTCAATTGCATTTTCCAAATGATGTAATATGTTGCAAAACACACTTCACTTTGTTATTTGTCCTTGAATTCTTAGAGATTCATCATCTCTAGAACCAGTATATAATGTCACCCTCTTGAAGATTAAGTGAGATAATATCTGCATTGCAGACACTAATATGCTGATACATATTAAACTTGCATATTAGTTGTTATTACTTATCAGCATTCTTTATTATTGTTATTATCAGTTTCCTTATTTCTAAATAAAAATTATGATGCCAAACTCACAGGGCTATTGTGAGAATTAAAAGTGCACGTGTGTGTGTATATATACACACACACAATCTATGTGCATATATATGCGCATATATATGTGTACATATATATGTACACACATATATAACATATATACATACATATATGTGATAGAACCTAAACCTGGTAAACACTAATGTTAGCTATCATTACCACTAGGAATATTACAAATGATAACTGTCTTAGTTTTCTATCTAAAAAGAGGTTGGAAATGCAAAACTTAAAAAGCTGTTATAAGAATTTTAAAAGTTAATATATGGTATAGCTTTGGAAATGTGCCTTGTGATAAACCCTCTAGAAGTGTTTGCTTTTATTATTTCATTAATAGTAATTAAAAAAAAAGGTGATTGTATAGCATGGTAAGCTGGTAATATAGTATACGCTTGGTAAATTGTAATTGACAACTTTCATGTTCATCTCCTCATACACAGATAGCACTGATGGAATAGTAGCAGCAACACATACCTTCATGATAATATTAACTACTTTTCTACACATTGGGCCAAAAAAGTTCTAGGATGGCAAAACATCTTGGCCCAGAAGCCTGCCCTTGGCTAAATGACAAGATGTGAGTGAGGAAAATATGCCTACAGGAATTGCGCGGGGTGGCAGTTTGCCTACTATGTATAGTGATTTGCCAATTTCCCTTTCACCAACTATGACAGTGACACTGATACTAGTCGAACCACCTGCATAACGCTTCAGGGATACATCCCTTTTTCTAAGGCTGCAAGCTTGCCAAGGAGACAGGATGCATGCTTGATTCCATCTGCTGTCATTTATCTGCCAATACAAATAGCAGGCCTCTGTGGGTCTGTTTGGCAGCCAAAATGACAGACTATATTTTAGCAACTCAAAGGAAGCCACTTCTGAGCATTAAAGATGGAAAATACCTCATGATACCTTCAATCCAAAGAAAGGAGTATCCGAAATCTGAAACATTTGGTCCCACAAGGCGTTGTCCTTTAATAACAGAGTAAAAATACTACTTCCAACCTATGCAGATTAAACTTGCTTGGAAGAGATTGAGGAAAACTTTTTACCACTTTCATCTTACACTCTTAATTAAATCACATATTTTCTGGAATGATAAAACTTTAGTTTGATTCAAGTGTCAGAGAAAAGGAAAAGAAAGGAGACCAGCTATTATATCCGTGGTGTTGTACTTGGTATATGCCCTTCAGCAAAGAAGAATTTTGCATGGCATTTGAGTTAAAAATAACCAGTCTCTTTTTAAATAACCTAAAATCCAGCACAGAGAACTATTTCCTCTTTATTCACAGATTTCCATACAATATATATGGTTTGGAAATATGAAGTCAAGAAAGAAGAAGAAGAAGGGAAACTCTTTAAATATACATGGTTTCATTTATAATCTGTCTTCACTCTAATGGAATATTATTGGATATGGAATGGGGAAATGTGAGCACACACAGAGTGTTGAAGCAGCAGCCTTTAACAGACTGAATCAATGACACTTATGTTCGTATAAGTCTGTACCTTTGGTAGGAGAAGGGGAGGGATTTTTCCTTTAAATCTCATTCTAACCACTTGACCTATAATTGGGACCCTTCCCTTTTGTCTCCTATATTTATCTCTTCTTCTGGATACTCTTTTATTGAGATAGTCTTTATAATAATGTGCCTTTTCATAGACAAAATATAAACAGTATGTAAAGTTGAATCTTGAATCCTCATCTCCAGCCTTGATCTTGAAGTCCATATTTATTATCAAATACCTTTGAGTCTGTGTCTTCAAACTCAAGGTACATTCATTAAAATCAGAATATTTGCATTTGTAGGCCCTCTGATCTTCTAGATGGACTCTTTCCCACCTTCTCTTTTGACTTCAGGGATTACCGTTCTCCTGATCCACTAGTTTATTAACTGCAGTCATCATTACGTACTTTCATTTCCAAATTCATTCAGTCCACAGGTTCTGGTAATCTTTCTGTCAAACCCAGTTTCCTCTGTCCTTTATTCTCCAGCACGTTACCCTCATTCAAGTCCTCATACACGGTCATGCCTGGACTTGGACAACAGGCCCCAACTGGCAAGTCCGTGTCCATGCTCGCTGCGTCAGTCCACCTGCTGCTTCCAGCGGATGCACCGGCAGGCCTCTTTTGATTCGGTCACTCTCTATCCAGTGCTTTCCCAGAAGAGGGCACAACTCTCACAGGTGGTGATCCTGGCCACAGGGAAAGTACACCGTCATCTGCCTATGCAGCTACTTCTAAGCTCCTAACAGCAATTGCCACGTGAAAACACAGGCTCATGTTGGCAGGTTTTCTGATTTTCAGAATGCAGAAATCAAGATGTAAAGAAAAAAGTTAACTTAATAAATACCTATTTGTAGACATACTATGTCTGGACTTTATTCTATGTGCTAGGGGAGATACAACAGTGAACAAAACTGTCAAAACTTCTGCCTTCACAAAGCTTCCTGTTAGAAGAAAAAGAAGAAAAGTTAAGATAGAGAGTAAGATTGATTTTGTGATGAATGCTAAGAAGAAAAGTGTGTCAGAGAAGAAGTTTGTGAGTATGTGTGCCTATGGTAGAATTTTAAGTAGAGTGATTAGGAAAGATGTCATTGAAAAGATGGCATTTCAGAAATACATGCAGGAGGCAGATATGTGAGGAAAGAATGTCCTACACAGGAGGAAACTAAGGAATGTTGCTGTCATGATGAGGAACAGTAAGGAGGCTAAGAGAAAGTAGCAAAGTAGAAAACTTTCTACTTAAACTTTCAACTTTCAACTTCAATTCTTTTTATTTTTAAATTGCCCAACTCTGCACAATACCTGGCTACCAGAGTAGCCCAGTACCAGAGGAGGGGTGCCTGGGTGGAATAAACATTAAAAAAGAAAACGGGAGGAGACAAAGTTGGAGATGAAACAGGGGCTTACTGGGCAGGGCTGGAGGACAGTTCAGTGGCAAATCCTGTGAGGCTTGGTGGCTCTTAATAGTGACTTTGTGGCCTTAATTCTGATAGAAACAGTAAGCCAGCACAGAGTTTAAACAAGGTTTTAACAAGATCACTCTGACTACTAATCTGGAATTAGACTTTAAACACTTCATCACAAGATGTTGGTGGCTGACTGAAGTTTGGGGCTGAACAACTCGAAGAATTGAGTTGCCAGAAATTGAGATGGGACAAATTCAGTCCCTTAAGAGAAGGTTTCCTCCTGACCCCCACTTCTCATTGGACAGTAGAGGTGGCCATTTTACCCTAACCACAAGAGAGAGTTCTAAAAAACACAGTCTGCACCCAGGACATTCAGAATCAAGAGAGAAAAGCTTAGTGTCCACTTCTGCTTGCTTACAGCCCACCTGCTTAATTCCGGGTTTTCCTCTGAGGATCTTTCTCTGGTAATTGTATGCTGTGATTTACTACAATTCACAAAGAACAACCTACCCTTAAAATGTCCAAATATAGCACAAAGATTCCAATATTTAATAAGAGACACATATATTGTCATGGTAGAGGAATCATTTAATTACCACATGAATCACATGCTGAGTATGCCCGCAGTGAAGATGAATTGTCTTTCTTTCCCCTTGCAAAGACTTTCATAAATCTCTATAACTCACCTAGTCTTAACTATGGGGAGGCTTTTTTTTTTTTTTTTTTTTTTGCTGCCATGACATGAACTCCATGCTTTTTCATGTACCACTTACCCTTCCTGAAATATTGTCCTCTTCTTCTCATAGAAACCGTGCGTTCTTTATAAGCCAAAGTAACCTCAAAAGATCTTTCAACTACTAGGACTTCACACTGATGCCTGCTTTTCTTTGTACATCTATAATTCCTCTATACCAATCATTTTAAATTTAAATATCCTCTGAAATGTTTTGGTATGAAATGTTACCTTCCCTGAAATGTGAGAACCATGATTTGCTCTTTAATCTTTAAATCTTTTTATTTTTAAATCAGCCACCAGTGCACAGTACCAGGCTATGTATGTAACAGATAAATAATAATGTAATGAAAATGCAGTGAATAATCCATGAATGTGTCGAACGTCCATTCAATTAAACTGTTCACTCAAAACATATTAACAAATGCTTTGTAAGGCCCTGCTAGATTTTGAAGCATGGAAATAAAACAGAGAATCACTTATTGTGAGTATAAGATTTTTAAGAGAAGAGAAGATGTTAGAGTCACTTTTTGAGAAGCCAGTTTGGGAAATTTGTATACCCAACATTATGGAGAGCCATCTTGTGGGCAATTCAGTTTCTCATTCAAATAGGATCTTTAGATAAAGCGGTTCTCTCTGTGTGCTAGCAGCAGAATGACACAAGCACCCCCCCCCCCCACACACACACACAGACAAAAAAAAAAACAACCTGTATTAAAATTTTGTATAAGTAAGCCTATTTTAACCAATTCCCATAAACTAATTGTAGTCTTTACAACGTTTTTAATTTTTTTGAATATCTAAAAATAAGGATCCCAGCAAAGAAAGTACTAAATATCAAAACATGACTTATAGATCGTCCCAAAAAATTCTTATAAAACTAAGATCAGAAAAGAAAAACAGTCTTAAGCAATTAACTCTTCAAATGATCTCTTCAGACTTTTTGGAGATTTAAGGATGCTTTGAAAATCTGATTAAATCTATAGTACCACTCACTAGGGAAATGCAAATATGTACACAATTATGCATATAATTTCAGATGTTTCACCAACTTCCCTGTATGAAACTCTTCGTGGACTTCGTGCTTTAAACTTTTAACATTTATAATACACAAAGAACTCGAAGCTTTGCAGTTGAAAAATAAGTTTTGATCCTCTTATTTCTTTATCTCTAAAACCCTCTGCTCCCACAATTTCATAAAGTAAACAAAATCATGATGAAACATTTTTGCTGTATTGTTTGAGTGTCTAAACTAAATCTTAGTATTTACAGTTTTTGGTTTCTTAATGTGCCTGACATCCACCAAGGTAAAATTTTTATATTAGGGTAATATCATTCATGATATGTCAAAGATCCTTGATGTTCTTTCTATCCAAAATAAAAGATGTATATTCAAATTACATTTTAGCCTTGAATCCACAACTATGGGTAAAGTAAGCCATTATGAGGTTGATTCATTTGAGAAAAGGGTCCTAAATCATATGCTACCCTAAGTACATAAATAGAGTCAAACTGCTAGTTCTGTATTCCCTCATCCTTTTTCATTGAAAAATCAGATACATTGCAGAAATCACCTCTCATGCAAGTCCACTGGAGCTCTTTATTTTTTTTCCTTTAACATTTATAATAGTTTATGTTTTCATCTCATACTCTTAAAAATCCTTGTAGCCTACATCAGTGTGTCCCAGAGTAGATTTTGTGGCATGCTGTTTCTGTATAATATTAACAGGCTAACATAGAAAATGGTCCTATCATCAAATAAGCTGGGATTCACAAGGTTAAAATGATATATTACTGGAAGATTCCCTAAGTCTTTAACAGACTAAATAAATATTTTAATCTTCAGGAAAGAGATACTATGTTAATATCCTAAATTTTATTAAAGAGAGAACTTTGTGTTTGTTTTCGGTTTCTAATTGAGTTGGTACTCCATAGAAAACATTCTGGCACAAGCTGAACTAGAAATACAAAGATAGATAGATTTTAAAATATACACAGATTGCTTGAATAAATCTCAGGATGGTCAATTGACTTCTATTGTATAGTATTCTGAGAAAGGAATTTTTACATCCAATGATCATAATTCAAATATGATTACTTCCAATTTAGTAGATAATTTTATATAATAGATAAAGCAATTACCTGAAAATGAGTTAATATGCTTTATTTCTCAATACAGTTATGTTGTTTTTCAAACAACTTATTATTCAAATTAAACAAGCAAATTATTTTACCTCTCCAGTTAAAGTAAAAGAGTGCTTGTAGGAATAACAGAAACAGTGTGATTGGTCTAAAACATAGTTTAAGATGACTTCTGCAATAATTACCAAGTAGTATTCTAAAAAGATGATTCACTCTAATATTCACTGATTTCCAGGGGGGGATGGTTTGATTATTCTGCAAATGTTCTTCACCTTCTAGAGTAGTCACAAGTCAGTCATTATACCCAAAGCTGTTAGAAAGACTTCAATAAAATTGTTTTCTTTAAAACTGCCAAGCCAATATTTTCCAAATTATTTGATATTATAGTCTTTTCCATATTTTTATTATTCAACTAAACACTTAACATCTAAAAAATGAGTATTCTATGTAACTATTTGGTAAAGTTATCATATTTATTCCTGTTTTTAATAGATAAAGTGGTTCCTATTCTGTGTTAATAGAGAAGAGCAATTGCACCAATAAGCTAAAAACTATGAATTTGTGATTATGGTAACAAATTGACTATATGTTCTCATATCATCTATAATTAAGTAGAGGGATTTAAAAGAAAGGGAATGGAGAAGGAGAGAAGACTGCCTCACTCTACCCACACACTATTACCAGCCTCAGTCCCTACCACAGAATACTCAGGGTTTAGTTTCTGAAGAAATGTTATTGAAGAGGCTTAGGACTCAGAGAGTAGGTATAGCACACTGTGAGTTTGCAAAATGAAGCTGAAACAAGGGATGAGAGGAACATCTCTGCTGTGGTTAGATTCTCTGGGAAGCCAGCTCTGAGACTGGGGTACAGATGTTCATGGAAAAGTGTTCTTAGATTGACACTGCTATGAGAGGGGAGGGGAGGGGATTAAAGTCTCCGTAGAAGTCTTAGCTGACCCTACGGCAAACATGAACTACCATTTGGGAAAAGGAATGTTTAAAACAATGAAAATTGCACATATAAAAAAAGGCAATTATTACCTCCAACTAAAACAAAAGTTATAGCATAGGGCAATATAATCCTATACACATGTAGTAAATAAGATTTATATAGTAAATATATACAAACAGTATTATAAATTTAACTAAAATGTGTGATTCAACTAGGTGAAAGAAAAGAAAGGGGGAAGAGTATGAGAATTAAATCTTTCTCTAACATACAATAAATGAATGGATAATAGCTAAACATTTCAAAATTAAGAAAAAACAATGTAAGCATTACTTAGAATTATAGAGTTAAGTACCAGCAGAAACAAAATGATTTGGCAAAGGGGCGGTCAGAATAACTACAGAAAATAAGGTGTTTAAAAAAAAGACTTTAATTATATGTGCATAATTTCTCTTTGTCATGATTAGTTGAGTCAAGCTCTCTTAACAAGCAAGCCTCCAAATGTTGTGACAACAGAGTTTGCCTTTTCCCCCCATGCTGCATGTAGCTGCCTCAGTGCAGTATAGAGGCTGACCAACCGTTACCTTCTTGGACTTTGATGGCTCTCTGGCAGAGAGAGGGGAATGGGTAGAGGGCCTCACACCAGCAATTCAGTTCTTGGCCACTCACACCTTATGACATCGGGCAGAACTAGTCAGATGGCCCCATTCAACCATAAGAGGTTTATTAGGTGCTGCTGCGTGTGATTGGTAGATGGACAGCTAGAAATACTAGCCAATAGCTCAAATGACTACCACAATTCCTGTCATCAGAATTAAATAAAAATAAAATGATTACTTCTAGCCAGAAGTTTAAATATTCATTTATATAATAAATATCTGGGTACCATATTTTACCAACAAAAAATTAAATACATATAAATATATAAATAAAAATACTTGTCTTACATAGATATAATTTGTATTTTTATATTTGACCCTTGTATGTATCCTATATTTATTTCTTAAGCAAACAAAAGATATTTAATACCTTCTTTTTACCAGGCATTACTGTAGATCCTAGGTATTCAGCAGAAGCAATACAGACAGAAACCTCTGTGTTTAGGTAGTTTACATGGGGGTATTAGCGACAGGGAGGATCAATAAACATAATAAGTGGCATTATGTTATACAATGTGTCAGGTTAGAAGTGCTGGGAAAAGACTGTACCAAGGAAGGGGAATTTAAAGCCGAGGCTGAGGGTCTGGTTAGAATTTCAAATGTGAGGGACTATTGAATACTGAAAATGAACCGAAAGGGGGAGGCGGAGGGGGAATGGAGGTGGTGGTGATGGAGGGGGGCACTTGTGGGGAAGAGCACTAGGTGTTATATGGAACCCAATTTGACGATAAACTATTAAGAAAAAAGGCATAAAGAGCTCCCTCCCCCAGGAAGAAAGAATTTCAAATGTGAAGTTAGGTTACACTCACTGAGAAAAGGCCCTTTGAGGCAAGAGGTGAAGAGGGCCATGGGTGGGCAGAGTGGATTCCTGAGCAGGAGCAGCAAATGCAAAGGCCCCCGAGGCTAGAGCATCCATGCTCTCATCAGGAAGGGGGAGTAGGTTGGTGAAACTGCAGTGACAGATCCCAGGCTACAGTAATAGGGGCATATTGTGTACATATGGGACACAGAGACCATGCAACAGACTTCTATACTTTCGGTTCTTTGCTTGAACTTTAGTGAAATACTTGAACTTGCACTGGAAGATAAATTGCTCACCACTTAGCAAATGGCCAATATTTCATATAAACCAACTTGCCAACATCATGAAGAAAACAGGAAAATGTAGAATTTGTTCATATACTTTGTCCATTTTGAATTGCTTAAAGGTCTTTCATGCTTTATATACTGTGCTAAACATTATCTTTATTCAAAGTGTTGCCATAAAATAAAACTTTGGGGACAGCAAAAAGAGATTATATATTGAGCTTCTACAATGTGACTTCATTTAATACACAGGATACTACAATTAGTGAAATACAATGTTCAGACTTTACACGAGACTACTGAGGCTCAAGGGGTGGGAAATGATGGTTATCCAGCTGTAGTAGAACTGGAATTTCAGTTCAGGTTGATCTGACTCTAAAACCATCTTCCCTGCTGTCTACATTTGACTCCCAAAATATAACTTGTAACACACATATTTCCTAGATCCAGGGAATTAAGTTTTTGTTCTAAAACCTCACCTGCTAGATTCAGACTACAAATGCAAAGAGTTTCTATTTAAAATGACAATTGGTCTGTAGAGGATGTCACTGCCAGTCCTACTGGTATCTGCAAGAAATAGAAAGCATTTTTACAGAGAATGATTCACAGTAATAATTAAGAATTAACGATGTCTTTGATAATGATTGCGCCTAATTTACTAGAGTAAATGGAATTAAAATGCACTCTGACTTGAGATTCATTGCTCTTTTCTTTTCTTTTACAGGTAAGTTTGGAAATAATTTATTTTGCTTATGGAATAGAGGTATGATGTCACTTTTTCTTACGTTTTATTCTAACTGCTTGTAATATTGGGCATTAGAGATGATATGTTTCATCATGCATTTTTTGTTGCTGTTGCTGTTGTTGTTATTGCAAATTTCTGAAGGTGACATTGTGGGTTTAAGGTATTTGCTTCAGGCATTTTAAGTATGTGATTCTATAAAGTAAGTCTGTGCAGGGTATGGATGTGGGTTTCTGTGTCAGATAAAAGGAGGGGGATTGCATTGGAGGTAAGGGAAATATAAGAAGAGGCAAGAATATTTGTGCAGTGAGAGATTGTAAAGCTGAGAAGGATAGTGACCTTCAGTTCCAGGCACATCGTGTACAATGGTCGTAAATATGTGCTGAAGAATGAGATACCTGTTCATGCACACGGTTTTCATCCCCTTTTCTAAGCCCTTGGTTTTGTGTTTTCTTCTATTATCATGCAAAATTTCTGACCAGGGTATGGCTGACATGTATCTTTGGAAAAAGAATGGCTGTGCCATTTTGAACCAAAGTCAGATCTTAACTTGGAAAGCCATAAAATAGATTCACTTCCTGGAAATCATGTGAAAAAGGGAAAAAGAAAAGAATACATATATTAACCATTGCAGAAAAGAGGACAGAAATTTCAACAGAGCTTCTAGATACACAAAAGAGCAGATAAAATATCAGGGGCACTTAAGAAGATGTGACATTTGTACTGGGGAAGAGAAACAGCCTGTTATTTTGCCTACGTGGGAGTAAAGCCTTATTGGTGTGCATTGTGCCTTCATTCATATATGAAAGATGTGATTGTGTGAGGTTTGAACGAAGCACATCAATGAAGTAGACTCCATGTTAATTATAAATGGTGTGTTTACTTTATTATAGACAGATTTGTTAAAAAATGAAATTCAGCCAAGTAAATTTGAAGATCTAATTGCTTTAACGATTCTTGAATTGGGCAGCAGTCCACCTAACAAGTAGAGGCGATCTCAGAGAAGTTGTACAAAGTGGAAGGCTTTCATAGAACCAGGATGTAGCAAGAAAGATATTAGCCAAAGAAAAGGATTGTTCCAGACGAAGTCACTTTCCCTTGGGAAGAAGAGCAGAGGGTTTTATTATACTATTTACCTCATCTTCCCTCTCGAGATGGAGAGGGCCCACGTTTAGGACTCCTTGGTCCTCACCAGAATTTTCTTGACTACGCTCCTAGGGCAGGTTGAAACTACTGTTTGATTATGTCCTGGTTTGAGGACTCTGCCTAAGGCCACCATGTAGGCCTGTGGTTTTCTTTTTAACAGATTGTATGTGCTTTAAAACTTATTGCAAGCTTTACTGTTAAATGTGTACAAATAAACAGAGATGGGAACACTAAATCTATTCCTAGTCTAAGTTCCACGTAATCAGTAAGAAGCGATGTAGTTCAGGAGGTAAAAAAATGTTCTTGCATCCCTGCTCTTGATGGATAAAGAACTTTGATCTCGTTATATTTTCACCAAAATAACTATATCTATGTCAAAGTCATGATGGAGTCAATATTATCACCCTGAGTAGATCTTATGAAAAAGGAAGGACTGCAGATGTTTTCACTGAGAAAATATAAATTTGGTACTTGAACCACAAAGCCTGCAGCTCTCTATGTTTTAACTAGTATTTCCCTGGTTGGTGGAAAAAAGTAGAATTAAAGGACTTTATAAAATGCCATGACATCTTTGGGAAAATACATATTTTTTTCTCTCTTTCTAATAATCTAAATATCATAGAAATTCTGTAGCCCATAGGTCAGTAAACTTCTTCTGTGAAGGATAAGATAGTAAATATTTTAGATTTTGCAGGACACAAGGTGTCTGTAGTAACTAGTCAACCCTGCCATTGTAGAGGAAATGCAGGGACCCACAGACAATATGTAATGAATTACCATGGTGTGTCCCAATAAAACTTTATTTACAAAAAGAGAGGTGGGTGGGATTTGCCCTCTGGAAGGTTTCTAGCCCCTTGCTCTAACTTCATTTGAAATGAAAAATTTTAAGCAAACTTAAAAATTTTTGGAAAGGTATACATTTTGACCAGCTTCTAATATAGGTAAACCCTTAGTATAAATAGGAATGAAATGGTGTTCAACAATACTTTGGAGAAAAGAAATATATTTCTGAAAAGGTTTGGTGAATTTAAACACTAGAGGGCACAAAAGGATATTTTTATGTAAGGGTATTTTTGTAAACAGAACTCTACAATTATGAAAAACTGCCTCAATAGAGCAGTGTGACCTCAGTGTGCATAATTTGTCAAAATGTTAGCCTGTAGCTCCAGTGACCTCACTGACCACAAGAACTTGAAGTGGTTGACCAACTCTGTGTGCTATAATAATAGCCATATGTCTTTTTTTTTTAACACTTGCTTTTGACCTTTCATACAATGTGGCCAAACTTAGATTTATATAGTAGATTTTCCCCCCCACCTTATAAGAGAAGAATAATTTTTTAATTGCTCTAGGTTCTAATTGTCACGTGGTGTGGGACCTCTTTGTAGTAAAACAAAGTTATCGTCAATGGTCTTATTTTTCTAATCTTAAAAAAGGTCATAATAAAATAACTATACAAGTATAGTTTGTTACATTGATTTTTGTACAAATCTGAAGGTTTTATTTAATAAAAGTGATTTCATAAAAGTTATTAAAAACCATTAGGACTTCTGTGGCACCAGGATGGCTCAGTTGGTTAAGCGTCCAATTTTGGCTAAATCATAATCTCACAGCTCGTGATTTCAAGCACTGCATCAGACTCTCTGCTGATGGCTCAGAGCTGAGAGCTTGCTTCAGATTCTATCTCCTTCTCTTTCTGCACCTCCCCCATTCAGGCTCGCTCTCACTCTATTTCTCTCTCTCTCTCACTCTCACTCTCTTTCTCTGTCTCAAAAATAAACATTAATTTAAAAAAGAAACGATTAAGACTTCAAGCCTCAAAAATGCTCATCCCCATTCATCTAGTAATTCTACTTATAGGCATTTGGATTAGAGAAGTAATCTAATATATTAAAAGGATTTACACTGAAATTATTGCCATAGCAATACTTACATTATTGAAAACCTACACATACTGTAAGTCTTCCTGATAAGATAATGTTTAAGTAAATTTTGATGTTAGCGTCAGCCAGTAGAATATTATCAACCATTAAAAAGATTCTTGTTTTTTCTTTTCTTTTTTTTTTTTTTTTTTTTGAGAGACAGAGAGACAACGTGAGCAGGGGAGGGTCAGAGAGTGAAGGAGATACAGAATCTGAAGCATGCTCCAGTCTCTGAGCTAGCTGTCAGCACAGAGCCCAACGTGGGGCTCGAACCCACGAACCGTGAGATCATGACCTGAGCCAAAGCCAGATGCTCAACCGACTCAGCCACCCGGGCGCCCCAAAAAGATTTTCAAATAATTTTAAATGATATGGGAAATTGCTTGTAGTATAACATGAAATGCAAAGCAGAATCCAAAATCATATACACAAAAATTGGGGCTCCTGGGTGGCTCAATCAGTTGGGCATCCGGCTTTGGCTCAAGTCATGATCTCCCTGGTGGATTCGAGCCCCACGTTGGGCTCTGTGCTGACAGCTCAGAGACTGGAGCCTGTTTCGGATTCTGTGCCTACCTCTCTCTCTGCCCTCCCCTGCTCACACTGTCTCTCTCTGTCTCTCAAAAATAAATAAAGAACATAAATATATATACATATATTAAAAAAACAAAATCATATACACTAAAATGTCGGTCACATGTTAAATTTAGATGCATAAATTTATATATATACACATAAAAATAAGGAAGACAATGAGCCAGGAGATTTACAGCAACTACCTCTGGGTATAGATGATTTTTCTTTTCTTCTTTTACTTTTCTGCATTTTCCAAATTTTCTATAATAAGAATTCACCATTTTATAGAGTCATAAAAATATTAATCAAACTGCAAATGATTTCAGCATTTCTCAGAACTTTTTTCTGTCTGATTCTTAGGTCAGTGCTCATGAAAGCCAGTTATAATAAAAGTATATTATTTTATGCATCAAAAAATACATTTAAATGAATTAGTGATTGTTAGGCACATCAGTAGAGTCACCTTTTCAGCTCAGTGGGATAAGCTAATTTGTCTCCCCTCTGTTGGGGTTGAGGTACTGAGCCCTAAAGAAGAGAATGAGGCCACAAAAAAGACCAGGGAAGCAAGAGCCTGCTGCCAACGCCTGTGGTGCTGAGATTTAGCACAGAACTTCCCCCAAAGCTCCGTGGACTGTAGTAAAGCAGGCCACATGCAAAACACATGTGCGCATGCACACACCTGCACGTCCCTCCAACTCAACCCTTTCTCCTTTTAATATCTGCTTTCTGCCCGGCCTTTCCTTACAAGTAGACATCAGGGAGTGTGTGTGGTGAGGGCTGGAGATCAAAACAGGAGACTTGAGGATGCCAAATTGGACTGCACTCTGAGCACAAAGTTCCATAGGATGGCTTTGCATAAAGTATTAAAAGTCCTATAAATAATATGGACAGAAAATGCCACAATCATGTGACAAACCAAAAGCTTGTCACTAGTTTCAATTCAGCTTTTCCTTGTGACTCTTTTAGTAGCAGGAACAATGTGCTAAAAATGCAGTTTCTTCCTTTTTTATTTTGTAAAAAGACATCTGAAAGAGTGAACATGGCATAAGCAAAGTCACAAAATTTGAGCTACATAGAATACCTTTTTTTCTTAATTCAATATTAAGAAAATAAGTTTTTTATTAAGAAAATTTAAGAATATAAATTTTATTTATATTTATGTATACTATATTTATATTAAGAAAAATTTCAATAAAATATTTCTTAATGCAATATTTTTTAAATTTCCATTAAAGCTTTTAATCCCTAGTACGTAGGAGATTGAGAACTGACTGATGAGACAGAATTAAGATTAGCTAATTCCATCAAATGGCCTTTATGACAAATTTTCTCTATATATACAATTTTCTCTTTATTTTAAAAATTGAAACAAATTGGCTTTTAACCTTAACAGAGGGTCACTTGGGTGGTTCAGTCAGGTGAATGTTCAATTCTTGATTTTGGCTGAGGTCATTATCTCAGGGTGGTGAGATTGAGCCCCATGTAGGGCTCTTTGCTGAGTGGATCCTGCTTGGGATTTTCTCTCTCCGTCCCTTCCCTGAGTACACACGTGCACACTCTCTCTCAGAATAAACACACATTTTTTAAAAATCATAAACTGACAGAATCAGCCATTTGGAATTGTTTACAAAGATATTCAGATATTCTGAAGTTTGCCAGCTTACTATCCTCAAGTGTTACTGGTTTTTATGTACGAAATGTTCTCAAACATAGACAGGTGAAAATACAGCTATAAATATTTGAGCATTAGCTACCACTGTTGGGTAGATATATGGGATATGGCTAACCTAAATAATTACCAAAGGGAATAGAGAAACTTTTAATCCTTTCTGGAACAAAGCAGAATTACATATTCATTAGAAGAAGGGATAGCAGAATTTAGAGCCAAACAATGAAATTCCCCTGGAATCTGTCTTTTAAAGAGTTGGAGGGATTCATGTAGCATATGTTTACTTAGCTCCTATTGTGCTGGGCAGTGTCAGGGTTACATGACCCCAGACATTCAGAGCCCGGTAGAACACTCACTAAGTATATTGGTCTCATTTTATTCATAGCATTCCTTCAGAGAGAAAGGGAGACAACAATATGCATCATGCCGTAAATAAGAAACAAAGAAGTAAAGAATACTTGCCATTCACCATAGACACCTTTGACATATTTATTTCCATTTACTCATATCCATATCTCAACAGATAACCCATAGCATATTCATGTCCAATCTTATCTTTTTTCACTACCTTATTTATTAGTTCTCAGATAACCTGAAAAAGAATGGATCTGAGCTTTTATGACACCTGTCAGTAGGTTCATGTTAAATTCCAGGGAAACTATGGACAGAACTTTTTATTTTTTCTTTTTTTGGCTTTACTCTCTTCCTGCTGCCCTGAGTATATATATTTATTTCCTTGCCTTCTCTCCAGATTTAGTGCCCATGCCAAGACCTTGTAGGATCTGGCTGCGAGGAATTCACCTAAGAATATTAGAGATCCAAGAAGGCGCTGGATATATTCTTTCAGATATCAAGGAAAATGTCAGGGATGGAGATATAACTGGGAAGGATTAGTCTTTTACAAGCCTATTTGAAAGCCTTTGCCTTAGATCTGAATATAGGTAGGTTTTTATACATACTTATTCCTTCCTCTGTGCCTCACATTCTCTTTTCCATATGGACACAATGATAGTAATCAATGAACAGTCTGAACTTGTAGCAGAAGCTACAGCAGAATTTCTAGGTCATCATAGTTTGAGTAGTACTTTGATGACAGTTTGATTGCAACTAAGGGAATCTTGAGGACTTGTCTTGAATGTGAATTTGCATAGGAATAACATTGTGTTCCCCTTCCCAAATGCTTGTTTTGGGTGGTTTTATAAACCTGGTGGAGGTTATGGAGGGCTACCCTATGCAATCTCTTGGTTGTTGTCATTGCTTTTTAATTGTGGTTTGTGCTCCCTCATACTTTTTCACTACCTTGGCTCAGGGTTCAGAAGGCATAGTGCCGCCAGCAACAGGCAATGTGGAGACTCTACTCACTTCCAACCAATTGTTTAAGTGAAAGTGAAAACAAATCATTTACTCCATTTTTTTAAACATTTGTGTATTTATTTTGAGAGAGAGAGGGAGAGAGAATCCCAAGTAGGCTCTGTTCTGTCAGTGCAGAACCCAACACAGGGCTCCATCTCACAAACCTTGAGTTGATTACCTGAGCCAAACCCAAGGGTCGAGGTTTAACAGACTAGCCCTTCAGGCGCCCTCTCTCATGTTTTGATGAGATAAGGCACAAGCCCTCTTGCTTACATTATATCACATTTCACAGTAATTTCTCCTTGGAGGAAATACCCAGAATTTGGTTCTTCTTGCTGAGCAGTTATTCAGTAATTAGAAATCAGTGGAATCATTTATAGGCATAAGATTTTTTATTCTAACTAAAGAGTGAATTCGAACACCTAAAACTGCTCCCATTTTCACATTACTAAAATGGTAGTATTTTATCAGTGGCTCTGACATGAAGTTTCAGGGGCCTAATACATTTACATATGGTACTCATAATCATAGTAGCATTTCATAAATAAAGAGTTCTATATTTTTAAGATAAGTTGGCATCATTTGCTTTTTAATATGTTCTCCAGTTTTCTGTACTCGATTTTCTTTTGTCAAATGGAGAAATGGAAAAAGAGCAAGTTTCTGAAATAATAGGGACAAATAATGCTGATTTCCTATTTTAAAAAGTTCTTTTTAAAGCATTCCCATTAAAAAACACAACTCTGATGGGGCACCTGGGTGGCTCAGTCAGTTAAGTGCCCAGCTTCCGTTCAGGTCATGATCTCACAGTTTGTGAGGTCAAGTCCCACATCAGGCTCTCTGCTCTCAGCACAGAACCTGCTCTAGATCTTCTCTCCCCCTCTCTTTCTGCCCTTCCCCTGCCCTCTCTTTCTCTGTCTCAAAAATAAATAAGCACTAAGAAAAAATTTTTAAGATTCCACAACCATATGGAATATTTATGTACACCTTTAATAATAGAGATGTAGGTTCCCAAGTCTGTGCCCATATATGCATCCTCTTTAAGGTTTGGAAGTCACTCATCAGATGGTGAAAGATAATAAGCAAAAGCCTTTATGGCTAGTTTCAGCTCCTGGCTCTTTCTTTGGCTGAAGGCAGAGTGATGACAACCTCTCTGTAGAAGAGAGCACTCTGCGAACATCTTGCTGTTTTCAAAGAGAATTTTCCCACAGATTTGCTTGAAGAACTCCTCTTTGTTTTTTTTAATATAATTTATTGTCAAGTTGGATTCATACAACACTCAATGCTTATCCCAACAAGTGCCCTCCTCAATGCCCATCACTTGCCCCTCTCCCCCACCCCCCATCAACCCTCAGTTTGTTCTCAGTATTTAAGAGTCTCTTATGGTTTGCCTCCCTCCCTATAACTTTTTCCCCCTTCATCTCCTCCATGGTCTTCTGTTAAGTTTCTCAAGATCCACATATGAGTAATAACATATGGTATATGTCTTTCTCTGACTGACTTACTTCACTTAGCATAAGACCCTCCAGTCCCATCCACGTTGCTGTAAATGGTTTGATTTCATTCTTCCTCATTGCCAAGTATTCCATTGTATATGTAAACCACATCTTCTTATCCATACATCAGTTGATGGACATTTAGGCTCTTTCCATGATTTGACTATTGTTGAAAGTGCTGCTGTGAACATTGGGGTACATTGTGCCCCTATGCATCAGCACTTCTGAATCCCTTGGGTAAATCGCTAGCAGTGCTATTGCTGAGTCATAGGGGAGTTCTATTTTTAATTTTTTGAGAAACCTCCACACTGTTTTCCAGAGCAACTGCACCAGTTAACATTCCCACCAGCAGTGCAAGAGGGTTCCTGTTTCTCCACATCCTCACCAGAATCTATAGTCTCCTGATTTGTTCATTTTAGCTAGTCTGACCAGTGTGAGGTAGTATCTCAATGTGGTTTTGATTTGTATTTCCCTGATGATGAATGACATTGAACATTGTTTTATGTCTCTGTTGGCCATCTGGATGTATTCTTTGGAAAAGTGTCTATTCATGTCTTTTCTCAATTTATTCACTGGATTATTTGTTTTGGGTTGGTGTGGAGTTTGGTGAGCCCTTTATAGATTTTTGGATACTAGCCCATTATCTAATGTGTCATTTGCGACTCTCTTTTCCCATTCCGTCGGTTGCCTTTTGGTTTTCTTGATTGTTTCCTTTGCACTGAAGGAGCTTTTTATCTTGATGAGGTCCCAGTAGTTCATTTTTGCTTTTAATTCCCTTGCCTTTGGGAACATGTCGAATAAGAAATTGTTGAGGCTGAAGTGGTTGTTTCCTGCTTTCTCCTCTAGGGTTTTGATGACTTCCTGTCTTACATTCAAGTCCTTTATCCATTCTGAGCTTATTTTTGTGTATGGTGTAAGAAAGTGCTCTAGTTTCATTCTTCTGCATGTTGCTGTCCAGTTCTCCCAGCACCATTTGTTAAAGAGGCTGTCTTTTTTCCATTGGATACTCTTTCCTGCTTTGTCAAAGATTAGTTAGCCATACATTTGTGGGTTCAGTTCTGGGTTCTCTCTTCTATTTCATTGGTCTATATGTCTGGTTTTGTGCCAATACCATACTGTGTTAGCTTATTACAGCTTTGTAGTAGAGGCAAAACAATCTACACATTAAATGCAATCCCAATCAAAATTGCACCAGCATTCTTCTCAGACCTAAAACAAGCAATCCCAAAATTTGTGTGAAACCACACAAGACCCCAAATAGCCAAAGTAATATTGAAGAAGAAAATCAAATCAGAGCATCACAATCCCAGACTGAAGTGCGCCTCTTTGAATCTGTAAAGCGTTCAGCATTTACTTTTTCTTTTTTCTGGCCCTGGCTCTTCTACCTCTAGGGGGCAGACTGCTCTGTCCTCTCTAGTGAAATGTCTGCAGAGGGCATCATGCTGCATCTAATTTGATTTTAAATCATATCATCATCATAGATGTTAAATGATATGCATGCTAATCTGGCTTTCCTGCACTTCTCTCTGTGATCCCTAACATCTCAGCAACGTGTAAACTGTAACACATACTTAAACTAATATAAATTCAATATTATATTAATTATATTAATATAAATACAATATAAATTCAAAAGTTTTTATTAATGGACCTTTGGTTGAAATCTCATCAAACTAAAGACTTAGAAGTTATGATGTGAAAAAAGAATATTGGTTATTTGAGTTTTTAGTAGCTTGTCTTTAGTTGTATCTTATTATAAAAGTAATTTCTATTTGTTGTAGAAAATTTGAACACTACAGAAAAGAAAGTTTAAAAATGCCTATAATCCAATTACTGAGACATAACTGTCAACATTTTGGCGTATACTTTAATTAATTAGATTTAATTGTAAAATGCTTTTTGTACATAGATTCTATTTAGTATTATCAATTTCATAATTCACTTCATTTTTATTGAAATACAGTTGGTATATAACATGTAAATTTAAGGTGGACGTGATGTTGATTTGCTACATTTATATGTTGCAGTATGATTACATTGTAGCATTAGCTAAAACTTCAATCGCTTCACATAATTATCAGTTCTTTTTTTGTGTTGGGAGTAATTGCCAAAAGTTCTTTAGTATCATGGAGACTAAAATTAGGTTTCTTCTATCAGTCTTGTGGTGTCGTTGGACCTTGACTTCCATGTCAAATTGTTGAGAAGGTAGCGAGCTGACTTTTCTATAGGCATATCAGAAATAGTAAGTGAAAAACAGATAAAGTGATGTTGGATTTTCTATTTCATTTATTTCTCAAGTAGCTGTTATCCATAACAAGCTAGACTTAACATATATAAATATATATAAAACATATAAAATCCAGACTTCTGTTAAGCTAGACTTAACATATATAAATATATATAAAACATATAAAATCCATTAAACAATAAAACAAAAGGAAACAAAAACATTAAACCCACAGAAAAAGTAGAAAATTTGCATTTATTGAAACACCCACTTTATAGATTTTATAGGATATTTTATATAATATCAGCAACTCTGGAATATTCCCCATTATCCCATTCCTAATCCCTTGACTGAACTCATAATTTACTAATAATTACTGTGTATGAAACAATTCTGAAAGCATTTTACCTAGAACTAAACTGGAAAGAAACCTCATGGTTAACCATTTTATCACTTAAATGGATATTGATTTTGATAATTCATAATCTTTGATCATATCTTTAATGTTTACTTTTTATCATTAACTTATTTTTATTAGTGGGATTTAGGAATTCAAATTTACTATGTCCTTTATATTATATAGAAAAACCCCACACTGTCTGCCTGTACAAAATTCAGCCTTGAAAGTAGACTGGATATTAAAGTATAGAGACTTAGATTTAACATAATATACCATCTATAAATATTGTTCAGATGAATAGTATTATAACAGCACAGTTCTCATTGCTCCAGTCCAGTGTGATAAGCTCCTGTTAAGAAACAGTCTCTTAAATGTTACCAGCAAAATCTAAGTGGTAGGTACTCCGGTGTTCACTGTAAAATTCTTTGAACTGTTATGTATGTTTGAGAATGTTTATAATACTGTTTTGGAAAAAAGAATATCCTTTTGATATGTCAAGAATCATATTCTACATTCTTCTCTAAAACAAATTTCATATGCCCCATCAAGTTTGTGTCTTAAACATCTGTAATTCAGCTCATTCTGGATTACTCCAGGGCTGATTGCCCTATTTATGGCACGCTTATTTTTCTCTTTGTAAAAGACACCAAGGGACAATTTGTCAGCTTTAGAGTTGTGAGCACTACTGATGCAGTTTATTGAGAAAACATTAACCCCCTTAGGTTACAGAGATGGTATTTTTATGAGGTGAGATTTTTCCCGGCTGCAAGCCTCTCTAAAGGACCAGGTCCCATTTTCTTCTCTATGCCCAACCACCTCGCATGATTGAGACTCACGCTTGGCACTACTCCTGAAACAAGAACTTCTTTTCAAATGTGTCTCTCCTACAAGCCTCCCAGTTTCATATAATTCTATGAATTAACTGTTGGAGAAGTGTTTCCCCTGGGCCAGTTGTTGAGAAAAGTGTTTTACCTAAAATATCTCACTTGATGTATTTTTAACATTGATCATCTGAAAAATTACCTTCTCCTTAATTGTATTAATTTTTTTTAATAAACAAGACCTCATACCATTTTCCAATTCTATAAATATTTTATATCCTTTCTCTTCCTACTTCATTGATACTTTAAAAAAAAAAAAAGTAAATGCAGTCTAATTTCCCATAAGCCTGAAGTTTCAGTTTTGGTTAATTCAATTCTGAGCTATGTTTGGGGATGATTATCTTCACCATTGATCATTAGCATGTATGTATCATAGAACTTGTCACAAAATAGAATTTTGCCAAATATGTATTTCTGAGTGGTTGGGAGGGAGGAAGGGAAAAAAAAGAGGTAAGGAGGAAGGTAGGGAAGGAAGGAGAGAAAGAAGAAAGGGAGAGAGGGAGGGAAGAGGGGGAGAATTACCTTTGAATGTCATATGGAGACTAGTTTACTAGGCCATATATTTTAGGATTTAATGATTTAGTTAAGGTCACTTATAGTATCAAGAAAAATACTTACGCCCCAAACATGTCATTATCTAATATTCAATAGTGCTTAAAAACCCACAGCTATGATTTTGTTTCTTTGACTGTAACTTATTTTATTTTCAAATGTAAGTTTAATCTCTGAAGAGTTAGGTATAAGCTATATATCAACTAATACAGGTGCAATTTAAGTCAGAATTTGAATCAGAATTTGCTATAAATAGATGACTTGATTATCATCTAACCAATGAAATACAACTATGCCTTCTCCACTTGACTTCTACATTTTAAAGGCAGTGAATTTAACAGAAGAGGTCACTAATTTAGAAATGGCTTGGGGCACCTGGGTGCCTCAGTCGGTTGAGCACCCACTTTGGCTGAGGTCATGATCTCACAGTTGGTGAGTTCGAGTTCCAGCATTCTGACCGCTCAGAGACCAGAGCCTGCTTAGGATCCTGTGTCTCCCTCTCTCTCTCCCCCTCCCCCACTTGTGGTCTGTTTCTCTCTCTCTCTTTCAAAATCAAAATAAACATAAAGAATTTATTTTTTATTTTTAGAAATGCATTGTTTTCCAAAATTTAGAGGTAAGCCAGAGTTTCACTCAGGCTCATTATTTACCACTTACCAAACTCGGGAAAGTCATTTAATTCCACTGAACCAGTGGAAGTAAAATTAGTGATAACAGTGGAAGCAAGGGCCAGAATGTCCCCTATTTTCTTTTTAATGCCATAATTGTATAAATGTCTATTATAAATTTCTTAGGTGTTTTTGAGGTATGGCTAGAAAATGGTGTCGTAAGTCTTGTGAGTCCTTTTATGAAATAAAAACAAGTAACATAAATACACTTTGTTTTCTTTCATTGTTACTGAAATACCCAGATTTCTATTTTAGCCCCTTAGTGAACTGCAACCATTGGTTAGACAGACTGAAAAGTGTTTCTGTGTCTCTTGATGTAAAATATGCAACGGGAAAATGCAGCACAATACAGAGGTCTGTAACTCTCTGGTTATCACAGATGAGTCCATACAGCCCTGTCCTCAGCCTCAGTCTCCAGGCCTTAGAATTAGGGATCTAAAGAGATTAAAGAAGCCAGCTACCATGGAGACAGGGTTTGAGAAAAGCAAAACTGACTCAGATGCACATCTTCTTATGTTAGTTTTCTGGTATCAACTGAACTACTTAACCTCTGTGAGCCTCTGGTTTCCCATCTATAAATTAGCAACAGTAATGTCTACCTGAAAGTTGGTTACGATGAAATAAGATTAGGGGCGCCTTGGTGGCTCAGTAGGTTGAGAATCCGACTTTTGATTTCTTTTCAGGGCATGATCCCAGGGTACTGGGATCACGCCCTGCATCAGGCCCCATGCTGAGTGTTGAGCCTGCTTAAGATTCTCTCTCTCTCCCTCTGCACCTCTCTCACACTTGCTGTCTCTTTCTTCCAAAAAAAAAAAGTTAAAAAGAAAAAAAAATTAAATAAGATTGCATAACTCTTGTGCATACTGCCTGTTCTTTCTGTCAAAATCCCAAAGTTCCTCCCTGACTTACCTTTCCAAAGAAGGGACCTCCTCCTCATTCAGTCCTTCCTCACTTATATTCTAGGCTTGTTTTGGTTAAGAGCATAGGTTTCATAGTTGGAAAGACCCTGAGTTTAATTTCAGATCTGCGTCTCCTTGACTATATGATGTCCTTGCAGATTACTTCAACCTTCTATGCTTCTGTCTTCTGTCATAAAACAGAATAAAAAGAAGACTAAACTCATAGATATAGTATTATGGGGATAATATGAGGTATGCTAAGTCTTTATCATAGAATAAGTACACTATCATACACTATCATAGTAGAATATCGAATTCTAAAAGCATACTCTGACCTTGTGGTCACCTTTCTTTCACAAACTCAGTCAACACATGAGGAGCATCAGGGCGAGGAAGGGGGTCTCAGGGTGATAGGGTGACAGTAAGTACCCAGGAATGGGAAAGTTTAAGAATGTTGGCTCCACTAAATGGACATCCAGATTTAGCGAGATATTGAACACTGTCATGGAAAAAATGCTCGGGGCCAAAGTTGAACACATGAGATTGTTGTTATTTAGAGATTCCTGGTATTTGGGGTCTTTTTCTTTCTCTCAAGGGAGGCATTTTGTTTCTCAGCCTGGTAATTCCATCACTGCTTTCGCTTGTTTGTTAACATAGTTCTAAAAAGCTGAGAAGAGGCCATTTCTGTCCTTATTTGGTATGTGGTCAACAATGAGAGCAGCATGAGTTGGAATCAGTATTACAAATGCTTTTTCAATTAAATAACCTGTCTGCAGGACCCCCCAGGTTTTCAGAAAATAAATGGAAATGTTTCTATATTTAGGTGAAGCCCAGCATTTTTGAACAATTGTGAAAAATTCCATGAGCTAGTTTTAATAGAATTCCTTGCCCCCTATTTTTTCTATCTACTTTTAGTAAACAGAACCAATAGAGGGTTTTCATCCTGCAAATAAGACATTCATATTTTGTTAGAGAATTAACTTGTAAAATATTCTATCCTTTTATACTTAGGATAGAAAGATTTCAAATAGGAAGAAAAATTCCAATCAAAATTGAAGATTGATACCCCTTTTGCAACTGGCAAAGTGGTATTCCTTCTCACCCTGTTGATGAGGTGACCCATTTTACAGTACATGTTTTAAAATTGGAAGAGTTTCTAATAGTATACAAGTAATATTCGTAGCAGATGGAAAGCTTAACACAATTAGTAGTAGTGCTTAAAATCTTGTGTGGTTGTTTTCAAAACTCTTTCATATAAATTGTTCTATTAATTCCTCTTAATACTTTTCTGCAGTAACTTTCCTTTGGATAAGTGAGACACTGAAACCTAACAAGGTTAGGCAACAGTACTCAAGGTCACGTGGCAAGTTTATGGCATGACTATTCTCTAATATGCAGTAACAGGACTGTCCTGCATATTTGCCCAATGATGTCTCATCAAAAGTTAAACCAAAAAAACAATAACAAAAAAGCTAGTTTGAGGACAAACCTATAATTCATTTGGTCATAACAGTATGTTTTTTTTCCTGGTTTTATTGTTTTATTTATTTATTTCTTACTACAATTATGGCTTTGTCAGAAGGAACATCTAAGGAAAAAGAAAATAAATAAGTTCTACCATAGCAAAATATTTTGCCCCTATTTGGGAACACCCAAAAAATAGAATAAAGGTGATGCATTTTCTTTTCAAGAAGCCCTGAGGTTATTGGTTTGTTCATTAATTAAGCAGACATTATTGTGACTTATTTTACCTGGTCATTTCCTAGGCACAGTGCATCCAGTGGGAAAGCAGACATGGTCTATTTCCTTACAAAGGTCAGGTCTAGCAGGGAAGCTTGATGTTAAATAAATAGTAATGACAAATGTGCTGACAGTGATAAGAAGGATGTGCAGAGTGCTGAGGAGACTTCCCTTGGTCCAGGAAAGCAGGGAAGGCTTCTCAGAGGAAATGGCTTTCAAAATGAAATTCCATACTCTGCCCCTTTGCTTACCAGTTATACCTCAAGAGAGGGCTTTTGTTTGTTTGTTTGTTGTTGGCTTTTTTTTCAGTCTGCACTCATGAATATAATATTGAAAAGAACAAAATTTCTGACTTTTAAAAACTTTATGCACAGAAAATTGGACAATTTGACAGTTATTAACCCCAGAAGACTTTTATACATATTAAAAATATAGTGTTTAGTTTTTTATTCCAAGTGGTTAGCATATATTAATTCCAAATTTTAAAAGACCTTGATTCTAGGTATATTTTGTGTTGACTACCTAGAAAAATCTCTTAGGAATTTACGGTCATTTAGTAGATACTTAAAAAGCATAAAATGTGTTTCTCTTTCCTCTCATTTTTTCCTCATTGATTTCTTTCCTTCAACCCCCACTTACTCAAGTATTTAGAAGGATCTCATAGCTTTTTTTGTTAAAAGGAGTTTGACTTAATTATTTTTTTATTTTTAAATGTTTTTTTTAATATAACAATTTACTTTTTTAACATATGCAATTCTTTTCCATCATTTACAATACAGTAGTTACAATGACACTCCAAACAGAAAAGTAAAGTAAAAACTCAAAACCCCAACTTCTATTTCATGTAATTAGACTTATACAGAAATTAGAATGTTAAGTAACAACTAGTTAATCACCTAATTTCACAGCTATCTGAAGTAGCAATCGTTATATAGCAGCTTATCTATGA